>NC_136503.1:107989246-108009246 GCF_053919585.1 Euprymna scolopes
GTTTGCAAACTATTCAAGACTTCTACCTGGTCATGGTTGACATATTGAGAGCGTGCTAACCCTGTGAACTAAATAAATTATGTACAGATCTATGAGTCCGATAAAAAGATTCCCGAGTTCAAAAGGACGCATTTGAAAAAAAAAGTAGTCTGAATACTTTAAATACTTCAAATTATTAATTCTTATTCCATAAATTCGTAAATAATTCACAATTGTATTCTTAGTATCGTCTGCACTTAGAGTAGAACCTTAACTCATTTGAAAATTATCAATTAGAACTGAATTTAACTAAGCACTTTATATATTACGTCACGAGTTATTGAGGAAAACATTTGCGAATTACTCAGGACTTCTACCCAATCATGACTGACACAATCTGTGGATTAACGAAAGGGTCCTATTTAAAATTCTGTGCAGATTCGCGAGTTTTACAAGATATATCATAGCGCAGACAGTTATATGCAAACGCATGCAAAATGATGTAATAGGTACGGAAAAATGAATACTTTATAAAGGAGATCACGTTAGAGACGGAAATAACGTTCGAGATCATGTGGGTGACGTTACGGCCGTTACAATGAGGAATGTCGTTATTACAAAGAAAAATTTAGTTGCAATTCTTTATTCTTGATTTTCTTTTGCGACTGAGATTACAACGTGTTGTCTAAAAGAGCACAACGTTACAGAAATACACCTGAAGAAGGCCACGGGTTACATCAGCCGAAATGCTGTGAGAATAGCACTGAATATCAGCATAGTATTTTGAATAATCCAAATAATACGAACTAGGTGTGGTTGTTAGCAATTCAGTATTGATATATACATATATATATGTGTGTGTGTGTGTGTGTGTTGATGTGTGTGTGTGTGTGTGTGTGTGTGTGTGTGTGTGTGTGTGTGTGTGTGTGTGTGTGTGTGTGTGTGTGGTTATCAGAGCATTAAAGAGATTTATTCAATTATAGAAAGCTGTAGAAGACGAAACTTGTAATATAAATCGATTTATCAAATTTTCTTATTGTTTCTTGCTTTCGAAGTTCGGACTCTCAGTTCTTTTTTTTTTCTCTTTCATTTCGAAACCACCATTTTGTTGACCTTTATCTGATTATGGCAGGACGAGAAAGCGAAATGACGTGTCAGTTTTTGATTGGTTTATTGGATTTACTTTTCAAATTTGTTGACTCAATCATTTAAAACCGTCTGTAGACTTTTGATCTTGCCTTTTTAATGATTTTTTGTGAACGATTTTTTTTTTTACATTTAAATTTAAGTCATGATTTGGACTTCGACTTTGAAAATAAGGAATATCGCCTTTTGTACGTTTCGCAACTCTTTCTATGACACTGTCTCCTCTTACTTGCGTTACACACGAACGCACCCGAACACATAACACACACACACGCGCGTGCGCACATAACACACACACACACACATACACACACACACGCACACACACATATAGTCTTGGAAGTTTTTTTACCTTTAAAACTATATAAAAAAAACTCATTTAATTTTTATATTTTTTATCATTCGTTGGGAAACTATTTAGTCAGTAAGTCATTTAATCACCTGCAATCAATGCACCAACTTGCTCTCTCGAATTCACTATAGTACCAGTCACAATTTATTTTTAAGGGATCATCAGTTGTTTACCATGAAACACTGTTTCGGGGATTTAAAAAGAAAACAGTATATTAAATCATGACTCCCCAGCAGTGTTGATCAAACACCACCTCCCTTAATCACAAGAACAAAAAATGTCTCAGACCTAGTTAGCTACTTATGATTTATTTGGCTAAACCATTCATGTTATAAAAAATGAATTCCTTACCTGTGAGATTCGTCCTTGTCTCCAAATTAAAAAATGGATATATTTTTTCATTTAATAGTGTTGTAGTGATAAGATTCGGATTAATCTATTTGACTACTTATCACCCCCTTCTATTATTAGTACTTTATATATATACATTCTTACTTATTTATTAAAAATATAATAAAAGTTAAAAATATTTAAATATATACACAATATTTTTAATAAATAATACAGTATATATATATATATATATATATATATATATATATATATATATATATATATATATATATATATACCAGTGGTGAAAAAAACAGACTAGAGTGCTCAATATGCAGCCTGAGCAGTATATAGGAAATTTATATATATATATATATATATATATATATATATATATATATATATATATATATATATATGAAATTTATTACTGTGAGCCCAGAATGAGTTAACATATTGTTTCAGCTAGAGGAAAATCCTCAAAAAGAAGAGGAAATATCCTACTAGCATCGTCAGAATTCATAGATGGACTCTATGAATTCTGACGATGCTAGTAGGATATTTCCTATTCTTTTTGAGGATTTTCCTCTAGCTTAAACAATATGTAAACTCATTCTGGACTCACAGTAATAAATTTCCTATATATATATATATATATATATATATATATATATATATATATATATATATATATATATATATATATATGTATATATGTATATATATATATAAAATGAAATAAAAATTACAATTAAATTTACCAAAATGATCCAAGATGGTAAAACTAAAATATATTATGAATATTAAAGAATTAATATTTATAAAATTAATATTTATAAAGTAATCTCAACCAGATGTAAAAGCTCGATAAAACCAAATAGGAGATAGAGCTTATAATAAGAGCGAATAGTTAATAAAACATGTTAAAAACACTTTGAAAAAGAGTTAAAAACATATTTAATTTGAAAAGGAAACACTAAATAAGTGGATAGTCCTTAATCCGCGGAGTTTCGAAGAAATACTTTCCTTCTCATCAGACGGTAGGAATTAGCAAAATGCGGGATCGGATTTTGCATACCAAAGTATTTGATGAAACTGCAAGTAAGCCAAAGATCTTACTTGATAACAAAAAGTGAAGCAGAGGGAATGGGGTGAAGAAAAAGTGGATTTCACGTGAATGGATAGTCTGGTGAAAGGTATCTAATGACGGTAAAATCCAAAAATGTAAATCAAGAAAGTTAGTTAAATTTCCATTCGCACAAGTAAAATCCAAGGAAATCGCGTAATTGGAAGATGGTCCAAAATAATCCAAAAGGCCGAAATCCGTGGAATAATTCACAAATAGGTACAAGGAAAAGAGGAAAGAATTCGAATAATATTATTAAAAGAAAAATAAGATATGCGTTAAACTCGGCTGGCAAGACAAGGTGTGTATATATATATATATATATATATATATATATATATATATATATATATATATATATATCATAAAACTCAAATGACCTTTTGCAACGGGTGTTGTGACCCAACATCCGGTCTACGACTTCTCGTTGCGCATGCGTACATAAAAATATAATCAACGTTACAATAGAACATATTGTTTTTCTGTGTACGGTTTCAGACTCCCAAATGTGTTTTTTTTTTTTTTTCGCGTTTAAATTATCCAAATAAACAATAAAATACAGTCTGCATTTTTGCATCCTCATTACAGTATTACGTGTAAGTTAATTTCACGTAATTTTCTTACAAATAAATGTACTTTAACCCATTGACAACCATAAGAACATTTCACAACGGCGATTTACCCACCGCCTTCATTTTTTTTAAATTTATTCTCCATTTTTTGATAGATCTTTCTTAAAAAAACATTCATACATTTTCTTCTACACTACTAACATGAATAAATTATCCCGAAAATATTTTTTTAATTTGCGTTACAAATAAATAATCAACGCGACAATAAAACGTATTGTTTTACTGTGTACGTTTTCAGCGTCTCAATCGTTTTTTTTTTGCGTTTAAATTAAAAGATATATCAAAATTTGAATTTAACTTTAAGTATTATGGTATCTGTTCAGTGTAGATTAAACTATAAGTATAGCAAGCGGCTTATAATTCAATGGCTGTAAGTTTTTTTCAAAAATAAACAATTATAAACAGAACGACTCATAGAAATCTATCTATATTCTTTTTTCATTTTAATATAATTTCATAGAAATGTTTTTGTTACGTCACAAAAACTATTTTCTTTACGTCACAAGTGTCACGTTCATACATTAATTCCATAGCTAATATAACATATTGACCCAACGAGTCACGGGTAGTCTAATATATATATATATATATATATATATATATATATATATATATATATATATATATATATAATTATTTTTTTACTATAATAATTAAATACCTACATATATATATATATGTGTGTGTGTGTGTGTGTGTGTCACCCAAACCCTCTACCCTTAATTGACAGGAGACTAAAATTTGCTGCTATGGTTTTAAAATGATCTGAAATAACAGCAAGGGGAGACTTGATTCCAAATATTCCTCATATGTTATATGTCCATTTTTTTGGAAATAGGGTACCATTATGAATATCTCCAGTATCAAATAATCCTTATGCACTGTGAAATTTACTTTATGTATGAAAACCAAAGAAAGGAGATATTACATATGATAAATATTTGGAATCAAGTCTCCCCTTGCTGTTATTTCAGATCGTTCGAAACTATATCAAGGCCAGAGGTTTTGGGGAAATATCAGATATTTTGTAAGTCATATGCAAAACTAGAGAAAACAAATGACCATAATTGAAACATTTTATGGCTGTAAAAAGTTCCTAAAATAGGCTATGAATGATGAGTGATCCAGTTAATGTGCGACCTTAGAGAAAACGTCACATAGCCCACTACACAATCTAGGTCGTTACCTTTCCAACGAGCCTTCATTTGTTAAAGTCTGATCAATATTAGCTGAGATTTCAATTTTATAAAATTGCCACAATAAGGTGGTGTATATACATATATATATATATATATATATATATATATATATATATATATATATATATATATATATAATGACTACTTTATTTAATCACATAAATTAATATACGAGGGTATAATTTTAAGCGTAAACTTTAAGTAATTACTTCAACAGTACTCAATACATAGGTAGAGTTAGGTAGTAAGTTATAAAAAACATATGGCCTTTAAGCTACAAAGAATATTCTGCGTTTCATCCCCGCTAGGATTCGCCAGGCTTATACGAAGAGTTGTGGTTGTCTCCTGTTTTTATATACGCACATTCTATTGAGTTTTTAGTTAGCCAATCAGCTTCCTAGTTTCCACCACTCCCTTCCAAATCAGCCAATAAGTAGGCACTTACAAGTGAAAGACCCGGTTGACCTTGGGTTCAACCCTTCCTTTGTGTGTGCGTTTTTAGCGGGAAGTGTAGATATCTAATGATCTGACCTATTTTAAACCTAGATGTAGTTAAATGTGTTTTTTTTTAATATTGTGTAAATATATTTATAACTTACTACTACTTACTTGGCCTTCGGGACAAGATCAAAGTGTAGTATCTGGTCTTCAGATGTTGAGGGAAACATGGCAACAAGCTTAAACCTAGCTAGTTTAAATGCGAGGGGCATGAGGTCTCGAAGCAAGGCTTCTCGCGTGCTGAGGGACCTCGTGGCCCTTGAGGTAGACATAGCTGCAATACAGGAGACCCACTTTGTTGGGGCTGGAGACTGCGATGTGCTGGTGAACGATTTTGATGTTTACTCAGCATATGGCAGTATCCAGAGCCGGGGGGTTTCTGTGCTAGTAAGTCGCACCCTATCTGCGACGGTTACACTTGTTCATGCGGACGCTCATGGGAGGCTGGTCGTGGTCGATGTTGCCGTTAGCAGCGGCGCGTTCCAGATCATGGCAGTTTATGCGCCCAACATCCAAACCGAGAGGGTTTCCTTTTTTCGGCGGGTGGAGGGGTTTCTCTCTTCGGGTCCGGAGCGGGTAGAATTAATGGGGGACTGGAATGCCATCCTGGACCCCAAGTTAGATAAGGTCGGGGGGACTAGCGGGTCGGATAGGTGTGACAGCAGCCTGTCTGACTTGATGGCCTCGTGCGATCTGGTCGACAGGTTCCGTCTGGATCACCCCGGGAGGGAGATGTGGACGTGGCATACTAGTGCGGCCGCCTGTCCAAGTACATACTTGGACAGGATGTTAATTAGAAGGGGCGACGTAGATTTTCTATCTTGTCCCACGTTCCACTGGTTAGGTCATTCGGACCACAAACTTGTGTTGGCCCGTTTGAAGTTAGGTAATAGGCCTAGGTTGGCTGGCTACTGGAAGATGAACGCCTCCTTGTTGGAGTTGGTCGACTTCCGGGAGCAGCTGACAACACTAATTCAGAGGGAGCTAGTGGGGGCGGTTACCGGGAGTAGATGGTGGGTTAATCTTAAGGTCACCATTAGGCATTTTTGTGTCCAATATAGCCAACGCCTTGCGTTAACTAGGGCTCGGACCAAAAAGCACTTAGAGGATAGATTGACCTGGGTGGTGGCAGGGGGGGATTCCCTAGATCTAGCACTAGTTAAGGGGGACCTCAGTCGCTTGGCTAGCGAGCGATATGAAGGTCAAGTAGTTGGGGCTAGGTTAAATAGAGTCTCCAACGAAGCCGTGAACGTTGACGCTGTTGAGCGTGGGGCCGCTTTAAGATGCGGCTCGGATGGGTACATTCGGGATGTGAAAAACCTGGAAGGACGTTCTCTCGTGTCGGCACGGGAGATCTGCAATGGGTTTCGGCAACATTTGGAGGAGCGCTTCACCAAACTACCCAGACTCCGTGGCCAGGAGTTTGGCAGCTATTTAGCTGGCTCGCCCCGCCTTACTGCGGCCCGAGCGGCTAGTTGCGAGGGGGTGGTTACGGAGTGTGAGGTCATTACTGCGTTGAAGCAGGTTGGCCACAACAAATCTCCGGGGCTCGATGGTTTGCCCTACGAACTGTACTTGAGGCTGTCGCCCATGTTTGTGCCCCTTTTGATGGGCGTGTTTAACCACTGGTTTGCCCAGGACTCAATCCCGAGGCAGGTAACCAAAGGAGTGGTCACGCTTCTGAAGAAGGGAAACCAACATGGAGGGGGGAACTTAGACGATTATAGGCCCATAACTCTGCTTAATGCAGATTTTAAGATTTTGGCCCGTATTCTTGCGAACCGACTGCAGGTCGTAATCGACGAGTTGGTCGAACCGGATCAGAACTACGCTGTGAAGGGTCGAACAATTCAAACCAATCTGCACTTGGTTCGCACGATAATAGAGGGGTTAGAAGACGACACAGAAGCCGCGCTGATCAATTTAGATCAGTCCAAGGCGTTCGATAGGGTGGACCATGGGTTCCTGAGGGCTGTTGTGGAAGCCGCCGGCTTTGGTCCGGACTTCCGCAAGTGGATCTCCGCCCTGTATCATGACCCCGCGGTGGTGGTGCAAGTCAATGGTAGGTTGTCGGAGTCCTTTGGGGGTCTCCCGGTCAGTGCGGCAGGGCTGTCTGCTGTCGCCTCTGCTCTATGTCCTGGCGTTGGAGCCCTTCCTTCACAAATTAAGGGACGAGGCGGCGAGACCAGTCCTACGCAGCATTGCTCTACCTGGCGGCCGAGTTGCCAGGGTGTCCGCGTACGCTGATGACGTCACCGTTTTCGCAGCCAGTCGTAACGATATCGAAGCGGTGATAGAGGCGATCGCTGAGTACGAAGTTGTCACAGGGGCCGTGATCAATCGCAGCAAGTCCGTCGGCCTGCGGTTGAGCGCCTGGACCGGGGTAAACTCGCTTCCAGGTGCGTTCGGCTGGACTGATGGCCCGGTTAAGATCCTCGGTGTGTGGTTCGGGCCGGACCTCCAGCTGGACAAGAATTGGTCGGAGGTACAGACTAAGGTCGAATCGTCTGTCGGGACTTGGATTCGGAGGAGATTGTCCTTGAAGGGTCGTGCGGAGGCATGCGCCACTTACGTGTTTCCGTTGATCCTTTACCGTTTATCTGTTCTTCCCCTGCCTGCGGACCGCTGTAAGGCTTTAGAGCGCCTCCTTTTACAAACTGCTTTGGAAGGGAGGAAAGCCGTATGTCCGTAGACAGGTCTGTACGCAGAAGCTTAGCGAGGGAGGCTTGGGGATGCCTGATCTGCGCAGCCATCAACACGCAGAAAGATTGGCGTTCCTGAGTCGGACACTGATAGAGGAGGCACCCTGGGTACCGGCCGTGGAGCACGCTTTCCCACGGCTGTTAACTGACCCCGCCGCCGAAGGTCGCCGAAGACCAGCGGGGGAAGGGCGCTTCCTGACCGAATGCCGAGCCGCCCTTAGGGCATTGCCGGGGTCCAGTGACCTTGCACGGCCTAGGTGGAGGCTATATGAGGAGTTAGTGGAGGGTACCGCGAACGATCCGCTGGTGGAGCGGCTACATCTGTCGAGGGGGGAAGTTCTCTCGCTTTGGAGTTGGGCGCCTGCCAGTAGCTACATTAATAATGCAGAATTTTCGATAACGTGGAGGCTAGTCCGGGATGCGTTGCCACTCTTCGACCGACTTGCCAGGGATTTCAGGGATGCTGATTATTACTATCCCCTGTGCCCACGCTGCAACGATGAGGACGAAGATGAAACGCGTGAACACGCGTTCTTTCTTTGCAGTGGGGTGCGGAATCTCTGGAGGTATGTCGAAGGGGTAACGGCTCGCATCGACCCCGAGCGGTCGGTGCCACTTGATTTGGCGTACGTGGTTGACAATGTGGACCCGCCGTTTATCAGGGAGAAACGGGCGGTGTTTCTGGCGATACTGGCTGTAGCTAGGTTAGTGACGTGGGTTTCACGTCTGGGCATTGTCTATGAGGGACGATCTGTTTCCGATCAGGATCTGGTTGTTTATTTTAAGCATCAACTTAAAATAAAAATCAGATGTGATTGGAAAAGATTGCCCCGCATAGACTTTGATAGGAGATGGGTGCACAACACTAGTTTGTGCATCCGACGAGGAGCTAGGTATGAGCTTGTGTTTCCACCCTAGTAGTATTCGTCTGGAGGTGCTGAAGTTTCGATTGTCGTGCACTCGGAACCCAGCCCCTCATATTTTAATACGGGGTTTACCCCGTAATCATGGGTAGGAGTAGGTTTGCTAGTTAGGCGGAGTAACCACCTAGAGTGGAAAGCTTATACTTTATTTAGGGCCTAGACTAGGATGTATGTGAGTTTGATCCTGTCCCCTATAGATCTTTGTTTTTTGATAAGATTGGCACTAGGAGAGCTTCCAATGATGCCCAAAGTCCACCAGTTTTATTTTGTCCTCGGCCTGTTTTTACCCCTTACGTACATTATCTTGGAAGACGCCATCCATCCCTGTTATCCCCGACCCTAATTTACTTTTTCTTACAGGTCCCTAGTTTCTCCACTCCCCCCTAGGGAACGACCTGCTTGCTTTCACCCTTTCCCCCCGGGGGAAGTGGACCGGAAGACAGTAGGCGTTTCATACGACAGACCAGCCGTTAGGTAGGGAGGGTCCCCTTACTAACCCGCCCCCATAGGCATTTTATTAAGTTGTTTTCTTTTTCTTTCTTTTTGGGTGTATTTAAGTTTGCCCCCCTCCCCATCATCTCACCCCCATTTATAAAAAAAAAAAAAAAATATATATACTTTCTTAAGTTTGTACATAAAATTTTGTTTTGTTTTTGTATATATTTTTCTTTTACAGTACGAGTGTCGCCCGCCATCCCGTTAAGCTGAGGAGCTGTCTTTTTAAGTAGGTCCTGGTAAGCATGTAGGCGGATGTGTTATGATAGGAACTAGTATAGGTTTTTCTAAATAAAATACTTGCTTTCCAACGCAAGTCTAGTTAGCAGATTTAGCAAAGTCCCGTTTTCTTCCCCTTTACTGGCCTTGGTGCCTAAGTTGTATCGGACCCCAAATGAGGGCCTGGCAGTAGATAATGCCAGGTCCGGGGCCGGTACAACTAAATATCATCTGTTCTTTAGATGCTGCACTTCTATTTCTTGTTCTCTTTCGGTGGAGGAGAAATCCTTCACGACTGAGACAATTTTTATTTTTGTACCTTTTCTCCACATTAAAAAACGACCCTGGTGTCTAACTCTGTCCCGTGGGGAGGCATAGTAAATAGGTACTACTTATATATATATATATATATATATATATATATATATATATATATATATATATATATCTGTCATACACGCAGTCGGGTTTCAATCCTAGCTTGAGGTAGTTGCCTGTCTAGCCGCACTGATGAGCTGTGAAACAGCGAAACAGTACTGCATGTGGATTACTATAATGCTCCTCATCTTGAGTTGAGCATATTGAGAAGTGATACACGAATTACCATTAGCGTATAAGCGATGCTCTTTGTGTAAACAAATGGAGCTTAGATAGTTCGGACGATGTCAAAACATCGTTAAACTCACGACTCACACAGCAGCCGCCGATAGCGTAGTGGTTAGGAGCCTTGACTGTCGTACAGGCAGTCGGGTTTTAATCCTGACTTGAGGTAGTTGCCTGTCTAGCTGCACTGATGACCTGTGAAACAGCGAAACAGTACTGTATATTATGGATGACTATATATGTATATATATATATATATATATATATATACATATATATACATATATATATATATATATATATATATATATATATATATATATATATGTATGTATGTATGTATTAGTGACCTGGCAAGGCCGCAGGGGAATCCAAGCAAGCAAAAAAAATAAACTAAGCAAAATTCATCCCAAAGCAAACTATAGCTGGCTTGCCAGGACACTATATATACAAATATGGGCATTTTTTTTTAATTTAGGTTCTTTTTTATCAACTGTCATAACATTTTAACCACACAATAGTATTATAACCTTCAAAAAGCCTGCAAATTTTCATGTAGTTTCGTCCCATAGAACCAAAGATATGAGTATTTCAATATTCAATTTGGCTAGATATTTTAGGCCAATTTTATAATTTCAAAATCTCGGCAACTACTAATCAAAATTTTAGAAAATTAAGGCTCGTTGACAATCTAATGAGCTGAATTGTATAGTGGATTATGTGACATTTGCCCTTAAGATCGCACATTAGTGTTTCAAGATGTGGGGCATTACTTTTCTATATTAATTTACATTTCTCTCTGATATATTCAAAAGAGTAATGGTTGATGGATAGAATTCAGAAGCTCACATTATTAATGCTGGAGTTCTTCAGGGATCCATCCTGGGCCCAACTCTCTTCCTGATCTATATCAACGATCTTTCAAATCACATTCCAAGATCATTCATAGACATTTTTGCTGACGACACTACAATCTATGGCAATAATTTAAAGGCCGTAAATGTCCACGTTCTCTCTGATCTTTTCACCTCTGATTTAGAGCACATGGTACAATGGAGAAAGAGGTGGCTGATTAATTTTAATGCATCTAAAAACAAGCGTCTATCTTTATATCATCAATGCTCTGGCCCCCGTCTGGCATCAATTGAAATGAATGGCTCTCATCTTTGGGGGGGGGGCTCCATGTTTTGATAAGCTTCTGGGTCTGACCTTTACTCCTGATCTGAAATGGAACACGTACATCAAATCCGTTGCTAAGGTCGATGGAAAAATTGTTGGATCATTCTATCGCTCCAGTAGATATATCACTGCTGATGCAATTCTCTCTTCGTATAAGTTCAAGAATAGAGTACTGCTGCCACATCTGGGCAGGAGCTGCTAGAAGCATTTTATCTTGATTTGACAGAGTTCAAAATAGACTTCGTAGCCTAGTAGGGATGCCATTTTCTCTTCCTTGCAGCCCCTCATTAATCCTTATATATACGATGTATATATTTTACTATTTGAAAATGTACATGTTTATGTACGTGTCCATGTGACTTATTTAAGTTCGATGTGTATATACTTGTTTGAATCATGCAATCGGGGCATAGCTGAATGCCTGTTATGTTGTTGGGTGGACGGTGGTTTGTAATACAAAGACAATCCACATTACAATAATTTGGGGCAAACCTTTTTCTGTTGGATGGCTCATTTCTTGGATCCTCCAGACAGCTGCAACAAAGAAGCATTCCCTCGGAACAGATAACACAACATCACCGGTTACAAAATATATACATTTATTCTTTTGTTCCAGTCTAGTTGAGTCCCAAATCCTCGAAGGCCTTCTACCTCTCTCAAATCTCAGATCTAATTAACTCGCGGATCTAACTAACTGGAAATCCTGACTGTTACGTCATACACTAAATCACACGTATGCTTAGCTCATCAGCTGTGATTTCTAATCTAAACTGCGTATCAAATTATTAACGAGTTTACATTTTTTTTTAATATTTAGGGAACGAGTGAAGAAAAATCTATGAAACTTTGCGAAAGTGCTTACAATACTATTCAGCTACTCCAGTCAGAAAATGAAAGTATTTAAAGCAGTATTAGCGAAACTATGACAAAAAATAGGAATGTCTATTGATTTCAGTGTTTTAAGTTATTAATGAGGTTGAGAAAAACACAATATACCCATAACTTGTTTATTGAAATAATTTTCAAATATTAATTTAACTAAGAAAAATGCTTAGAACACAATAACTACATAGCAATTTCATTTTTGCTCTTAAATTGGCCCCCACTTGCATAGAGGCGTCGCTTCATGATAATCTAAAGGTTCTCAATTGGGTTCAAATCTGGTGAATTCGCAAGCCACTCCATCTTCCGTCGCCCAGAGAACCCCAGTTGTTGCAAAATACACTTTGCTTTTGTTTGCTGCATGCGAGGGAGCATTATCCTGCATAAAAATAATGGTTTTGTTGAACGCCAACCTTCGCTTCTTCAGCCATGCTTAAAAGTGCTCCTTCAAAAAAGCTATATAAGCAGTTGACGTCATTTTTACGCCTTCTGGGGCTCCCCATGGGCCAACAAAAGTACCTCCGATAATTCCAGCCCAAATCATTATCCCACCATCACTTTGTTGGCGCCTAAAACGCTGATGAGGATGTCGTCCATGTAGGACCCATCCGTTGCTCCAGCCATCTGGGCTATCAAGAGTGACACGCACTTCATCCATGAACAAAACTGGAAAAATCAGTTTTGACATTGTTCTCTGCCCATTTTAATCGGTTTTGTATGTGATGTTACTTTAATGGAGCCTTTGTCACAGGCTTAACAGACTTTGCCACTTCTTTCAGAAGGCGACATCAAGTACTTTTTGGGACATTGTTCAATCCGGCTTGGTCAAAGACTTCTCGACTTGTCTGCCCAGGGTTCTTAACAACTTCACGTTTAATTTGGAGGAGAGAACAGCGTGAAACAACTCTAAATTTACCTTTATCAGCTCTCTTATGTACTTTTGTAGGGTCCTTGACAAAGGTCTTCACAGTTTAATGGTACCTTCCTACCATTTTCGATATTTCGAGGGTAGATTACCTTTTGCTGTTCTGTAATAGTACTCTTTTCAGAAATACTCAGACATCTTTTACGACTCATTTTATTGACGAAACAAACTGCCTTGTTAATAATTTGACACAACTCAAATAGCGTGGATTCAGCAATTACGATGGCAAGTTGTTTACATTGCGCGGAACAGTACGAAAATTTCACAGTATGCGCAGCTCAGCATTGCCAATGTTTCTGAAGCTTTTGATACGAAACTACCGGTAAGTTTCTGAAACTGGTAAAAAAATTTATCTCGTGAATAATTTGACAGGCAGTGTAATGTTTTATACTATGTCTTTCAGCTAAAATTCCAAACTATAAACGTAATTCTATTTTTAATAATTTCTGAAAGATGTTGATGCTTGTTAAAATTCCGATCTAACTAAATCATCAAAACATAATTCTTAACATAATAAATTATAATTTTGGTGAAATCCTGACAATGGATTCATAGAGCTCGGAAATTTATTGCCTATTGTTTTTCTAAAATGTCCTCACGTCTAGATTGCATTTTTAAAATTCACCAGATGTGACAATCATGTTTAAGTAGCATGTATTCCAATTCGTGTATAGCTGAAACCTGAATTCATAAAAATAGTCAATCACCTCGTAAGATGTATAGCAATAACATACTGAATTTTCAAGTGTCTATGCGAATTTAAAATGTTTGTAAAAAACAGACTGGAAACTTACCTGGTATGTATATATATATATATATATATATATATATATATATATATATATATATATATATATATATATATATATATACTTGTACTTTTTTGTAGAAAAAGAAATCCCATACAGTGCTCTATTATTAGGGAAAAACCTTTCTCGAAATAAGAGCAATATATTTTTTTGTATAATATATACAGGAATTTACATCGGTAGTCGGTACCGACGGTTTCAAGCCCAGTATGTGAGGACTGCTCTTAATGTCCGCCTCAGGCTCTCTTCAGCCGACTCTCATCTATATATATATATATATAGTTAGTTATAAAATATATATGGCGATTAAGCTACGCTGAATATTCCGCGTTTCATCCACTCTAGGATTCTTCAGGCTTATGCGCCTAAGCCTGAAGAATTCTAGAGTGGATGAAACGCGGAATATTCAGTGTAGCTTAATCGCCATATATATTTTATAACTAACTAACTAGCTTTACCTACGTATTGAGCACATTTGAAATACATACTTAAAGTTTACACATAAATTTATACTTTCGCATAAAAATTTTATGTGGGTAAATGGAGCAGTTATATATATATATATATATATATATATATATATATATATATATATATATATATATATATACTAGCATGGGTGCTCGCCGTTGCCCAGGTGTTTCGATGTGTGTGGTAAGCAAAAAAAAAGTGGTAGTAGGAAGGAAGGCTCGAACCTGTACCGCGAAGGAGGAAAAGAACGGGGGAAAAACCTGACGTCTTTGCTGTTACGACAACCGCCAAACCGGAAGTAACGTACGTTTTAATTAAGGCCAGACAATCGAAAGGAGATGATGACGTTCAAAAATATCGGCGAAAAAAGCGACTCCCCTATAGAAAAGTGCTCAGTTGAAGGTAAAGATATTAGGAGTTTTAGCCAATTTTTCGATATTTGTGGTTTGAAAGTTCGAACTTCAAAACGATACTGATCTTGTAAAAATTCGTCGCCTCTGTCGAAAGTTTTAGGCAGACATGCAAACATACATACATACATTTATATATTAGTAACTAAACTTTTTCGACCCAAACCGATTAAAAAGCTTGCCCTATCTCTGGATACCCTTTACGTCAAATTTCAAATGTTTAGACCAGAAATTGTCTGAGTAATTTGGTAGAGAACGCAGAGGTCAATTTTTTTAAATTTGACCTCTATTATGACCCCTTGAGATTTATTGTTTTGGTCTCAAATCAAGTTATTAAGTTAGATCCATGTCCAAGGAACCTATATCTAAAATTTCAAGTGTTTAGACCGAAATATGGCGGAGAAGTTTGGTAGAGTTCTCAAAGGTCAAATCGTTGAACTTTGACCCCTTAACAGCCAAATTTCTTGCCGAAAACTTATAACAACGATTTTCCCAAATCTCCGTACCCTGTATATTAAATTTCGACTCTGTAGACTAAAAATTGACAGAGTTATTGTGTAGGGAAATGTACACGGACACACAGACACGTTCACTTTTATATATATATATATATATATATATATATATATATATATATATATATATATATATATATATATATTCAAGCTTTTCTGATTGAATAGGACAGAGTTATCCTTTTTTCTGATTTTTCTGGATATCTTTTCGATTCGCCGAGCTGTCTTATTTTTTTTATTTCAATCGGCATGTTCTAAATATATATATTTGTTTATTTATTTACCAGTGGTTAAAAAAATCGGACTAGAGTGCTCAATGTGTAGCCAGAGCAGTATATAGGAAATTTATTACTGTGAGTCCAGAATGAGTTTACATATTGTTTCAGCTAGAGGAAGATCCTCAAAGAGAGGAAATATCCAACTAGCATCGTCAGAATTCATTTCCTCTTTTTGAGGATCTTCCTCTAGCTGAAAAAATATGTAAACTCATTCTGGACTCACAGTAATAAATTTCATATATATATATATATATATATATATATATATATATATATATATATATATGATTTTCAGAATGTGAGAGATTGTATATAATAATAATAATAAATTCCACAGCCAAACAACGTCGCAGGCCACAAGAGCCATGACTCTCAACGAACCGGAAGTCCAAGACTCGAGTTTCACCCTCATTTGGGCTCATCAGTTAGACACATCCGAACTCAGGATTCGAAACCTGGGGCTCTTGCATGCGAGGTAAGCACTCTACCAACTGAGCAAATGCCCCGCACACAAGAATTTCTATTAACCAACACAGATCAAGCAAACCGCGCCAAAATCCGACTGAAAATGAACCTACTTCGTCTCAACAAAGGACGCGGTCATTCAACCAGCTAATAACCCCAAGCCGATATCTCACAAGTAGGAGTTTTAACTCAAAAGGCCGATGCCATCCAGCAATGCTAACCAAGCGAGCAACTTATGATTTTCAGAATGTGAGAGATTGTATATAATAAATTCCACAGCCAAACAACGTCGCAACCCACAAGAGCCATGACAGTCAACGAACCGGATGTCCAAGACTCGAGTTTTGGACTTCCGGTTCGTTGACTGTCATGGCTCTTGTGGGCTGCGACGTTGTTTGGCTGTGGAATTTATTATATATATATATATATATATATATATATATATATATATATATATATATATATATATATATATATATTCCCTTTTTTCTCATCCATTTCCTTCGCACTCGTACATATTTACGATATTGTAGTTGTAAATATGACCTACTCATTTTCCTCCTATTTTTAACTTCATCCCCTTCCTTCTTTCTTTTTTAAAATCTAAATGCCATGATACTCCCCTGATGAGGATGGCGAAAGACGTCTCGGGATAAAGGGAATTCTCTTTTCTGCCCTGTATATGTGGATGACTATAATGTTCCCTATCTTAGGTTGAGCCTATTGGGAAGTGATATACAAATTACCTTTAGCGAATTAAGCGTGCTCTTTGTGTAAACAAATCGAGTTTAGGTATTCGGACGAAGTCAAAACATCGTTAATTCACTACCCGCACAGCAGCAGCCGATTAGCGCAATAGTTAGAAGCTTTGACTGTGGTACAGGCAGTCTCGGATTTCGATCCTGGCTTGAGGTAGTTGCCTGTCTAGCCGCACTGATGATGTGATATAGCAAAAAAGTACTGTATATATATATATATATATATATATATATATATATATATATATATATATATATATATATAAAGTAGTGTTAGGACGATGTACTGGAATCGGAATTAGAAAAATCGACAAATTTGGTGGTATCGGAATCGAAAAAATTGATGCCTATTTTCCGATGCCAAAACGATTCTTTTAATTGTCTTTTTTATTATTTGATTTTGTTTAAAGCAAAATCTTCCAGTGCTGGTAAGAATGATAAAATAATAAATATTTATCGATTTTTAAACACCAGTGAGACTAAAATCTATAGATCATCCTCCACACGTGTAGTTTTTCGGTTACGAAAATATCTGCATATTTAACAGGTGTTTCCTTTTTTTTTGTTTTTTGTTTTTTACAGAAATCGAGAAAAATAACAACTCTACAGTTAATTACTTAAAGATTTATAAAGCCTCGGAATCAGAATCGGGAATTTAGTATGGAATCGGTAATTGTATCAGAATCGGGAAAGATATTGGAATCGTCCCATCACTAATATAAAGAGAAAGAAAGACGGTGGGGGTGTATTTCTCTGCAAATGTAACTAGTTCTGTACTTACACACGACTCCTTTCTTAACCACGAATATTTTTTATTTCGTCTTTTTTTTTCTGCGACTTGTCAAAGTGGACGTGACAGTTAGATATTGCTTATCACAAATCTGTCATTGCACCATAGCTACCGGGATCGAGCGCATGCCATTTACATTCCTAAATAGTTATCATCTTCGTGTCGCAATCATTATAGAATGTTATTCTCAGTCCATCCACCCTCCTGCAACGTACAGTCGATTGAAGATAAATACAGTTAAAGAAAATAAAGCGTTGTAACGACTTATCAAGGCCAATGGCCACTCGAGGATACGTGTACAGTGGTCAATGGTATAATGTGGTAGTAAATGTAAGTAGTGGAAATTTGGTTAATTGGATTACTTAAGGGGAACGATTCGTCAAGAACTTGTTTACGTTGGACTTGAAGACAACCAGACTATAGTCAGCCGAAAAGCAGGCAAACGAAAGAGAGTTCCACAGGCGTGAAGTTCTAAGAAAGAAGCTTTGTTCATAGAATCTGGGTTTAGGCAGAGATAAAGAATGGGGGCAATTATTGATAGTGGTTTCAGATAGACGTGTGTTTCTCGTGAAAGTTTGGCGAGGCGAGACCATAGAGGAGCTCAGACGAGCACTTGCTATGAAAATAACGATAAAGCAGAGACAGGCTCACAACGTCTCTTCTGTGAGAAAGAGGTTGCAGGGAAGAGAAAATGGCATTCTCTACTAGGCTACAAAGTCTATGTATAACTCTGTCAAGGCAGAATAAGTCTTTCTAACAGCTCGTGTCATGATGTGACAACAATACTCCATTCTTGGACATACCTGGATCTTATATCGGTAGAGAATTGCATCAGCAGTGAGGTCTCTACTGAATCGATAGAAGGATCTCACCATCTTCCCAGCAAATGGTCACCTCTTTTTCATCTTCGCCGTGTTTAATATATGTGGCTGTGACAGTCTCCAGCTTGTCGATCGCTTCCTCTATTTAACTAAACTTTTAATGCATGAAAGAAATAAGGATATTCACGGTTCTGTTAGAGCTAGTGACATTAAGAGATATAATAAATAGCTCATAATTATTTACTTTCTTAACTGAATTTTCTAAAATGAGAGACGCAGATGGACAGTGATCTTGGCAACATTTGCTGAGGTTACCAGTTTTCTACAATATTTTGCCGAGTTTCGGTTTTAGAGCTTTACCGAGAAAACTGACTGAAAACCTCTGTTTATCCCGCTCGAAAATGTTACGCTCTGGTAATGTTTTGTATACCATTTAACAATCGCTCCATCTTCGTGTCAACTGTCTATGAGTACAAATCAGGCCATCCTCAGAAACATTTAATGTAACTCTTGTTAAAAATCTACACTTGCTAATAATCGCTACTAATATAGGGACCCAGATTGTGTATATACTGTTTAATGTAATAATACACTAAACAATAGTACGTTATATATATATATATATATATATATAATATATATATAACGTACGTATATATATATATATATATATATATATATATATTTATTATTTTTAAAACAGTAATCTACGTACACGCGTGTTTCGAGGTCATTACCTCTCGTCAGCGTAGTTCAACTGTTTCTATGGATCGAACCTCAGACCATGTTTAACGCAGTCCGGTGCCTTAACCGTTAGGCCATAATCCCTAGATTAATGATACTGTTTATTTTTATCGCTTATAAATATAGATTTTGTTATTGTTGTTTTTTCAAGCGATACATACGGTTAATATTGGCTCTGCCTCGGAGCTCATTTCTTTATTTACTTTAGAAAGTCGCCCTTTTTAATTTGGAGGTATATAACATTTTTATTTATTATTTTTAAAACAGTAATCTACGTACACGCGTGTTTCGAGGTCATTGCATATATAAAAAATAAAAATTACAATTAAATTTACCAAAATGATCCAAGACGGTAAAACTAAAATATATTATAAATATTAAAGAATTAATATTTATAAAATAATCTCAACCAGATGTAAAAGCTTGATTTTCCACCAGACTATCCATTCACGTGAAATCACCTTTTTCTTCACTATATTCCTTCTGCTTCACTTTTTTTTGTTTTCAAGTAAGATCTTTGACTTACTTGCAGTTTCATCAAATACTTTTGTATGCAAAATCCGATCCCACATTTTGCTAATTCCTACCCTCTGATGAGAAGCAAACTATTTCTTCGAAACTCCGGATTAAGGACCATCCACTTATTAAGTGTTTCCTTTTCAGATTAAATGTTTTTAACTTTGTTTTCAAAGTGTTTTTTAACATGTTTTATTAACTGTTTGCTCTTATATATATATATATATATA
>NC_136503.1:108014246-108016746 GCF_053919585.1 Euprymna scolopes
ATTTAGTAAATAGAAAATGGAGATCCTCAGCTGCTTACCATGTAGCTGTTTCTGAGATTTATATATATATATATATATATATATATATATATATATATATATATATATATATATATTGAAATTTCGGTGTATAATTATTTTGCAACCAAGTTGCTGTTATGTCTGGTGTATATAAAGTCCGTTGGTGGTATGGAACTTTGATTAATTTCGGGAGAAAACACCTCCCCTTTTCAAAAAGAAAACAAAAGTATATTCAAGATGGCGATATATATATATATATATATATATATATATATATATATATATACAGAGAGATGATGTATTTATTTATTTTTATTTCTTTCCTCCGCGGACATAAATAGCTTGTCCAAAGATTTCAGGCGCCAAGGGTCAGCTGAACGTCAACGTGCTTTTACAAGTTTAAGCAATATGATAAATACATGGCAACTTCTGGTGTGTAGGGCGTCGTAGGTGACTGCTGGAATTGACGGTGCCGTAGGCGGTTCTAACACGTGCACAATTGCAAGAAGTAAAGTAGTGGGGGGAGGGGGGCAGAGTGCAAAAAAAGTATTGCAGTTGTATTGTCACATAAAACAAAATCCATATTAACTTATAAGTTTGGAGACGCCATTGAAGATGTGCGTTAAAAATAGGCGTAAATAATGGAAATTACGACATTATAAATCTTTACTTAACCCTAACCATACCTCACCCTATACCTAACCTAATCCTAAGCCTTACCCTAACTTAATACTAATATTAATCTTAACCCATCTCGTACCTAATCGTAGCTCTAACTTAAGTTTAACCCTAACCTAATCCTAACCAATTGCTGATTTTATTGGTTTATTTCGTTCCCGATTAATTCCACGCTAGACGTCGCATCCCCATTATGTTAACTAGCATCTTCTCTACTCTTCTGGTGAGAAGCACTAGGCTTCGAAATGCCTTAACATAAAGAGTCCCCTCTATCCTCCAACTAAATGTGTGTATACCCTTATTGAATAAATGAACCATTCTATATATACCAATATACCAATATATAGTTTTTGTGACTTCATTTTCCATTCTTATTGTTTTCCTATATATATATATATATATATATATATATATATATATATATATATATATATATATATATGTACAGGTTGTCCAAAAAGTCACTTACAGTTTTTGAACTTAAATACATTCTTTATTTTTTTATATCGTTTTGTAATTTTAGCGTACCTATTTGGGAATTTTTTTTATACTAAATTCAAACAATCTTTATTTATGACAAAAATAATGTCTTTTAAATGTTTGTGTTCTTTCCAAAACATAATTCATGACAGATTGCAGAATCTCTGGATTGTAATTTAACTCCTTTATTTATTTCCACGAGCTGGCAGACCTCGAAACGTCAAACCCTGCATGAATTGAAGTAAAACATCAGAAACGAAATATGGGAGTTAAATCGCAATCCAGAGATTCTGCAATGAAGAACAATTTCTCACATTCCTTATGTCTTGGACAGATTTTGTTAAAATTACAGAAAGATATCATCACAAAATAAAGAATCTATTTAAGTTAAAACCCTTCATCATCATCATCATCATCATCATCATCATCATCATCATCATCATCATCATGACGGGCTCCTTGCCCGGACCAATGTGACTCTTCCTCTCCAGAGTTTCCTTTCTTCCATCAGTTGCCTCAGATCTTCAGGTTCACAGTTGGCGTCGTGTGCTATTTGTTGGATGTACATTGATCTAGGTCGTCCTATGCTTGCGCATCCGTGTCGTGGAGTCCACAGCAATACATCACTCACCAATTCATGCTTGCTCCTCAGACAATGACCGGCAAATCGTAGGCGTCTTTCTCTGGTGGTATTAGATATGGCAGGTAGATTGCCATAAAGTTGCTGCTTCGTGGGATAATTTTGCCAAGATATATTTAATATTTTTCTTAGCATACGAGCGTATGTGCCTTCTAGTTTCTAGCACCGTAAACAAGGACAGACTCTACCACTGCCCTGAAGAACTGCCTTTTCAGTTTTTCAGCCAGTCTCGAAGTCCATACTGAATGTAGCCCATCCAATGCGGCCCATGCTTTTGAGATACGAATTCCGATATCTTTCTTCAGTGACATTTTGTATATATATATATATATATATATATATATATATATATATATATATATATATATATATATATATATATATATATATATATATATATATATATATTAGACATTAAGAGGAGATTATAGATAGATATATATATATAAATACCTGTTCACATACACTTTTTCATGATAAGGCTAAAACCCAGAATTAGATGGAATGAAGCAATTTCATCGACAAGGGACAACGCCAGACCCAAAGTGGATTTCGATGTACTGCATCTCATCAGTGACGTGCTTACATAGCCGCGAACCCAGGTTGTCGCACGCATAAAGTGTGCTATACTCAGTGGCGTACCTATGTAAAATGGCACCCATGGCAAAGTTTGACTGTGCG
>NC_136503.1:108021746-108026746 GCF_053919585.1 Euprymna scolopes
AAGAAAGGAAAGAAAAGGGAGAAAAAGAGACGCCATATTAACCGGAAGATAAGGAAAACAAAGAGATTAAAAGTAGGTTGAATACGAAGAAAGTTCAGGGGACAGAAATAAAGAAAAAAATAAAGAAAAAACGATAAGAAATGAAAGAAAGAGAAGAAAAGGAGATGCTATATTAACCGAAAAGCAGTCGAGACAAAGAGATCTCATAAATTTTTCTACTGTCTGTCTGTGTGTGTGGTGCGGTTTATCTCAGCCTACAGGCAACCCACCCGGGCAAGTTCGGTAGCGAAATGAAGCTTATGACCCAGCAGATATTTTAGTGATATTTATATCCATGTTTGGTGTATGGGAATGCAAAAAAAAAAAAAAAAAATGCAAAATAATAACGATTTACTAAACAACGTTTTATTTACTGGATATTTTTCCGGTACAAGGACCCAAGTTTGCTCACACTGAAAACCCTTATCACAATATTCTATCGATCTATATTAAAAACCTTGTTAAACTTTGTGACATATTTCCATTCTATGGAGGTCAGGAGCGAACGAACACTCCATAATTTTATTATACCATATTTCTTCAAACTGAAACATTATTATCAAAGTACACTTACGCATATAGATATGAAAAGTCTTTATTAAAGTTTGTGGCTATTTCCATTCTATGGAGGCCAGGCGCGAACGCAGACCCCACAATTTTATTATACTATCTCTATTTAAGTTAAAACATATTTATCAAAGTATTCTTACGTACATCTATATCAAAAACACTTGTAAACTTTTTTTTTTTTTTCATTTTTAAATTTTTTATTCGCATATTTTGTGGACCAGGCGCGAACGCAGACCCCACAATTTTAATGAACCACCGTTCTGCCAGATCAAATATACCCATTCCTGTGTCGCGATACATCTTCTATCATTATATGCAATCAGTTTTTCAAAATAGTCAACCATATAGGAGCCTATTCGTAACCAGACACACACACACACACACATTCAGCTTTATATATATATATATATATATATATATATATATATATATATATATATATATATATATATATATATATATTGGATATTTTCCCTTAACCAAACCATCCATTCACGTGAAATCACCTTTTTCTTCAGCCTATTCTCTCTGCTTCACTATTTGTTACCAAGTAAGATCTATGACTTACTTGTAGTTTCATTAAATACTTTTGCAAGCAAAATCCGACCTCGCATTTTGCTAATTCCTACCCTCTGATTCGAAACTCCGCGGATTAAGGACTATCCACTCATTTTTGTGCTTCCTTTTTAAAATTAAATATGTTTTGAATCTTTTTCAATGTGTTTTTTAATATTTCAAAGTCTTTTTACATGCTTTATTAACTACTTGTTCATACAATATATATATATATATATATATATACAATATATATATATATACAATATATATATATAATATATATATATATATAATTTTCAGAATGTGAGAGATTGTATATAATAAATTCCACAGCCAAACAACGTCGCAGCTCGCAAGAGCCATGACAGTCAAAGAACCGGAAGTCCAAGACTATTTTCGGCGCGGCTTGCTTGATGTGTGTTGGTTAATAGAAATTCTTGTGTGCAGTGCGTTTGCTCAGTTGGTAGAGTGCTTGGCTTGCATGCAAGAGGCTCGGGTTTCGAATCCTGAGTTCGGATGTGTCTAACTGATGAGCCCAAATGAGGGCGAAACTCGAGTCTTGGACTTCCGTTTCTTTGACTGTCATGGCTCTTGTGAGCTGCGACGTTGTTTGGCTGTGGAATTTATTATATAAATATATATATATAGAAAGAGGTTTTTATTTACTATTATCTTTTTACGCAAATATTACGCAAATGTAAGTCATGTAGAACATCTGCACGAATATAATTACACGTAATAGTTAACTGAAGATTATCATCCAATCAGAAAACAAAGAAAAAAACAATAGAGAATTAATTAAAATGAATGTTTAAAAGAATATGCAAATTAGCTAGATCTTTTGCAGATGAATTCAATTCAACGACGCATATATAACAAAGTTGTATTTTATTTTTAAATAAACAGAAAAAGGGTTCGCCTTTTTTCTTCTTGGCCTTCGGACCAAGATCTTTTTCTGTTATCAAAGTGTAGTATCTGTTTCGGCAGATACTGCAATCAAAGTTATATTTGGTCCCAACCCCATATATCAGACCATTGCTTTTGAGTAATCAGTTTTGTTCAATGTAAGGGAAACCCTTCATACCAATTGCCACTATCAAGTTCCCTCTCGTGGGAACTTGTCACCTCACCCCTCACTCTCCACATTAAAAAACGGCCTTGTGCCTAATTTGCTCAATGGGGAAGCGAATAAATAACTAAATAAATAGAAAAAGGGTTTTTAATATGAATATCAATGCACACACACAAAAAAAGCATTGAAGTATAAAGGAAATACCTTCATACATACAACGACAAAGGTTTTCAGGTTTGTATTACTGTACACATAGATTCGAAAAAGTTGTCAAAAAACAAATATATAACAAATAAATGTTATCAAAGGCAAGATAAGTTACTTTTCTACCTAACTGGATATATTTTTGTGTTTTTATTCAATATAACATGTTTATTAAGTTCAAAACATATACAGTGTTTACCGATGTATTGGAAAATTTTAAATAGCGGCCGACTTTCTCTTTAACACTGTAAGTTTGGAAAAATGAGTTATAAATAAAAAAAGAGACAAAATACTGTTAGAAACTCGCTCTATATATGTTACCGTGACATAGGTTGACATATATTCGGTGGGTTTTTTAATAGTATTTTGTCTAGTTTATTATTTATAACACCGTTCCCCAACTTACCGTGTTAAAGAGAGAGTCGACCGCCATTTTAAATTTTCAGATACATCGGTAAACACTGTATGTTTTTCGATCTGAATAAACTTGTTGCATTGAATAAAAAAAAGAAGAAAATATTATCCAGTTTGGTAGAAACGTAACTTATCTTGCCTTTGATAACATTTATACAGTAATACAAACCCAAGTTTTCTAATATTCAACGAAGAAATATTTCAAGTACAACACGAGTTGTATGAGAAAAACCAATCTGCAAAAATAAAGAAAAGCGAAAAAGTGAACAAAAGATTAATAAAAGCAATAAAAAAAATCTATTGAATAAAGCAAATAAAAAAATAGCCCAAGGAAAAATAAAATAGATAAAAAGTTCAAGTCTGAGAAATATCTTGGAGTGACTCTCATCTTAATTTTCTGTCAGAGATAAATTTCAAAGCGGACACGGCAATAAATGAAAAATCTCCTTGGCGCGTTTATTGTCCTCACTTGACCTGGTCGAATGTTGGTGGGCAAAAGCGTATAAAATGGTCATAACGGCCACGAATTTTAGTATCATTAATCCAACGACAAGCGACATTCCCTCAGTTTCCAGAAAATAGGTCGTAAGTTCAACAACGTTTGATTAACGAGCACACATGCGTCATACTTCTTGTTAGCAGTCACTTTTCTTAAACCAATTATAAAGAAAATACAGTCACACAGCGAAAAATGTCTTCGAATTTTCAAGAAAGAAATATCTCAACTACAACAGGAGTTGCATAAGAAAAACAATTGAGGATTCGTCCTCGGCAGTCAGTCTGATACAGACTGGGCTATTGTGGTGACAGAGGCTGTTTTTTGTTTGTTTGTTTGTTTGTTTGTTTGTTTGTTTTTATTCGGCTGTTGTATTTATTCCGTGAAGCTGTGTATTTTAATATTCAGTTTTTATATTATAAAGTACTAGCCTTGGTGCCCGGCGTTGCCCGGCTGTTTGAAGGCGTGTGTGTTGAGCAAAAAAAAAAAATGTGGTAGTAGGCAGTCAGGCTCGAACCCGTACTGCGAAGGAGGAAAAGAATATGAAAAAAAAAATGTGAAGTCTTTGCCGTTGCGTCCGTCGCCAAACCGGAAATAGTGAAGGTTTAAATTAAGGTTAGTCAATTGAAAAGACGGGATGACTTTCGAAAATATCGACGAAAAAAGCGACCCCTCCTTGTAGAAAAGTGCCAGGTTGGGGGTGAAGGAATTAATGTTTTGGGGCCAATTTTTCGATATTTGTCGTCCGAGGTTGAGCATCAAAACAATACCGATCTTGTAAAAGTCCGTGTCTTTGTCGAAAGTTTTCGGCAGACATACATACATACATGCGTGCATACATGATGATGATTGCAACGTCTTGTAAGACGAGTGCCACTCACTCAAACATGGGCCCAAAAATGACTTACCGAGTGTACAGTGGTTAAAGAGACCATATCGTAGTAATCGTTAGTAGTGGAAATTTGGTAAATTGGATTATTTTAGGGGAACGGCTCATCAAGAAAGTATATATTAGTATAAATAAAAAGTTATCTATAATATAAATCTCTCCTGTCTGTTTAAATGTATGTATGTATGTATGTATATTTGTGTGTGTATTGGGGTAGAGAGGGCTCCCGTAATCTCTAATTTAAAAAACCATAAAGGGGAAGACCAGTACCCGCATTAAGCTGGTCTGCAGTTTAATTTGTTGCTAGCTATCTTGCTCTTGCTTGTTAGCTGTCGTACAAAGCTAAGACTCTGTAACATCATATTTGTATAGATACTCCCTCAGACATTTGGAATCATGGATTTTAAATGTCTGAGGGAGTGGCACTCGTCTGACAAGACGTTGCAATCATCATGTATGTATGTATGTATGTATGTATGTATGTATCATCAATCATCATGTATATATTCAATGAGGACTGATGCAGATATGGGCGTGAATGGCAATAAAGGCTCTGGAACTTCCAGGGTCTGGCCTGGTAGGTGTTCGAGGCACCACAGCTTGGACCCGGTCATCAGTCGATGTGCTGAACCATAGAAGGTTCATAAAGGTGACCGTCTGTCACGTGTTACTAGTTACGCTAATGTTTGCGTCATTTGAGCCAGATATATATTAAGTAATGGCAATACTCGAGAAGGAGTTGCTGCCATCAGTATGTA
>NC_136503.1:108029246-108046746 GCF_053919585.1 Euprymna scolopes
CTTTCTTGAGTATCAGTCTTACTTGGTCCGCAATACTTTGTTCTGTCGTATGGTAGTCACTGGATAGGTCCAATAATTCTTTCATTCGTTTCCGATAACCTCCATATCTATATTTAGGATGACTTCTATAGCAGCATTCCATTACGAGTCTATTCCCTTTTGTTGTCCATTTCTTTCGTCGTTTTTTTTTTTTTTTTTTCATTTTGATGGTTATCATGACTGTGCTGTCTTTGTTCGGTATCTTTTTGTTCCCTGAAATTAGAGGTTATACTTACCTGTTTAGCGCCGATGTTATTTGAGTTTCTGAAATTAGAAAGTTGGCCAACATTCGCAGGATATGACGACCGGGTCCCCCATGCTGGCTACCGAAGGAGCACCTGCCGATCATGACACCCAGATCTTTCTTCTGGGTTTCACGGTTTGGATTATTTGTAATTGACATTTTTTATATTTTGGTGTTTGTGGCAACACCGGGCCCAGAATTGTTTTACCTGTGGTTCTGCTGCAGGGATAGTGTAACGCTCCCATGTATACAGGAGGTATCGTGCACTATCACACTTACATATGGGATATGAACAAAAAAATTTTGAAAAAGAAAAATTTTAATTTAAGAAAGAGGTTCAAAGGACTTATTAATATTTACTTTATAAGTCCGTTAGTTGTAATTCGAAATTAGAGATATTTGAAGATAGATTCCTCTCCCATATTTACAAGTGTTTTTGTATTATGGATTCGTCGTAATACCGTCAGATATAGTTACCGATTTTTTCCCCTTGAGGGGAGCGATATTTTAGATACATTTGCATTTAACCACCGACTGGAATTAATATTATATTTGGCAGAGATTGAGTCAGAATACAAAATTTTAATAAAACGACAATTTAGCACAAAAAAAGTTCCGGTGAGAAAATAATCACTTCGGAGGATATTTTCCCCAAACATGTCAACTCAAAAGACGAGAAACGTTACAGAAGCGGCGTTTGGTTTGGCTTCCTTGTCAGTGAGAAAAAACAAAAATACAGTAAAAAAAAAAAGGGGGATATGCTACTATAATTTGTCGTTTAAAAGGTATTACACATTTTTCTACTTATCTGACACGTATCCAACGCGTCAAAGTTTTTCATTTATCGAACACGTTTGCCGGGGTGTCTGTGCTTTTACAGGCGAAAGGAGAACCAATGAAGCAATAGTATACTAAAGTGCCAATTTATACTTAAAGATATACAGATAGTCCTAACTTTTTTCCTTCCTTTCTGCTTTCTTGGGCCGGGGGGGGGGGATATTTTAGATACATTTGCATTTAACCACTGACTGGATTTAATATTATTTTTGGCAGAGTTTGAGTAAATTGGTTAAAGGTAAAATTATTCCCAACTAGCATTTGGGCAAACATACACTTTCGTAAATAATTGAATTCATTCAAACCGTATCGCAAAAACAAAAGCAAACAACATATATATATATATATATATATATATATATATATATATATATATATATATATATATAATGCTCCTCATCTTGAGTTGAGCATATTGACAAGTGGTACACGAATTACCATTAACGTATAAGCGATGCTCTTTGTGTAAACAAATTGAGCTTAGGTAATTCGGACGATGTCAAAACATCGTTAAACTCACGACTCACACAGCAGCCGCCGATAGCGTAGTGGTTAGGAGCCTTGACTGTCGTACAGGCGGTCGGGTTTTAATCCTGGTTTGAGGTAGTTACCTATCTAGTCGCACTGAAGAGCTGTGAAACACCGAAACAGTACTGTATGGGGATGACTATATATATATATATATATATATATATATATATATATATATATATATATATATATATGTGTGTGTGTGTGTGTGTGTGTGTGTGTGTGTGACATACATATATGATATATATATATACATATCATATATATATATATACATATCATATATATATAGTAAGTTATAAAATGTATATGGCGATTAAGCTACACTGAATATTCCGCGTTTCATCCACTCTAGGATTCTTCAGGCTTATGCACATAAGCCTGAAGAATCCTAAAGTGGATGAAACGCGAAATATTCAGTGTAGCTTAATCGCCATATACATTTTATAACTTACTAACTAGCTCTACCTACGTATTGAGCACTTTGAAGTAAATACTTAAAGCTTACGCATAAATCTATACTTTCGTACATTAATTTTATATGAGTAAATTAAGCAGTTTTATATATATATATATATATATATATATATATATATATATATATATATATAATTATTTTTAATAGCTACAGAGACTAGTGTTCCATTCTTTCAGGAACTATCACTATCACTGGAGGCAAACGCGATTACCGCCGGTCGGGAGATTCGAATCGGGCCACGAAGCCATTTTTGACTCATGAGCAAGGAAAAAAGCGTCTGGCCAACGTTAACTGTAGCGAGGATATAGTTGTAAATTTGCATTTTTATAAATCGTAAACCTCATTCAAGATGGCCGAGATTGTTCAGGTGATTTCAATATCACGATCTGCACACGTAAGTTTAAGTAACCGATGTATTTCATTTCAACGTAAAGTGCGCGACAATAAGAACCGAGTTCATAGTTATTACTAGGGCTGTGACAACAGCATATTTTTTTAATTGTCTTTACTCTTCAGTATATATCCGTTAATATTCTATATGTTTTTTTTTTATATAGACGGGTGTGGTTCTCGGTTGATTAACTGTGTCTTACTGTGTCAGATATATACTGTAGAGTCAAAAGAATAAAAAGAACATTCTGTTGTCACAGCCTTAGTTATTACTATATATTTTTTAATACCTACAGTTTCATCCTTTCACAAATTTTCAGATTGATGTTCAGATAATAACGCAAAAGTCACAAGATTTGCAAACATCACGAAATTGGCCATTAGAAACTACATTTTTAAGAGAGTATGTATACACACATACACACATGCATATATATATATGTAGGTATATATATATATATATATATATATACACACACACATATATATATATATATATATATATATATATATATATATATATATATATATATGAGCAAATAGTTAATAAAATATGTTAAAAAACACTTTGAAATGAGTTAAAAACATATTTAATCTGAAAAGGAAACACTAGATAAATGGATAGTCCTTAATCCGCGGAGTTTCGAAGAAATACTTTCCTTCTCATCAGAGGGTAGGAATTAGCAAAATGCGGGATCGGATTTTGCATGCAGAAGTATTTGATGAAACAACAAGTAAGTCAAAGATCTTACTTGAAAACAAAAAAAGTGAAGCAGAGGAAATATGGTAAAGAAAAAGGTGATTACACATTAATGGATAGTCTGGTGGAAAATAAAAAAATCCAGTGACGGTAAAATCCAAATGTAAATCTTCAAGAAAGTTAAAAGAATTTCCATTTGTACAAGTAAAATCCCAGGAAATCCCATATTTGGAAGAAGATGATCCATAATAATCCAAAGGCAGAAATCCATGGAATAATTCACAAAAATGTGTACAAGGAATAAAGAAAAGTTTCCAAAAATATTAATAAAAGAAAAATAAGATATGCTTATATATATATACATTAGACAAATATTATTGAATAGCACGGAATTATTCTGTTTTACAATTTTCCATTTTATCTTCTCTAATCTCCGAATAGTCCTTTTTGTGCTCTTCTCGAAATTGTATATCTTAAAAAAGGAAAATTGTAAAACAGAATAATTCCTTGCTATTCAATAATATTTATCGAAATGAGAAAATGTTGCCTAAATATACACAATATATATATATATATATATATATATATATATATATATATATATATATATATATATATATATATATATATAATTTAGGAACTTAAAATTTGTGATTTGAAAAAGTTAAATTCCAAATAGAAATTTTATTGTATGCAAGACAAAGAATACAGTATAGTAAAATATATTTCCTTAACCCATGAGTTTTCGATGTTTATACATCTCCTCGGAGGAAAAATATTAGCAAATATTATAAAAGGTTTGCACCTAATTTGCTGAAGGTAATAAACACAGAAAATTAAATAAAATGTTTTTAAAGTTTTTAAATCATTTTAGCTACATAGAATAAGGGAAATTGGATATTGATGCAGCAAAAAAAAAATATTGAACTTCAAATCGAAATTGTATGCTAAATCCTGTAATGGAAGCTCTTGGTATTCAGCAGGTAAAAAGATCAAACGCCTATTGTAATAAATCCAAGGAAGCTTGTAACAATCCAATATATACATATTTCCACAGTTTTTCTTTAATTCGATTGGATATTCGGCAAATCTTTGATTATATCAATCCGGTAAAAATTTTTTCCATATATAAGTTTCAAAATTCAGTTCAAGTTTTCAATCAATTTGTGAATTAAACCAAAAGATATCTGTAAACAGGCAAATAAAATTAAATTAAAATTAAATGAAAATAATTAAATAAAAAAATTGCTTATCAAACCAAACCAATCACTGGATTTGCACACCAGTAGATTTATTGTATTTGATTATTCTGAATAATTATATATATATATATATGTGTATATATATATATACTTGTTTATTGTTATATAAACATGCCTACATCCCGCTGCTACAAACAGCCACTTGTTTCAATCAAACAACATATCATCAGGCAGCGACTTGACTATTCAAATGTTCAATGATTCATTGAACATTTGAATAGTCAAGTCGCTGCCTGATGATATCTGTTGTTTGATTGAAACAAGTGGCTGTTTGTAGCAACGGGATGTAACCATGTTTATATAACAATAAACAAGTATTATCAGCTCTTTTTATTGAGCACTATCTAACAACCTCGTTGAATTCACTAGTCCATTACTTTTGAATAAAAAAACCCCGAGTATATATATATATATATATATATATATATATATATATATATATATGTGTGTGTGTGTGTGTGTGTGTGGTGTGTGTGTATGTATGTATGTATGTATGAGCAGACAAATCTGAACACATCTAACTTAAAACTATCAAGTTAAAAAGTAAGTGCTTGTGGTTTTTTAATTTTAAAATTCAGATGAACATATCTCGGCTCAAACAAAATTTATTGATTGAAATAAGCACCATCAGGATCAACACACTTTTGCCAATGCAAAGCAAGTGTTACGTAAAAACAGTAACGTAAAAATCTTGCGTTCTGGTGGCGATAAAGTCGCTGAAGGTGTTTTTGATATCGCGTAGGTTTTTGAAGCATTTCTCACGCAGAACGTTGCGATATGCTTGAAAGTGAGGTAGTCGGTAGGCGAGAGGTCTGGAGAGTATGTCGGATGAGGCAGAGTTTCGTAAAACAAAAAGATGATAACTTACAAAGTAAATCCTCTCCTTAAAAGTTCCACTGTTATAGTTTTTGCCTGCATGCAAAAAACTGTAAAATGACGAGACGACCCAGAATTCAGTATAATTTGTTTTGGTGCAACTCTGGCTTCGGGAAGTGTCACGGAGCTTCGCTGGCGTCCAACCACTATGTTGAGCGTCGCTGGTTGTCGTAAATTACCTACTTTTAATCGCAAGTCACAAGCTAGTTGAGAAACGGGTCGTTCTTGTTACGTAAAAGAAGGAATGATGATGCTTTATGACTATATTGTTTTTGGTCGTCATTTTTTTTTTTTGTCTTTTCAATCTCTCTCAAGTGGTTGGAAATCGTCGTATACGTTACGTCTCCTTCAGAATCAAGTTTTCGAAGAGTTGTGCGTAGATTGGCTTCGACAAAGGCTCTTAATTGATCGTTGTCAACATCCGATGTCCAACCACTACATTCATCATCTTCAAGACTGTCGTAGCCGCCACGAAATTTCTTAAACCACCATTGTGCAGTGCGTTCAGTAGTGGTTCGTTGATATCGTGAGCTGTTTTAGCAGCCTTTCGGCCTAGCTTGAATTGAAATAAGAAAATTGTTCGAATTTGCTTTTTTCCCATTTTGTATTCGACGTTCTGAAAAGAAGGCATAATTGTTTTAAAACGATTGTAATTTAAACGATTAGATACAGCGAAAGACGCTCTTTAAAATGATATATAAAGTCGAGTTATTTGTAACGAAAACTTTTTTAAAAATACATTTGGAATCAAAATACAAAATTCCGTTAGGCCTTTCTTCTCAACCTAATCAGTAACGTTCGAACACAAAGGAAAAAAAAACAATCATAGAAAGGAGTGAAGTGCAAGTCAAATGAACCTCTATCAGATAAAAGCGCGCCCATTGACTGCAATAAATACGTGTGTAAATAACAAAGAATCTGATTAGCTAACTAGCAAACTCGGCACCAAGTGAATATATAAAACACAAAGTAGCATCAATTGCATGCAATAGCCTGACGAATCCTGACGAGGATGAACCCCTGGAAATCTGTATATATATATATATATATATATATATATATACATATATATTATATGGAAAAATGCGCGCATGAAAAGTAATATTCTTAAGACTTTATTAAACCTGGAAAAGTAAAGGACAAGAAATTCAACCTGGAAAAGTAAAGAACAAGATATTCTAGTAAAGTAAAAAATAAGAATTTTTTAGACTTAAAATATTGCAGCTAAAAATAAAATTTGAATATTGATAAATATTTTATTTATTATTTGCATATGTTGTTGCTTATTGTTGAGTTAGAAAGGGTGTCAGTCGCTGGATTGAACGTATTTCCCCCCTATTATTTGCATATATTTATGTAGTGAAAATTGTTTGAATAAAATTAATTCATTAGTTAGTTAGTTAGTAGATGGAATTAATAATTTTATAATTTACATAAAAATTGATAATTTTATTATATCATAATTAGGATCATTTAATTCTTTCTAACTCAACAATAAACAACAACATATGCAAATAATAAATAAAATATTTATCAATATTCAAATTTTATTTTTAGCTGCAATATTTTAAGTCTAAAAAATTCTTATTTTTTACTTTACTAGAATATCTTGTTCTTTACTTTTCCAGGTTGAATTTCTTGTCCTTTACTTTTCCAGGTTTAATAAAGTTTTAAGAATATTACTTTTCATGCGCGCATTTTTCCATATAATCCATGATTTTTCCAGGCATTGCTATTGTATTAATATATAAATTTATAATATTTATTAATGATTGTCAAAAAAAATTAGCTCTCAAACACACATGCAATATTTATCATTCAATCACGGTAGTTCCGAGCCAGGGTCTCTACCGAGACTGCGGTTCATGAATTCGTGATCTGTATAGAGCGTAAACTAACAAAAAAGAAGATGGCACTCGGTGTCTTTTTAGATATCGTTGGAGCTTTTAACAACATACTCTTCAGTAGTATGTTCAAGTCGCTACGAGAACTCAATGTGCCACCAGTACTCATCCGATGGATTGAGTATATGGTGAGGCACAGAACAGTTCAAGTAGAACTACTGAGGGCAACTGTTAAAAGGGAAGTAGTTAAATGAAACCCCCAAAGTGGGATTTTATCACCTTTACTATGGAACTGTATGCTGAATCCTCTTTTAAAGGAGTTTAAAAATAGGAATATTTATGCCCAGGCTGCTGCTGATGACATCGCAATGCTGGTCGCGGGTTCAAAAGCATCATTGGTCAGACGCATTGCCAAAATGGGACTACATTTTTCATCAAATGTGATAACGAAAAATTTGAGTTCATTGAAAGAATATGTATATCATAGAATTCACTAATATTTTTAATTGATAAATTTACCATTTTTTGCTATAAAATCATAAGGAGAGTTAAAAAAAATTAGTTATTAAAAAAAAAGTTCGGTTTTTTAATTATAAAAAAAAAAAAAGCGATACACGGGATTGAACCTAAAATCTTTCCACCAACTCCCGGTACTCTAACCGTTACGCTAACATGTCATATTGGCAAAATCGCAGTAAAAAAATATTTATATACAAAAAAAGTTATGCAAAATAAAAGAAAGCGTGAGTCACTTATGTACTTACTCTCCTGTTTGTGAACCCACATATTTTGTTGTAACTTTTTTTCTACTGAACCAATTTTCGAAATTTTTTTTTCAAAATGTAGCTAATGAGGTGTTCTATCCAACTCTATAACCTGTTTGAAATTTGGTTGCGAACGGAATTAGTGGTGGGGGTTTGAATGTGTCTCGATTCATTCAATTTCGGACTTAAGCATATATTCAACCACTACCGTGGTTGAATATATATATATATATATATATATATATATATATATATATATATATATATATATATGTGTGTGTGTGTGTGTGTGTGTGTGTGTGTGTTTTTATTATAGGACGATTGGTTTTCTTGTTCCGTTTCTAAACAAGATATGCTTTAACGCCTTTCCGAGGAGGTGGGGAGGAGACGAGAAGTTTAAACATGTCTGCATCACATCAAATCAGCAACAGTCTTTTTGAACCCGGGGCAAAACGTGACGATTTGTGAAATTCAGCGCCATTTTATATAAAAACATATATTAAAAAAATTAGCCTCGTTCTGGTTCAAAAACGAAGACACCACAAGGAGGCGCGGCGTTCAGAATTATTTGATCTTCGCCGTCTCCGCTGGGCACGTTGTAGTATTTGATGCACTGGTGTTGGTCGACGTCAAGGTGGGGGAAGGGTGCCATTCACCGGGGCACAACGTCTGATGCGCACCGACCATCACTGTGACAAAATATTCTAATTTCACGAAGAATGGCTCCGGGGAAATTACTATTATTCTATCGGTTTCATTATTTGTATTATTAGGATAATCCTGTCTGCTATTCTGGTCTTGTTTGTTATTCTCACAGCATTTCGGCCGATAATACTTCCACCTTCTCAGAGTGCAATTCTTAAAGTTCATCATTTTTTAAACTTTGATCTTCTTTAAGTCCATCTTGTGTAACATTTGACCTTTGATATATATATATATATATATATATATATATATATATATATATATATATACACGATATATATATATAATATATATATATATATATGTATGTATATATATATATATATATATATATATATACGATAATTACGGTTTTCAAAAGGCGAACAATTGAAAGATACATCTGCCTTACTTAAAAATTGCTAGCTTTATTTATGGTGTATTTTAAATATATATAAAAAAAACACCCAATACTTTTGCTGATGAGGAGACTTTGTTTAAAAAAAACTATATGCCAAAATTATTGTCCGTGGCTTAATGTCTATCACAATAAAAACATCGTTTCCGAAACGATCGTACAAATTATTGACTTTGTTGTTGTTCCTTCTTATGAAACAGATTTTTAATTTTCAATTCTAATTTGAATTTTAAATTATCAATTACATTACTATATATATATATATATATATATATATATATATAACATGGTTAAATATAAATAATATACAAGACAAGATACAAGATAAATATATAATAGATAATAAGCTTGTTATAAGTTACTTAGTTATTATCGATCTATCTGTCTATCTATCTACTTATCTGTCTAGCCAGTGATATTGTTAAAATAGTTTATATTGGGAGTTATTTATTTTTTATAGAATAAAGTGTAGCAATGGGTTTTACCTGAGGATGTTTACATTAATTAGCTAGGTTAAATATAAACAAAATAAGCTTGAGCTGTCGTACGTGACAGAAGAGGTCACGTTAAGGAGGCGTGTCTTTTAATCGGTTACGTCATCGGAATTGAGGTCAAAATGTCGGAAAGTTTAGAATCAAGAGTTGGAGTTTGATCAAGGAAGTAAACAGACGTATTTCAAGCCAGGAAGCGAGGCTGTAAAGAACAAGCATGTAGAGACGAAATGCAGACTCTGTGAATACCCTTTGAGACAACTGATAGAAAATTATATTTAAAAAATATAAAGTGTTGTTCTGTGGTTTCACAAAAGAAGGAAGTACAGAGGTCTCAACTGGATGGTGTTGGCCATTTCATGTTTCATCACGAAAGATAGAAGAACACTTGAAGAAAGAAGGTATGAAAATTATATTATTCTTCTTCTAAAAAAATAATACCTTTGCGTAAATATGAACTGTAATATATGCCCGTGTGATAACTCTTTGATACAACATGACTCAGTTTATATGTCGATATCATATCATCTAGCTAAACAAACATACATACAATTTGCGGTTGATGACAACTAAGACAAAAGGCTTACATAACAAATACAAGGCATTCTTCCAGCTGGTAATGGGAATTCGATGCCTGGCTAAGTTGCTACATTTTGTCGTCCTGACCTCTTCCACTTTCTAAGGAGTTTCTATATATATCAGAACCCCGGTATACGGGTTTTGCAGGTTGCAATATGAAATACGATATTTTTCTTGCTCTTAGTTTCGGTGTTTGCCCCGCCTTACAGTGTTATTTGATTATATAAATGTGTATTATATACCGTACTCTATTAAGTTACTAATTTTTAATGCCGTATCCCGGGGTTATACTGTATATAATAATTTTATGTGACGTCAGCACGCGGGCCAAAATGTGTGTCGTATGTACGTGGACATGTACCTGCTCCTAACATATGTCCTGGCAACACAAGTCCCATATTTCTCTGTGGACATTTCTTTAATTCATTGTTTTATTATTTTTTTTCTCTGACCCAAACTTTATTGTATAATCATTTCTAACTACAATGGATAATTTCACTGCATTCCTGGAATCGTATCTAAAAAATGATATTGCATTCATTTTAACTTTTCATAACTGTGTTCTATCCCAGTATCCTCCTTCAATAATACTTATATTCGATCCTAATTACTTCGTTGCTCTGAAAACCGGGAGCTATCCTCTTCAATATCTAATACAACGATAACTGTTCATGTTCATCCCGCTGATCACTTGAATCTCGAGCACTCACCGGCCTCTCGAGACATTTCAAAATAATTCCGACTGACACTGATAGTGTCGAGCTTACAAGATATCATGTCAGATGATAAAACACACGTTGATCCTGAAACACGATTGAACGTGAGATAAGTCAATTACGATAATATAATCTCTAAATTATATATATATTTTTTGTTTATTTCGAATTTCTTACACGCTGAAAGTTTTTAATTTGCTCGAAAATAGTGTTACGGACGATATCGGTATATTTTGCGAAAAAGAACTCCATTTCCGATGTGAAGGAATTTTTAAATGCGTTATAATTTATTTTTTTTAATTTTTAGAATTGACTTAGTTCCCCCCCCCATTGATTAAATATATAAAAGGAAAAATGCGTGTATGTGTGTGTGTTTTATGCATCACAAAAACTTTCGACAGAGTAGACGGATCTTCACGAGATTTGTATCGTTTAAAAGCTCGACCCTTCGGACGACAAATATCGAAAAATTGGCCAAATTAGATAATTTCTTCACCCTCAACTGGGCAGTTTTTTACAAGGAGGGGTTGCTTTTTCGTCAACTCGGCATTTTAACGTCATCGTCTTCATTTCGATTGACTACACTTAATTTCCGGCAAGACGTCAGATTTTCTTTCACTTTCTTTTCCGCCTTCGTGTCACTGGTTCGAGCCTGCCTGCCTACTATAAATGTTTTCGTAACACCTCTCTCCACTCTAGATGGCTATTGTTGTTTTGATCCCCCCTCGCTACTACCACCTTTTTTAAGCGCCTTTCTTCATCCGGATTTTCTACTGTTATTTTAACCTCCCACACTTCTCAACGCCCGGGCAACCCCGGGAACCCTCGCTAGTTGATTAATAACTCTAAATTTTAAATATTCAATATTGGCCGAGTTTTGACAACGATTTTGTTGCATCTTAAATTCAAAGCTTTTTTTTTCACCTTTCTCTTCTTCATGGCAGCATCTCTTCATCATTTTTGTTCCTTCTTTATGGCATTCTTCATCTTCTTCTTCTTCTTCTTCATCTTCTTCTTCTTCTTCAATCTACCGCAGCAGTTTTTACTCTCTTTCATTTTCTCCTTCGTTGTACTTTTACCATTATTTTACCTTTCTTTTGTTTCCTGTTTGGTTTTTAGCTACTACTACTACTACTACTACTACTACTACTACTGATGCCGCTGCTTCAACTGCTGCTGCTACTACTACTACGACGACGACAACTAATAATAATAATTATAATAACTAGCGAGACCTGTCGAAATTCCACAGCGGCACTTTTCATATACAACATTTTGCTGCTGGGCATTCTTTGGGCGTTCAGAATGAATGAAGCCACCATCATATTATTGTAGCCCTTTTGCTAAAACCGTAAAAATATTTATCTAAGCAAGTCTATATATTAATACAATAACGTGTAGAACAATAAAAAAGAGGCGAGTTATTTATTTTTCCCTTTCTAATAATATAAACATGACCATTAAAAAACAATATAAAGCGATTTCAAAAATAAAAAAATAGATGAGTTGAGTGTCATCATCTATAATCGAAAACGAAACCAAAACTTAAGAATTCTTAGCAAAATTATTTATTACAAGAAATGGAAGGACACAACAATTATCAAACGACAGTCACTCGAAAGAAAAAAGATGTAAGCGTGACACACAAAGTAACACACGCTATCGTATTAATATATAGACTAGCAGGACCCGTGTAAATTCCACGGAAGTTAAAAGTTTTAAAAACACATCAGTAAGATATTTCTTATTATTATATCAATTTCAAGTCGTAACACACTTGCCACCATAATTTGAAGAGAAATGACGTAATCACTGGAAGTTGACCCGACCCCATCCACTCGCATATTCCCTATCCACTTAAAAAAAGGAATGGTATAAGGCCTGGGAAGATATTCTCATTAAAACAATCGCCAATCCATGTAAGGATAATTTCAAGTCGTAAAACACTTGCCACATAATTTGAAGAGGAAGTTTCTCCCCCTCTTCTTGCTATCCCCCCATTCACTCTAATAAAAAGGAAAGTATAAAACCAGGAAGGATATTTTCATTAAAAACATCGGCGATCCATGTGATGATAATCTCAAGTACTTGCACACCTACAACCATAATTTGAAAAAGAATGACGTCATCAACAGAAGTTAATCCCCTACTCGCCTATAGCCCATCCACTCTAATAAAAGGAAAGTATAAAGCCTGGGATGCTATGAAAGCATGTTTGATGCAAGGCTAAAACTTAAAACATAAACCAATAGCTATTACGTTACGCATGCATATTCATAATGCCGTCGGTCGACCTTCACCTGGCAAATTCCATTTTTTTCACACTTTTGCAGATATTTTACCTGGCTAAAACCCAAATATAAAGTTTCGCTTTAGTTCGAATACCCTATATATTAAGTTTCATGTCTGTAGACTAAAAACTGACAGAGGAGTTTGGCAGGCAATTTTTTAAAAAATAAATATACATACGCATACATAAATATGTATGGAAAGAGGTTTGTGTTTACTATAAGCTTTTTACGCAAATATTACGCAAGTATAAATAATGTTGAATATCTGCATGAATATAATTACACGTAAAAGTTAACTGAAGATGATCATCCCATAAGAAAACCGAAAAAAAAACTAACAGGAAATTAGTTAAAATGAATGTTTAAAAGAATATGCAAATTAGCTAGATCTTTTGTAGATAAATGCAATTCCACGACCTATATATAACAAAGTTGTATTTTCTTTTTTAAATAAATAGAAAAAAGGTTTATTTTATTATCGTTACGATTATGTTGACTATCATAAGTATTATTACATTTATTATTTTTATTATTACTATTTTTTTCTATGATCGTTACGATTATTATTATTTTTTTTTTTATTACATTTTCACCCCAAACAAGGCACATTGCCACTCAGGTGTAGGGGGCTACTATCAGGGTCAGCAACTACTGGGGCACTATGTAGGGATTTGGGCAGCAAGATGTCGGTTCACGTTACACTTGAACTTCTGCATGTCAGTACAGTTAGGGAAGCAGGATCCTGGAATGGAATTCCAGAGTCTAGCGGTTCTGGGGAAGAAACTACTGGAGTAGAAAGATCTTTTACATCTAGGGATCTCTACTGTGTGGGGTGGGATTTAGCTGCCTGTCGGGTTTGTCGAGGGTGTCTACGTCGTGGGGGCACAAGTGTCTGCAGTTCGTCAGAGCATTCACCATTAAAATACTTGTAGAACAAGCAGAGGGATGCAACGTTTCGTCGATGGGACAGAGTCTGAAGCTTAGATGCCAGTTCAGGGCCTATCAGATTGGCGACTCTTTTTTTTAACCTTGTCTAGGAGCGAGAGACTAGTAGCAGATGCACTAGCCCAGATGTGACAACAATAATATTATAATAATTTATACTATTATTAATATTATTACTGTTATTATTTGTTGTATATTGGTTTATATTGGAGGAGATGATATATTAAAACGTGTTATGTATTATCTAGTGGATGTAAGATATTGTTCTTTTAACAGACAGATAATAAACGTATAAATCGTATGTATGTTGTTTAGCCAGAGGACATGATATTGACGTGTAAACTGAATCATGTTGTATCAAAACTTATCACATGGGATATTTTTACAGTTCATATGTAAGAATAATAATATATGCTTCATGCCTTTTTTTTCTTGAAGAGTTCTTCTGTATCTTCCCGCTGCTCCGTGACGAACCATGAAGCGATCAGCACCATCCAATTGAGACATCTGTTCTTATTTGTGAAACCATTAAAACAACCCTTTATATTTTTATAATGTAAATTTAGTACAGTTTTCTCAAATGGTTTTCACAGGATCTGCAGTTTGTCTACATTTTCTATTCTTACAGCTTGCTCCCTAGCTGTCTGTCCGCCCCTGTCTAGACGTCTGTCCGCTCTGGTGGTCAACCCTCAACTCTCTGAATCTCTCCAAAAAATAACTACATCACGTGTTCTTTTACGTCACCTAATTACGTGTCTCAGACCAACCTAATACACAGCTAGTTATTTGTTTATTCAAAACCCCAAAATAATGTTTACATATATTTTCTATTTTCACATTCCTTTTGCGATTCACACGTCAATCATTTCTTCCCCAATTTAATTGTTTATTCTTCTAATCATAATAACTGAGCCAGCGACCATCCGTCGCTCGAATCAATTAATAAGAATACAATAACAACAATAATAATAATGCTTTGACCATTGACCCCGCTTGCCACAGTTAGCAGATACTACGCTATGATCACAGCCTAAAGGGTCATAATATTACATATTGTTGTTATTATTACTATTATTATTATTATTATTATTATTATTATTACTATTATTACTATTATTATTATTATTACTACTACTAGCAGTTCAGCGCGGCTTTGTTCGAGACCTATCTCCTGTTAATAACTTGCCTATGTGTGAATACACTTTATGTAAAATCTCAAATGTTTAGACCAAAAAATGTCTGAGTAATTTGGTAGAGACCACAGAGTTAAATTTTTTTACATTTGACCCAAATTTTGACCCCCTCAGCATTTATTGTTTGAGGCTCAAATCAAATTAAAAATGTTTGATCCATGTCCAAGTAACCTACATTTAAAATTTCAAGTGTTTAGACCCAAAATTGGCGAAGGAGTTTGGTAGAGTTTTCAAAGGTCAAATCATTGAACTTTGACCCCTTGACAGCCCAATTTCTGACCGACAACCGATTAAAAAGATTCCCCTAAATCTCAATACCACTTATGTTAAATATCGAGTCTGTAGACTGAAATTTGACAGAGTAGTTTGGTAGAGAAATGTACACACACAGACACACATACACACCGACAAACAATTTCACTTTTATGGATATATAGATTATGATTGTTAGTATTATTATTGCTATAATAATTATTATTGTTACTAATATTATAATTGTAAGTAATACTAGTGTGCTCTATAACTAAATTATAAGTATACTCTATAACTAAATTATAAGTATATTCTATAACTAAATTATAAGTATATTCTATAACTAAATTATGAGTATACTCTATAACTAAATTATAAGTATACTCTATACGTAAATTATAAGTATATTCTATAACTAAATTATAAGTATACTCTATAACTAAATTATAAGTATACTCTATAACTAAATTATAAGCATATTCTATAACTAAATTATAAGTATACTCTATAACTAAATTATAAGTATACTCTATAACTAAATTATACTTATACTCTATAAATAAATTACTATAAACTCTATAACTAAATGTTATGAAAATTGTAAACGATTGGAATAGCAGTCCGCAATTTTATTGGAATCGGAAAAAGATTGGAATCGTCTAATTACTAATCATTACAACTTTATAATCTCTCCTTTTGCCGTAGCTCACACAGCACATCGAAAACTCAGTCCCGATTCAAGAAGGAGAATCAGCGGCTAAGGACACGCCGACTGTCAAATACAATTAATATGTATTCATCTCATATGTTTATCAAATAAATGTTGTCCATTATAAATGTTGAAACGCTTTTCCCGAGTCACGACCTGACACGACTCTGTGTCAATGACCTTTGTGAATCCGTGACCTTTACGAGTCTGTAGCTGTCAAGATACAAAGACAATGCTTATTCGATTATTGACATACGTTATACTTATATTTTTTGTTGTTATAATCTTATCATGCCAAAAAATATTTCTCGGCCATATATATATATATATATATATATATATATATATATATATATATATATATATAGAGAGAGAGAGAGAGAGAGAGAGAGAGAGAGAGAGAGAGAGAGAGAGAGAGAGAGAGAGAAAGTCCAAAAAGTCACTGAATGGTTTTTAACTTAAATAGATTCTTTATCTTTTATATCTTTCTGTAATGAAACCTTCTCTGCCACCAATAGCAATGGCCAGTGACTCGGTGTCTGAGAGTACATCTTTCAAACTGCTTGGCCTAACGTTCACAGGAAACATGACTTGGAACAATTATATTGAAAACATTGCCAAGGCCGCTGCGAAAAAGGTAGGCTCTCTCTACCGTGCTAGAAAACTACTGACACCTGAAAGTATCCTGTACCTCTATAAGGCCACCATTCGCCCATGTATGGAGTATTGTTGTCGCTCCTAGACAAGGTTCAAAAGAGAGTCGCCAATCTGATAGGCCCTGAACTGGTATCTAAGCTTCAGCCTCTGTCCCATCGACGAAGCGTTGCATCCCTCTGCTTGTTCTACAAGTATTTTAATGGTGAATGCTCTGACGAACTGCAAACACTTGTGCCCTCGCTAGACTCTGGAATTCCATTCCAGGTCACTGCTTCCCTAACTGTACTGACATGCAGAAGTTCAAGTGTAACGTGAACCGACATCGTGCTGCCCAAATCCCAACATAGTGCCCCTGATAGTCGCCCCCTACACCAAAGTGGCAATGTGCCTTGTTTTGGGTGAAAATGTAATTTTTAAAAAATTTAACACAATCTGATTAAGACATTGGAAAAAAAATTTTAAATGCAAAATTCAAACAATCTTTATTTATGAAAAATAATTTTTTTTTTTTTAAATGTTGCCCATTTTCAGCTTCGCACATTTGTTCTCTTTCCAAAACATTATTCATGACAGATTGCAGAATCTCTGGATTGCGATTTA
>NC_136503.1:108051746-108121746 GCF_053919585.1 Euprymna scolopes
CAGTGTGGGAACTGTACACACAATTATTCATGAGGAACTGAAGACATGGAAGATTTTCGCGTTGTATTAAGGGTGCTCAGGGAAGACCACAGACTATTTGACCAAGATGGACATCAAGACAGTTCCTCACCCTCCCTATACTCCAGACCTTGCTCCCTGTGACTTTTGGTTATTCCCTAAGCTCAAGGAAAACCTTAAAGACTGTCGTTATGAGATAATTGAGAAGATGAAAGAGGCTGTGACGAGAGTCATTGACACGATTACACTAGAGTACTTCCAGAAGCTGGTGAAATGGTGCAACAAGTGCATTGCAGCCAGGGGAGATTACTTCGAAGGGGACTAGAGTTTTATGTGTGTACTATCAACAAAAGTGCTCACATGAAAAAATCTGGAAACTTATTGAAGGCACCTCGTATTTTACCTCGAATAAGGTATATTGCAACTTGGTAGTAAGGGGCTACTATTTGGGATCTTGTCTACAGAGAATTGTGCGAAGTTGAGTAGCGAGATGTCTGTTCACATTACATTTAAATTTCTACTTATTCTGCTTGACTGTTCACATTACATTTAAATTTCTACTTATTCTGCTTGAGTTTTTTTTATGACATATTAACCTCTTTCGGGTTATTTAATGCTGAATCCAGTTATTTTGGAAATAGTATTCATGTTGCATCCAGTTATTTTGTAGAAAGTTTTTATTTTTCAAGTTCTTTGTATCTTTAATCGCTAATTTGTAGTGTTTGGTTTAGTTGTTTTATAGTGGAGTTTATCGTTTTTATTCCCTGCCTTGCAGTACATGAATGAGTTTTGCAATGGGAGAGGGAAAATGGTCACAGTATTAATGTTTGGTACATTTTAAGTCAGGAAACCAGTCAAGAAGTGGGGGAGATAGAAAGAGAAAGGGGAAATGGGAAATGGAAAAGGAAAAGGTGGATTGTTGCTTTTTGGTTTTGCAGAACATAATTAAGTTTTGCAAAAAGGACGTAGAAAAACAAAAAGTATTAACGTTAGGTGCATTTCGTCTCAGGAAGGCAATATCTTTAGACAGCCTGATCTGGTAGCATCGGTCTACTTATTACTGCTTATTACTACTTATTACTACTTAATAGTATAGTGAAGGAAGCAGGAAGCAAAGAGGGAATTCCAAAATCTAGCAGTTTGAGGGAAGAAATTATTAGAGCAGAAAGATTTCCGTTGACTCAATTATGAAAGGTTAGAATTTTTCTCATTATCAGAATTAGGTACGTCGAGGGGATCCAACTGCTGAGAGTTCATCAGAGCAAATTTTATTAAGGTACTTGTAAAATGGGCACAGGAATGATACATTGAGGTGATGTGACAGAAGTTTGAGAGTTGACAGAGTAGGACCTATTAGATTGGAGATTCTTTTTGGACCATGTGTGAGTGTAAGAGACTACCGATAGATACACCAAACCAGATGCGGCGATAAAACGACAAGCATGGGATAATATTGGCTTTGTAGAGGAATATGATAGTTTCAGGTGTGAGAAATTTTCTAGCACAGTAGAGAGAGCCTACTTTCTTTGCAGCAGCTTTGAAATGTCTTCAATGTATTTGTTCCAATTCATGTTTCCTGTGAATTTTAAGTCACAGAGTTTAAACGATGAGCTCTCAGCTAGGGTACTATAGGCTGGCCTACTTAAAAGTAGCCCAATCTATTTAATCTTTCTCTAATTATTTTTTTTTAGGATTAAGCGGCACACGTAAAAGTAGTCCGATCTCTCTAATCTTTCTCTTACGGACCAACTGACACCACTAGAAAAAAATGCAATTCTTTTTCCAAGATGGCGCTACATGCCACACGTCTCACAGATCACTGATACTAGTTCATGACATGTTTACGGGAGAGAGAACAATAGGGAAATGAGTTATGGCCACCACGGTCCCCAGACTTGTCATTATGTGATTTTTATCTTTGGAGGACTTTAAAATAAAAAGTTTATGCAACTAATCCTCACAATCTAGACCAACTAAAGGAGAACACTATCAACGTTATCAGGAGAATCACCAGAGAAGATCTACAGGCAGTATCTGCAAACGTTGTTAAACGTGCCCAGAAATGCATAGATGGCAATGGGGAGGACTTTCAGCATCTTTTATAACACTACAGATCGGGCCAGGATCAAAGTGTAGTATCTGATCTTCTAAAAGAATGTTCCTCCTCTCTACTACATTTTCTGGGTTACTTTTAAAGAGCCACTCTGTATTTGTCCTGGCTCGGAAGTTGGGAATGTTTTCCTAGTTGTTAAAGGAAATAAGTTTGTTCTTAGTTGCAGTAAATGTTACCATATATGTATCGTGTAATTCCACTATTGACTGAATATCGTTTTCTAAGATTTCTGTCATTGTCTCGTATATGTGTACATTTGTTTTTTTTTTGGGCCCCCCCCCCACTCATGTCTATTACAAAGCATGATGTCATCAGCAAATATATCCATCTCGGACACAATTTTACAAAAGAGGTCGCTTATGAACATCAAAAATGAAAACAAAAAATCGACCCAGGGACACATCCCCATTAATATAATGTTGTGTAGATTTACGACCATCGCGGGAATTCTGCTGCAAATACCGGTTCCACCATGACAATCCGTTGAATATTAAGTAAATTGCCTTGTTTTTTTCAAGCTGGCTTATCAGCTGATAAAGAAGGGTCGAAAACAAAAATAGATAAATAAATGGCATCAATATAAACGAAGTAGATTGCAGCAAGATATCAATGTATTTCTCTCGTCCTTCTCGCTCGATATTAACGTAATTACTCGTTGATATTACTCTGAAGAGAAAAGGCGACTTTATTTTACAATTAGCTTATTTCATTTAAATACGTGTATATATATACATGCTATTAACGAAATGTTTAACTTCTGAATAATAATAATAATAATAATAATAATAATAATAATAATAATAATAATAATAATAATAATAACAACGACAACAACAACAATAATAAGATTAGTAATAATAATAATGATAATAATAATAATAGTAATAATAATAATAAGAATAATAAGAATAATAATAATAAGATTAATAATAATTATAATTTTGATTCTAATACTACTAGTTATGATAATTAAAAAAAAATTAAATTATGATAATAATTTTAATAATATTAATAAAATAATAAGCATAATTTTAATAAAATAAATTTTAATAATTATTTAAATAATAATAGTGATAATTTTAATAACAATAAAATAAAAATAATTTTAATAATAATAATAATTTTAATTAGAATAAAAATAATTATAATAATATAATAATGATAATTTTTATAACAATAATAATAATAATGATAGCTATAAAAATAATATAATAATAATAATTTTATTAACATGAATAGCAATAATAATAATAATAATAATAATAATAATAATAATAATAATAATAATAATAAATATTATTATTATATAATTTTAATGAAAATAATAATAATAATATTAATTAAATAATTTTAATAACAATAATAATAATAATAAAATAATAATAAGTTTCATGAAAATAATAATAATAATAATAATAGTAATAATAATTTTAATAACTAATAATTATAATAATAATAATAATAATAACATTATAATAATTATTACAACAAAACATGATAATAATAACAACAACAATAATAATAACAATAAGATTAATAACAATAATAATAATAATAATAACAATAATAATAATAATAATAACAATAAGATTAATAATAATAATAATAATAATAATAATAATAATACTCGATAAGAACCAACCTCATCAAATCGCAAAGATCGGCAAAGCACAAGAAAACAACAAATGTAGACTCAGTGGACAAAGAGACGGGACGATAAATCATATAGTAAGCGAATGCAGCAAACTGGCCCAAAAGGAGTACAAGAACAGGCATGACTAAGTGGGAAGGGCGGTACACTGCGAATAATGCAAACAACTGCGTCTTAAACGCACAGACAAGTGGTACAAACATAAGCAGCAACAGTACATGAAAACGACAATCACAAAATCCTATGATACATCGACATCCGAACAGACAAACCCATCCAAGCAAGAAGACATGATATCGTGATAATTAACAAGAAAAAAAAGTCCGGTCAAATCGTAAATTTTGCTGTTCCAGCTGACCACAGGTGGAATTTCAAAGAAAACACGGAGCAAATTCACAGGGACATGGACATACAAACGGACAAACCCATTCAAGCAAGAAGCCTGGATATTGTAATAATTAACAAGAAAGAAAAATCCTGTCAAATCGTTGACTTTGCCGTTCCAGCTGATCACAGAGTGAATATCAAAGAAAAGAAGAAACAAAGCAAATACGCAGAGCTAGCCAGAGAGCTGAAAGAGATATAGATGATAAAGAAAATCAAAATAATACCTATAATAGTAGGAGCACTCGGAAGAATTTCGAAAAACTTTGAAGAACGAATAGGAGAAATTGGAATCAGAGGAATGGCTGGAAAGATACATTCTTTCTTAGAACTGCACGCCTGTGGAACTCTGTTCCGTCTGCCTGCTTCCCACCGGACTACAACTTGGATGTCTTCAAGTCCAATGTTAACAAATTCCTAATGAACCGCCCCCTTAAGTAAACACTTCATCAAATCTCCACACTAACGTAATGTACTTGCAATAACCCTTATCCCTGAGTAAAAAAAAAGAATAACAATAATGAAAACAACTAAAACATTAAGGAAAACCCTTGAATGCGGAAACTAATACACATGAACCACATGAGCGAGGCAAGTGAACTGATGCAGAGGCAAAACATGAAGAAATATATGATGGAACCAAGAACATTGAAGCTGCATTCCTATAACTTCTTTATTCCGTGCCTCATCATTACCCCCCACCAAAAGAGCGATACCAAATAACAGAGAAGGGTCAAGGAGGATACAAAGACCGAGGAGCGAACACTGACCAAACATCCGCTGGACAAGTGCAAAGAGAACTGTGTCCTTGGGCTGGCTTATTGCAAACCAAATTCCAGTGGAGAAATTTCGCTGTCAATTTTGGGTCTAAACAATTGAAATTTTGATTTAATTTGAGCCCCAAAATTGGGGGTCAAAGTTTTAAAAGATTGACCTCTGCGGTCTCTACCAAAGCACTCAGCCAATTTTTTTGTCTAAGCATTTGAAATTTTACATAAAGTGTATTCAGACATAGGGCAAGTTCGTTCGTTATTTTTTGGCTGAGAATTTGGCTGCCAACGAGTCAAAGTTCAAAAGATTTGACCATTGCAGTCTCTAGCAAACTATTCAGCCAATTTTAGGTCAGAACATTTGAAATATTACATAAAGGGTATTTAGACATTCGGCGAGTTTTTGAATAAGTTTTTGGACGAAAATTTTGCTGCCAAGAGGTCAAAGTTAAAAAAGTTGACCTTTGAAGATTCTACCAAATTCCTCCGCCAATTTTAAGTCTAAACACTTGAAATTTTAGATGGTGGTTACCTGGACATGAGTCAACTTTTTAATATATATATATATATATATATATATATATATATATATGATGAAAATAATGGAAATAGTATTCCGACAAAATAGAGAAAATAAAAAGGAACAAACCGTATTATGTGTTCATCAATGTTTCGTCTTTATTTAGAGACTTCCTCTGGATGAATGAGATTAAGAAACCAAAAAATATACCAGTACAAAATATTTGAAAATGTTTCACGTGCACACCATTCAACACCCCCTGTAATAATTAACACATAATCTCAATCAATAAATTACATAAAAAAACACTCATTTCATTTCTGTTACAAACTTATATTTGAATTTACAACAGACATATCTTTTTCTCAATAAGAATATAAACTTGCGTTCATAGTTTTAAAATTACATTAACGACTATATGACGTCACTAAAATTTCCTTCTCTTTAACAGCGCCAGCCCTCCCCCTCCTTTTTTGAATTTCCAACATCATTTTTCCGTTTCTCTGAAATAGAACTGCGTCACACTGTGCACGTGAAACATTTTCAAATATTTTGTACTGGTATATTTTTTGGTTTCTTAATCTCATTCATCCAGAGGAAGTCGCGAAATAAAGACGAAACGTTGATGAACACATAATACGGTTTGTTCCTTTTTATTTTTTCTCTCTCTCTCTCTCTCTCTATATATATATATATATATATATATATCTGTAAAAATATATTTTCTTATTATATATCAACCCTTATTTAAGAAGCTCAATGTAATTACAGAGCAATATAGAGAATAAATGACAAAAAGTTCCTAAATTCATGGTGTTGATCATCTTATAATTTATTCCTCTAATTCAGTTGACTTATACAATTCTTGACAGTATCTGTTTCGTGGCGCAAAATCAATCACTTACTTATTATATCAATCAGTGAATCTATTATGCCCTTAACTCATCAGAAGAAATAGCAACAATCAATCCGTCAAAAAGGAATTAAAATGTGATTTGATGTGATAAAAATCCGAAAATTAGAAGAGAAGCTACAGTTGCCTTTATATTTTTTAATTACGACATATTGAATTTTTATCAAACAAAGTCATTAAACCCAACTATTTGTACTAACAATTTTAAGTAATTTATGAATCTTCTACCAACATGTCCTATTTAATAATAAGTAAGTATAAGTCAACTGAATTAAAGGAATAAATTATAAGATGGGACACATAAATTTTGGAATATAACTTTTGTCATCTATTCTCTCTCTCTCGTCTCTCTCTCTCTCTCTCTCTCTCTCTCTCTCTCTATATATATATATATATATATATATATATATATATATATATATATATATATATAGCTTCGGTGATGAGGTACAGTCACAGACATTCATCCCATAGTCGTACCGCATATGACAATTCCTAACGTATATGAAACCCGGAAAGTTTCCATATATAGTTTCAAAATTTACTATATATATATATATATATATATATACATATATATATATATATATATATATATATATATATATATACTTTATACTAGTTTATAGATAAGCAGTAATATGTTGGTACACAATCATGAGCATATTTCGGCCAGCTAGTTTTCAAGTAGAGCTTATACAGAAGCAATGCTTGCAATCTTTGTTTTCATATAAGCTGTATCGACTGAAGAGGTCTCTAGTTACTAGCGGCTAATTGGCCGAAACATGCTCATGATTGTGTAGGAACATATTACTGCTTGTGTAAAAACTAATATAAAGTATATTTTGCACTACTTCGGTATTGAGCACTCTTGTATTAACCTCGTTAAACCGTTGTTGGTTACTCTTCTTGGAAAATATTAAGCTTCAGATTATATATATATATATATATATATATATATATATATTAACCTTCAGATTATATATATATATATATATATATAGATATATATGCATATATATATACATATATATATATATACATATATATATATATATAGGTATTTAATTATTATAGTAAAAAAATAATTATATATATATATATATATATATATATATATATATATAAAGTGGAAAGTTACATACAATGTTTTTTTTCAATATCAAGTTAATAAGGGTTATAGAAAGAGGAATAACGGAGAAACCTCTATCCGCCATGGCATTTTTAATTTAAATGCTTCTCGTCAGAAGAGGAGAAAAAAACGGCGTTATAAAAAACGTAAAGTAAAAAAGAACAAAACCGACTTTGAAAACATTCAGATTGCAAATAGAAAAGTTAGAATTAGAAAAAAAGGAGGGGTGCAATATGATGAAGATAAAAGGGACAATGTATATATATATATATATATATATATATATATATATATATATATATATATATATATATATATATACTTCATTTACTCACATAAACCTAATATACGAAAGTATAGATTTATGCGTAAACTTTAAGTATTTACTTCAAAAGTGCTCAATACGTAGGTAGAGCTAGTTAGTAATTTATAAAATATATATGGCGATTAAGCTACACTGAATATTATGCATTTCATCCACTATAGGATTCGTCAGGCTTATGCGCGAATTTTGTGGTTGCTTCTTGTTTTTATATATGTTGAGGATTTCTAGTTAGCCAATCAGCTTTCTAGTATCCACAACGCCCCTTCCTATCAGCCAATGGGCATGCATTTTATCGAACAAAAGATTTGTTTTAGAACTAGGTTAGTGGTTTAAGGTAGACGTTTTCATTCCTTTTTTTATATATTAGTGTTGTTTGTTTTTTTTATATATATATATATATTAGTGTTGGGACGATTCCAAAAATTTTTCCGATTTCCGGAAAATGTTGATTAACGATTCCGATACTATGTATGATTCTGATTTTGATTTCCATGAAATTGTTGTTTTGAAATATACCATTATATAATCGAAAGTTTTTGTGTAGGAAAAAGTGGAAATACAATTAAGGAATTTCGAAAACGATTTGATTTCTTTTGAAAAATGTCTTTCCTTGAAGATAAGTCAAAACAAATATTCGGTGTTTTGTACTTCCGATATATGACTACTTCATGTAATCACATAAATAAATATACGAATTTTATGCGTAAACTTTAAGTATTTACTTCAACAGTGCTGAATACATACTTAGAGCTAGGTAGTAAGTTATAAAAATATACATGACAATTAACCTACACAGAATATTCCACATTTCATCCACGTGAGGATTCCTCGGGTTTATGCCTTAAGCCTGATAAAGCTTAGCGTGGATGAAACGCGGAGTATTCTGCGTAGCTTAATTGCCATATATATTTTTATAACTTACTATATATATATATATATATATATATATATATATATATAATAAATTCCACAGCCAAACAACGTCGCAGCCCACAAGAGCCATGACAGTCAAAGAACCGGAAGTCCAAGGCTCGAGTTTCGCCCTCATTTGGGCTCATCAGTTAGACACATCCGAACTCAGGATTCGAAATCCGAGCCTCTTGCATGCAAGGCACGCACTCTACCAACTGAGCAAACGCCCTGCACACAAAAATTTCCATTAACCAACACAGATCAAGCAAACCGCGCCGAAATCCGACTGTGAAATGAACCTACTTCGTCTCAACAAGGGACGCGGTCATCCAACCAAGCTGATGTCTCACAAGTAGGAGTTTTAACTCGAAAGGACGATGCCATCCAGCAATATATATATATATATATATATATATATATATATATATATATATATGTATACAATATATATATATATATATATATATATATATATATATATATATATATATATATAAATCCAGTAAAGTGCTCGATCGTGGATGTGAGAGCTGAAGATACAATATTTATTTCAACACTATATATACACAAATTTCAAAGGCGTACCAGTGGTTTTAATGTGTTGAATCAACTATAAGAGGTTGGAAAGAGTCCGCGCAAATTCATCAGCGAATTTGAAAAACTGAAACACTACAAAGTAAACTGACAGGAAAAAACGTTTAACGTTTACTTACTTTGCATTGTTTCAGTTTTTCAAAGTCGCTGATGAATTTGCGCTGACTCTTTCCAACTCTTATGGTTAATTCAACGAATTGAAACCACTGATACGCCTAGTAAATATGTATATATAGTGTTGAAATAAATAGTATATCTTCAGCTCTCACATCCACGATCGAGCACTTTACTGGATTTATATATATATATATATATATATATATATATATATATATATATATATATATTTATATATATATATATATATATATATATATACATATATATATATATATATATATATATATATATATATATATATATATATATATATATATATATATAGTAGTGGAACGATTTCGCGAACATGAAACTTCTCATCTATTTTTGGTTGAAACAGACCGAATTAATAAATGGCTGGGATGATCACTCATCACGATATGTTGGACGACTGATTTATCAAACGCTTCTATTTTTGACCGGAAATGGAAGCTGGTATTGAAAATAGCCAGACGCAGGCGGCCATCTTGTTATTTTTGTTTGATTAGTTTTTAATCTTTTTTTTTATTTTCGATTTTTTTTTTCAGTCGTTTTCCTTTTGCATTCATCGTAACTTTTATGGGTTTTTATTTGATGCTGTTTTTACTTTTCTTCGTCATTATTTTTTTCTATCGGATTGGCAATTTTTTCTTGTTAAATTGCGCTAATAAACATCACCAGTGTGATATTCTGCGTCTCGTGAAGACGGAGTTACCCACGTACCGACATTGGAAAACAGAAGAAAAACTATAAATTTTACCCAGCAGTAACACATCAAACTAAGAAAAGAGAACAAGTTTTTTTTTTTTTTCCTTTTTGATCGCATCCAGATATCTTTCAGAAACGCAACCTTATCTTTTATAAATTAAAAACAACTAGCTAACATATTATTTTTTTTTCACTGTAATATATGTGAGATATGTGCTGTTCATTAGTCTCTTTAAGAATAAAATGATTGTCAAAAAAAGTTCCTCTTACACTAGACTAGCCTGTGTGCCTGGCGTTTCCCGGGTGTTTGGGGGTGTGTTGAGCAAAAAAGAAAAAGTAATCGTAGTCATGCAGGCTCACACCCGTACCGAAAAGAATGAAAAGAACGGGGGGGGGCGTGACGTCTTTGCCGTTGTGTCCATCGCCAAATCTGATGAGGCGAAGGCTTAAATTAAGACTAGTCAATCGAAAAGAGGGAATGACTTTCAAAAATATCGGCGAAAAGAGCGACCCTCCCTGTAGAAAATTGCCCGGTTGAGAGCGAAGGAATTAATGTTTTTAGCCAATTTTTCAATATTTGTCGCCCAAATGGTTGAGCTTCTAACCGATATCGATATCGTGAAAATCTGTGACCTATGTCGAAAGTTTTAGACATACATACATACATACATACATACATAAATGGTGGCAGCAAATTAGTCTCGAATATTGCCATTACTTGATATAGCTTAAAAAAATTTAAACATGAAGACAGATCAGTGATGAGCCGCACGAAAGTGGCTTTTAAGCCCGACCAAACTCTGGCATTCTTTGGCACACATGAGCACCACTAGCAGCACGTGCTTATGGTCACTTCCATGAACATTCATATGCCGTTTCAAACACCCTGCAGTCTTGCACGTCTGCCCGCAATTGACACAAGTTAGATCTGGCAGCACAATACTGTTTAATGACCCATTGAGCTGATGAGCAGTCTGGTGGCTTATCAGCCCAGCTCTACTCAGACATAGTCTACCACACGCATCACACTCCAGACCAATTTGGCGCCAAGCTCATCAACTGCTTCTTGCACATTCCCTTTCTGAATATCACACTTCAGTCGTTCATACTGGGTTCGATCAGCCTCAAACTTGGCCACACCTCCCCGCAAGGTCCTTCTCCACTCTCCAGGATCAAAAGCAAGACTCTCCCAGGTTTTCTCATCCATATCACATTTTTCAAGGTGGACCACAAACAATCTTTGAACCTCATTTTAGGCTTTTGAGCCAGACGCTTTTCCTCAGCAAGCTCGCCTGTCTAGGAATTCGACTGTCTGACATCCTTACAACATAACCACTCCATCTTAGTCTACATACATACATACATACATACATACATACATACATACATACATTAAAAGGCTTCCTTCAGTCTTGACAGACTATGGATACTCACTGTAAGGGTGCCTGCACGTGACATTTTTGTGGCAAGAGTTGCGCAATCTTCAACCACACCTCTTCTGAGTCGACATTGTTGAATACCAGTGGCAAGTGGAGGTTCATGACGACTGGAAACAATGTCGAGATAAGCAGAGAGCACATACAGCGCCTAGTCTTCCCAAACGGTCACCCATCTGGTATTAGCCAGGCACAGCGTTGCTTAACTTCGGTGATGTGATGGAAACCGATGTGTCAACGTGATTATGTCGTACATAGATAGATAGATAGATACATACATACATTTTTTTTACAAGGAGGTCACCACTTATCAAGGCCCGGAGGCCACTCAGGGATAAGTGTTATTGCATGTACAGTACGTTGTACGTTAGTGTTGAGATTTCATAAAGTGTCTACTTAAGGGGGCGGTTCATCAGGAATTTGTTTATGTTGGATTTGAAGACATCCAAGTTGTAGTCAGGTGGGAAACAGGCAGACGGAACAGAGTTCCACTGGCGTGCTGTTCTAAGAAAGAAGCTGTGTTCATTGAATCTACGTTTTGACTTCGGCACAGATGGAGTGGGGAAAATTTTTGACAGTGGCTTCAGCTAGACGGGTGTTTTTCGTAAAAGATTGGCGAGGGAGGACCAGAGATTGGAGCTCAGACGAGAACTTGCTATGGAAATAACGGTAAAACAAATACAGGCTCGCAACGTCTCTTCTGTGGGAGAGAGGTTGCAGGGAAGAGAAAAGGACACCCCCACTAAGCCACAAAGTATATTTTGTACTCTGTCAAGGCAGGATAGGCTATTTTTAGCAGATCCTGCCCAGATGTGGCAGCAGTATTCCATCATTGGACGTACTTGGCTTTTATATAGATAGAGAATTGCATCAATAGTGAGATATCTTCTGGAGCGGTAAAAGGAACCCACCATCTTTCCAGCGACCCTGGCAACACACTTGATATACGTGTTCCATTTCATATCAGGAGTAAAGGTCAAGCCCAGAAGCTTGTCAAAACATTGAGCTTCTCCTAGGCGAGAGCCATCCATTACAATTGATGCCAGATGAGGATCAGAGCGTTGATGGTGTAAAGATAGGAGCTTGGTTTTAGAGGCATTAAAGGTAACCAGCCACGTCTTCCCCCACTGACATACATACATACATACATACATTTTAACAGACAGGTGTGATTTATATTATAGATGTGTTTGGAAATAAGGAAATACTATTAATTTGAAATTTAAAAAAATTAAAAATTTTTTCACAACATGACTTTTTTAATGTTGTTTCACCTCAAACAAGGCACAATGTCACTTGGGCGAAAGTGGCTAGGGTTTGGAATTAAATTTACAAGCATACAACACCCCCTTAAATAATCCAATCTACCAAATTTTCATTACTAACGATTACTACGATATTATCCCTGTACACTCAATAACCATTATCCTCGAGTGGCATCCGGGCCTTGATAAGTGGTGACTTATGTAAAAAAAAATTTAATATAGAGTGTTGTGCAGCTAGATATTTGTTCACATTACACTTGAACTTCTGCATGTCAGTACAGTGAGGGAAGCAAGGATCCAGGAGGGAATTCCAAAATCTACCAGTTCGGGGGAAGAAAGTATTAGATTAGCAGGCTTAACGGAAAATAAGGCTCTCTTATCGTGTAGAGGTGAAATTTTTCAGTGTGTCAGGTTAGTTCGAAGTATTTTTATTTACTGCGAGGAGGTACAATTGCGTTGGGTTCGTCGGAGCACATTCCATTAAAGTGCTTGTAAAACAAGCGCAGGGACGCAATATTTCGGGGATGGGACAAGGGATGGAGTTTGGTTGATAACGCAGGAGCTATTAGACTGGAGACTCTTTGGGGGGTGGTCCTGCCTAAAAGCGAAAGACTAGTGGCAGATGCACCAGCCCAGATGTGACAGCAATACTCTATGCATGGGCGGATGGTGGCTTTGTAGAGATATAGAATGCTCTCAGGTATCAGCAACTTTTTAGCACGCAAAATGATAACGGAAGATCCGATTTACAGATCATATTGAATTCTTGACCAACGGCATCTTCAGAACAGTGCCTCATATTCCCAAATAGCCACTCATTTGATTGGTTGATTGGTTTTAACGGCATATCGATGCGGTTGGTTACTTTAATGTAAACAAACAAATAAACAAAAAAAATATCGGGGAAACCAATGCTAACAATACTCATTGAAATCAAGGAAATGAATAATGCCCAACAGCAGGAAGAGCATTTTAAACAAAAGAAAATCCTGGACCAAATGAAATAGAAATTTTGGGGAGGTGAGGAGTTGTTTTTGATGAAAATAAAACAATATCATTCAAACACTACCATATTACAAACACTTATAATTGTTTATGGATCACCTTCTCAGCTATATTGTGAAAAAAAAGTCAATTTTCGTCCAGTAAAACAAAAGTTATGATGTATTTTCTGGTGTTTAAAATCGTAAAAAAAATGTAAGGAAGTGAACGATGTTTTTATGACTGGTTTCATAGCAACCACGTTGCTTCAGCGACTAGTGTTGCTACTAATTCACGTTTATCGCGAAAAGAGAAATAACAAGTAGAACAGAGAGAATGAAAGCATAAAAGGGAGATAATTGGGGGGATTTTATTGAAAGCAGACGAGTGCCGTACATTGTTATTACATATGTGTATGTTATGTTTATGGAGGCAAAAAAATAAGACTGAAATTAAACAAAGAACAAGTGAATTTATTGGAAGCCTTTAAACATCAAGGATTACAATAGGAAAATGCGCGCATGAAAAGTAATATGGTTAAGCTTAAACATGGAAAAGTAAAGGACTAGTTGTTTATACTGGAAAAGAAAAGGGCAAGATATTCTAATAAAAAATATAATAAATTTATAACTTAAAATATTATAGCATTAATATTTTTTTAATTCATTTATAACATTATGTAATCAATTCTTAATGCTGCAATATTTTAAGTCACAAATTTATATATTCGAGATATATGGGTGACGTAACAGCGAGGTGAAAAGTCAAATGCGACCAGAGGGTCTCCTATCCTGCTTTGATAGAGATCAAAACCAGCTTTAAAATCTAGTAGATGATGCCTTTTCTCTTCCCTTGTACCTCTTATTCAAAGAAGAGATGTTCTGAGCACGTCTCTGTTTTATCAATATTTTCATGTCAAGTGCTCGACTGAACTCTAATCTGTTGTATCACCCTTGCTAAATTTTCACAAAAGCACTTGAGTAGCTACAGCCATTATATAGGATTCAAAGAAAGAGAGGTGTTTGAGACGAATGTTCAGAAAAGCACAGTTTCGAGAAACGTGGGTAACGTCACAGCGAAGACGGAAAGTCATAGGCGGTCAGAGAAGAAAAAATAAAGGTATTTTGTTAAAAACTGAAACAGGGAGTTATATTTCTTTTCTTTTCTTGTTCTCTCTTCCTTTGATAATAAAAAATGTGTAAGTAGGAGGCTTTCATAGATAAGAAAACGATGTACGAGACGAAAGAACGGATATAAAGCTGTTCCTTTTTTTTTTTTTTTTTTAGTTCGACTTACTCTTTTTTCGTCCTCTTTTTTCACCTCTTTCATGGCAATCCGGTGTCGGATTTTTACATCGAGATGTAATTCGGACGGACGCTAAAAAGCAAATCTACTTTCCAACCTTCTAGAGGTTGGAAACCAATTGCGAGAAACAAAACATGATCTGTGGTTCTTGTGCGAAATTGAAACCATTCCGAAAAAGAAGCATTTCAAATTAAAGACAAGTGTTTATGTATAGTTTTAAAATTAAACTGAATTGCATATTAATTAATTACAATTAATTAAAAATTTGTAGTTAAATAGCCAACACTTAAATATTCTACACTTTCGTAGTAACTAATTCCGTGGCCCAGGCACATAAATATCAAAGTGTAGTATCTGTTCCGACAGATACTGCATGCTATGACTAGCTATGACTAGCAAAGACCAGATGTGGGGGTAACCCCACATGCCTGACCTTTAACCAGCTCTCATTTCCCACCTCTCGGGAGCTGGTCCCCTTTTTCCCTTCCCCCTCCCTTCACTCCTCACATTAAAAATCGGCCTTGTGCCTAATTTGCTCGGTGGGGGAGCAAATAAATACCATCTGTTCCGACAGATGCTGCAAGCTATGACTAGCAAAGACCAGCTATGACTAGCAAAGACCAGATGTGGGGGCAACCCCACATGCCTGACCTTTAACCAGCTCCCATTTCCCACCTCTCGGGAGCTGGTCCCCTTTTTCCCTTCCCCCTCCCTTCACTCCTCACATTAAAAATCGGCCTTGTGCCTAATTTGCTCGGTGGGGGAGCAAATAAATACCATCTGTTCCGGCAGATACTGCTAGCAAAGACCATATGTGGGGGAAACTCCACATATAAGACCTTGGTCAATGTAGGGGCAACCCTTCATACCAATTGTCACTATCCAGCTCCCCTACTCCCCGGGGAGCTGGTCCCCATTTCCCCTTCACTCCTCACATTAAAAATCGGCCTTGTGCCTAATTTGCTCGGTGGGGGAGCAAATAAATACCATCTGTTCCGGCAGATACTGCAGCTATGACTAGCTATGACTAGCTATGACTAGCAAAGACCAGATGTGGGGGAACCCCACATGCCTGACCTTTAACCAGCTCCCATTTCCCACCTCTCGGGAGCTGGTCCCCTTTTTCCCTTCCCCCTCCCTTCACTCCTCACATTAAAAATTGGCCTTGTGCCTAATTTGCTCGGTGGGGGAGCAAATAAATACCATCTGTTCCGGCAGATGCTGCAGGCAAGGACCGGATGTGGGGGTAACCCCACATACCTGACCTTTAACCAGCTCCCATTTCCCATCTCTCGGGAGCTGGTCCCCTTTTTCCCTTCCCCCTCCCTTCAAGACGAGAGCCATTCATTTCAATTTATGCCAGACGGGGACCAGAGCGTTGATGATATGAATATTGCAGTTTGGTTTTAGATGCATTGAAATTAACCAGCCATCATTTTCCCCATTGCATTACGTGTTCAAAATCAGAGGAGAGAGAATCAGAGAGATCTTCATCATTTACGGCTTTTGAACTGTTGACATAGATGGTAGTGTCGTCAGCATAATGTCTTCGAATGATCGTAGGATATAATTTGGGAGATCGTTGATGGCGGTATACATCGGAATGTCTTCCTCTAAACAGATAGCGCAAGTCAGAAAGGAAATTTTAAAAAAATGGCTGCAACTTCAGGAAGTGATTAACCAGAAAGATTGGAGACACAGACTAGCTTTACTATTGAGGTTAGATTAATGCATAGAATTACAGTTGGGCGTTTGATACATCCTTGAAGATACTCTTAGAAACTGAACGAGAAATTTCGCAGAAAACATGGCAGGTTTCCAAATGGAAAAACTAATTAAATCAACAGAAATGATTAGCACGAATGCAATTACTGTCAAAGTTACTAAAACAGTTTTCAAATGTTTACAAATATCAAGAATGGCGCCGGGAATATTTGGAGACATTTCAAATGATATTTTATTAGAGTCGTTAATGGCAATTATCATGTAGTTAATTCATTTAAATATTTTTTTATATGTTTTACGGCGTATCAACGATTTGGGAGATGTTTAATATGGAAACACGCTACGTATTGTTCACGGATCATTATAAATGATCCTTTTGGTGTAGGTTGCTAATTAAAATATAATTGGAGATCAATTCGCGATGGTATGCTTTGGTATGGTTTGGTTTGGTTGTTTTTGTTTTACGGCATATCAACCCTTTTCAGGTTATTTAATGCCGAATTAAATTATTTTGAAGAAAAAATTTTTAATAAAATATTTTTTTTCAAGTCGGTTTCTATTTAACCCAAAGTTGGGACTCTAACAGGTACTATCAATCCGCGTCAGAGTGGACCTGGGAGCAATGGCAATTAAAGGGTGGCTCCACACTCCCCAAAGCCCGCAAGCTGGAACCTCACCATCGGATATAGTTCAAGGGCATATCTAGGACCAGCGACGATATGAGCGCATGAACAATACGATATACAAGTGAACTAAGATCATGCAAGGTACTACTGCTGAAAACAGCTGAAATCTTCAGGAAAATCCTCGAGTGCGAAAACTAAAACTCATGAGCGCAAACACTACCCAGACAAATAAAAACTGCAACAGAAGTGAAACAAAAAAAAGGCAAACAAGGAAACTAAAACCGCAAAATTGTAAAATTGAACCCTCTCCCCCCCCCCCAAAAAAAAAATGTAGAGACAGTATTGACTGTGGCACTACACCATATGGTCGAGTGGTCAGAAAGGATGGATGGACCGAGATAGAAAAGCACTAGCTAAACCTCCGCTGGATGGTTTCGAGGAGAACTGAACCGTTGGGGCGACTTGCTGCTATATAAATTCCACTGATGACCAATGGTAATTACCTGCGAGAAATCAATGGTGAACGACTGTTGCAATAATGCAAATAAATTTGCAAAGGCTATCGAAATAGGTGGAGAGTTCTGGAAATCTCTGGATACTTATCATCAAGACTCGAGGAAACACCAGTGATTGTCAGTGAGTAATCTTTGATGATGGTCTGTGTGACAACTTCTCATGACTACTACTGCTACTGCTACTACTACTACTACTACTACTACACAACAATGTATGGGACAGAAGAAGCATCAGCTCAATGACAAAGATAAGAATCTATAAAGCTGTCATACTCACCACGTTACCCTATGGATGTGAGTCCGCTAGAAAATGAAGTCACTTCCACACTACTAGATTGAAGAAACTGCTGGACCCAGGCTGGCAGGAGAGGATACCAGACACAGAAGTCCTCACTCGTGTTGGACTCCCAAGCATCCCCACTATCCAGATGAAGGTTCAGCTTTGCTAGGTTGGTCATGTAGCCTGCATGCCAGACTACAGACTACCAAACAAGCTTCTGTTTGATGAGCTCCAACGTGGCAAGCACTCCCATGGCGGCCAGAGAAACGATTTAAAGACACTCTGAAGACATCACTGAAGGCCTTTAACGTTGATCCGTCATAATAGGAGCAGACAGCTTTAGATAAAGACAAGTGGCGGGCCGCTGTTTATGATGGTGCCTGCAAATATGAAAGTAACCACAAAGTTGCTGCAGAGAAGCGCAGAAAGGGTAGGAAGGACAATGTTTTGCAGCCCTCGACATATGTTACAATTCCCTGTTCTTACTGCAGTAGAACTTTTCAAGCAAAGAGGGAAAAAGATCTCCAGAGTGAGGTTGGCGAAGGTGCGCTTGATGAGAAAAAGAGTACTCCTTGCCTAGTTAAGCAACGTTGAGCCTGGCCAGTACCAGATTGGTGACCATTTGGGAAGACGAGGCGCTGTATGTACCGCGAGGTAAAAATACCAGGTTGGGAAGCTGGCGAGGTCTATCCTTCTCTCGAGGGTAGATGGGCCTCTCTTAAGCCGTGGTAGGCAACCCATATATTGATGGCGTCAGGATAAAAATAACCTTGATAGCCCTGGCGAAGCATCAAATATTTCCAGCCATTAGAAAAAAAAACGTGAAAGATTCTGTGGAACTTGTTCACGTTTCACCTGCTCCTACTGTCATTGGATGAAATATTTCTTTCTTTTCTTGCCTTGTCTGCATCCTAAATGCAGTGACTCGAAGCCTGGAACGCGGAATCAACCAGCATCCAGAAGTCTTTGGTTTCCCCGACATCTGCCAGAGAGTTTTCTGTGGCGCCGAAAGTAAGTTGGGTTATAAAAACGAGAAACTGGAAATTTAAGTAAAAAGTCCTTTTACAGACGTGACACAATATAGTAATATTTTAAAAAATAAAAAACGACTTATCAAGGCCCAGAGGCCACTACACGACAAGGGTGAAAGACTGTACAGTAATCAAAGGGATAATATCAGTAATAGTTAGAAGCGTAAATTTGGTAAATTGGGTTGTTTACGTTGGCCTTAAAGACGACCATATTGTAGTCAGTTGGAAAGCAGGCAAACAGAAGAGAGTTCCACATGCGTGCAGTTCTAAGAAAGAAACTTTGTTCATGGAATCCACGTTTAGGTCTAGGCACAGTAGAGTATGGAAAATTATTGATAGTGTTTTCAGCTAGACGAGTGTTTCTCGTGAAAGTTTGGCGAGGGGGGGGCCATAGATTGGAGCTCAGACGAGCACCTGCCATGAAAATAACGATAAAGCAGAGACAGTCTTGCAACGTCTCATCTGTGAGAAAGAAGTTGCAGGGAAGAGAAAAGGGCATCCCTCACTAGGCTACGAAGTCTATTTTGATACGCGGTATTTTAGTTATTTTTAGTGACGATTTCAATATCTCCCGACTCCTATAAATTACTGATTTTGTTATAAATTAACAATTCCGATATATATATATATATATATATATATATATATATGTGTGTGTGTGTATGTGTGTATTTTTTTTGTTGTTGATTTTTTTTTTAACAATATTGAGTTTAGCGTCTTCACCTTGAAGATCGAATGTTTTTTTCGTTTTTTTTTTTCTCGACAATGCCCATTTTTTATTTTGGACGTAAACAAATAATATTTTTATTTATTTATTTTTAAAACAGAAATCTACGTACATGCATGTTTCGGGGTCCTACCCCTCTTCAGCGTAGCTTGACTGTTATTAGGACTCGAACCCTGGACCTTATGTATTTCAGTCCAGCGTCTAATCCATTACGCTATAATGCCATAGATGATTTACTGTTTAGTTTTTATCGTTTATATATTTACATAGTTTTTTTTGCTGTTGATTTTTTTAAAACAATATTGAGATTGAATGGGTTTTTTTCGGGTTTTTTTGTTTTGTTTTTTTCGAAATTGCCCATTTTTTATTTTAGACATAAACAAATAATATTTTTATTTATTTATTCATTTATTTTTAAAACAGTAATCTAAGTACATGAATGTTTCGGGGCCCTACCCCTCTTCAGCGTAGCTTGACTGCTATTAGGACTAGAATCCTGGACCTAATGTATTTCAGTTCAGTGTGTGGTCTTGGAGGTTTTTTAACCTTTAAAATTATATAAAAAGCACTTATTTAATTTTGATATTTTCTTATCATTCGTTAGGAAACTATTTATTCAGTAAATCATGTAATCACCTACAATCAATGCATCAAATTGGTATATATGTATATATATATATATATATATATACATATATATATATATATATATATATATGTGTGTGTGTGTGTGTGTGTGTGTGTGTGTGTGTGTGTGTGTGTGTGTGTGTGTGTGTGTTTATTGAGTAAACCCTATATAACATGTTTTTTTTTGGTTGTTTTGTTTTACGGCATATCAACACTTTTCAGGTTATTTAATGCCGAGTCCAGTGATTTTGAAGAAAAAGTTTTTTTAATAGAATATATGTTTTTTCAAGTCGGTTTCGGATATAGTTTAAGGTCTTACCCAGGATCTATATAACTTAAATGAATATATATTGACTGATACATTCCTACCAAATAATACACAAGAAAAATTGGCGTATCTAAAACTTTTCCTGTATTTTTTTTTTTTTTTTTGCGAGATACAAAGCCAAATATAAATATCGCGATAAACCATACACAGACAAGTTAAAAACATTCTGAATTCGATGAATAGCCCGTGCTGTCCTCACAAAGTCGATATGTTTAGCTATAATGAAAAGGATTTCTCCTGATAATTTTCCTGTTTATAAAGGTTAACTCCATCCCCGATTCTTGGAAGAGCTCCATTGTACCATGTTCTAACAGTGAGTTGTCATCCTTCGAGTCAACCACACACCTCGTGGCTTCTCGGCGGTGCGTGCGTTCTTGCTCGCCACTCGAAGTTGTCACGTTGGACGGATGAACATTGTTGGCCTCCTTCCAACGACTAACGACATCTTCAAGACACTCGAATCTTTCGAAATGGATTTTCCCAATAATCATTATCAATACTGCAAATATAATCTATTCAGAGTATCCGCAAATTCTAACATTTTTTACATATTTTGTGTCTTCGTGTATATTTCTCTCTTTCTCTCTCTCTCTCTCTCTCTGTCTTACTCGCACTCTCTCTCACTTTCTCTCTCTCTCTCTCTCTATATATATATATATATATATATATATCTTTTTTCTCTCTCTCTCTCCCTCTCTCTCTCTCTCTCTCTCTCTATATATATATATATATATATATATATATATATAGAGAGAGAGAGAGAGAGAGGGAGAGAGAGAGAAAAAAAGAGAAAGAAAGTGAGAGTGAGAGAGATAGTGAATAAATGACTTAAAAATAATATTCCAAAATGAATGATGCTGACCATCTTATAATTTATTCCTGTAATTCAGTTGATATTTAGAATTCTTGACAGTATCTGTTTCGTAGCTCAAATATACGTAAATATGCATAAATATACCTATATATATATATATATATATATATATATATATATATATATATATATATATATATATACTAGCAGAAGTACCCGTCGTTGACTGGGTTCAAAAACAGCTTACAGAAAATGGACTGTGATTGATGAAAGTATGATAGGTTATGAAAAGAAGGGGGTTGTAAAGAGATAGGTTTTGAAACTCAAAAATTTTACCCTAAGCAAAATATGATGAAAGTAAAGATAATTTTCGCGAAAATATATTTTTTATATCAACTTTGTTTCCATTCGTAGCCAAGAGTGACCAACAAAATGATGTTTCCTTACAAGGAGAAAATGTTATATATATAATATTATAAATATACAAGAAATAAATGTTACCATAGTCAGTAAAAGTTACTTTTATGGTAGAAAAGTTCATTGGTTTGTATTTTTAAGTAGTTTGTATAAAATTATTTTTCTTTAATTCAAGAACCGGTTAAAAAAAATCAAAATGGCAGCGACTTTGAAATGAAGAGCCCCGTTTTCAATTTGAAGGAGGGGCACCTGAGCATTCTGTGTTAACAATTTAAGAGAATTGCGTCAACATAAGGAATATTTATAAACATATTTTAATGTTTTCCGTTATTTTGTGCTTGAGGAATAATCGATTATGGCATGTGTAGTTTATATAAAAATTTATTTAAGTAGTTATCGCCTCAAATTTCGTTTTAATTTCAGTTCGTTGAAATTATTTCAAGTAAACAGCATTACAAACTATTTCAAAACAAAAAAAAACATGGACTGAACTTTTATTGACTATGGTAACATTTATTTCTTGTATATTTATTTTTCGGGTAGTCGTTTGTTGGCTTTTCTGCTAAACACTCGATGAAATATCGAAAAACAAAGAAACAAAAACAGTTTTAAAAAATAATTCGAAACACCAAAATCAGATATTAAAAAAGTAAACACGTAATTACTTTAGTTCTTTAAAGCAAAGAATCGATATTAATATGAATAAGAAGAAAATGGCGCCCTTTTCAAGCAGAACAACTTCGTTTCAGTTTTACAGTATTGAACGGTGTAATATCGCGCGGTCGGATTCAGGGTTATACTATTGTAATGTAAGAACACACAAAAAGGGTTGTAATCAACTGAATTTCTTCTAGTACACTGACAACAAAAATCTTAAACAGGTATATAAATAAATTAAAAAGGTTATGTAAATGTTTTTAAAAAGACACGTAATCTTTTGGCACGATAACAATGAGGTTCTTATTTCTTATTATTTATCTATTTATCTATTTTCAAAAGAGTACCACGTTCAAGCGGAAAAGAAAAAAACAGAGTTATGCAAAATTTGTGTCGAGAATTGTCTAACGTTCCGACTTTTTTTCTTTTGGCTTTCACTTTAATAAGAACGTGAATTTATGAGGTGAATTTATTCGACACAATACGATTCAACTAAAAAAATAAATAAATAAACGCTAACGTGAATTAAGATTAACCCCTTTTTAAAAAATTTGTTAAACTTTGTGACATATTTACATTCTATTGAGGTCAAGCGCGAACGAACACCCAATAATTTTATTATACCATCCCTATTAAAGTCGAAACATAATTCTCAAAGTATTTTATATACATCTATATCAAAAACTTTTGTAAACGTTTTTTTTTTTTTTTCATTTTTTATTTCCATACTTTGGGGGCCAGACAGACCCCACAATTTTAATGAACCACCGTTCTGCCAGATCAAACATACGCATTCGTGATCCCCGATACATCTTCTATCATTATATGTAATAAGTTTTTTTTTAAATAGTCAACAATATTCGTGACCAAAACACACACACACACACACACACACACACAGACGTTCAGCTTCATATTATATATATATATATATATATATATATATATATATATATATATTGTGTGTAGAGATAGAGATAGAGAGAGTACGTATATACATATATACATATATATATATATATATATTTATATAAAATCGGTTAATAAATTCCGACGAAAGAAAGATGTATATTTAAATAAGGGAGTAGTCACCAACAATGTGTATTTTTTAACATTATTTTATTATTCCGTGTCTTGGTTTTTCATTGAGAATTATGTTTGGATCATTGTAATAATGTCTTTAAGTCATTGAAATCGTTTACGCGCGTTTCAGACGGTCTGTGATGCGTCCTCGTCAGAAATTATTTTCAAATGTGTAAAAATGGCGATTTTCGTAGTTAGTTTGAAGTTTTTCCAAGGAGTGGAGGCTTGTAAGTGTTTATTATACATTGGTATGCTGAATTTTTATTGCTTTTTTATTTGGTTTGTCCAGGGAGCCGTTGACCTCGCTGTAGTCAGTCGCTATCTCTTTCTGCTAATGTTTTGTTCTTTTCCTTTAGGGTGGGGTAGGGTGTGTGTATGTGTGTGTGCGTGTGTGTGTGTGTGCGTTTGTGTGCGTGTGTGTTTATGTGTGTGTGCGTGTGTGTTTATGTGCGTGTGTGTTTGCTTTTATTGGTTTGGGAATGTGTATATTGTTTTATAGTATTTTGGGGTTATTTGCTTTCTTAGGAAGGCGGCTGTGGTCCGAGGTCGTTACTAATGTGTATGTGTGGGAGGGGGGGACTGGCTCTTCTGAAGTAAGGGTAGGGGTGCTTTCATTCTATTTTGATATTTATTTTTTGGATTCTTGAATTTTAGTATTGTGATTTTTCGTTTTAGTCTTATATTATGTTTGTTTAGAAAGAGGGGTGTATTTAAAATAGGGGATTTTTTTAATGTTTCTATTTATTTGTCTCCCCATGTGGGTATGGCCAGACCCAGGATCGGTTCCTAGTGTGGGGAAGATTTTGTTCCTCAGAGGGGGGGGGCATTGGAGGGGGTGTAGGTATGGGAGGGGGATGATAGAAGGGAAGATAGTCGTTTCAGTCATGAGGGGGTTCTCCTCCCCTGACTGAGGAGAGCGAGGTGTTGGAACAGATATTATACTATGGTTCTAGGTGTCTCCTAGTGTTGTTGGTTTCGAGGTTAAGTAGGGTTGGTATTGTTCAGTGTGTTGTATTAGAGATAGGGGTGTTATGTCTGTGTGTGGTTGTATGCGCGCACGTGTGTGTGTTTTAATGTGTCGGTTCTGATTTATGTGTGGGTGTGTATATGTGTATGTGTATGGGTGTGCATGCGAGTGTACCTTACATTTCATGTTTTTGTGTGATGGTATTAGGTTCTGTTCAGTTCAGGAGTGAATCTGGTGATGAAGTTTTTTTCCTGTGTAAGTAAATAAAAATAATTGTCTGTTTGGAAGATTGGCTTATTTTGAAGCTGTTACCACTACATGTGTGTACGTGTTTTGAAACATAGAGGTGTCTGTTATCTGCAATTTTGATGTTGCTCTTATGTAAGGCCACTCTATTGCTGAATTTTTTGGTGGCGCCTATCTAGGATTTGTTGCATGTTGTGCATCTTAGTGCATATACTACGTTTCTGGAGGTGCAATTTAGATCCTTTTTTATTTTGAATGTTTGTGCTGGGTTTTTGAATGTGTATGTGTTACCTTCTATTATTATGTCACATACTCCACATCGCGGTTTGTTGCATTTTGTAACTCCTTTTGTAGTATGTGGGACGAGTTTTGAGGAAGTTAGGATGTGTTTTAAGTTTTTGGGTTGGCGTTTGCTTTTTATTATTTTTGTTGTTTTAAGTATGTTGTTTAGTTTGTAAAGCCGTTTCACAAGTAAGTCGGATTTTACCTTTTTAGGCGACTACGTGTGAAAAGAAAGAAAAGGCTTGAAGTTTTGTTCCAAGTTCTACAGAAGGGCAGGTCCTGTAGAATCAGCAGAAAAGAAAGTTCTGTAAAGTCAGCAGACGAGCAAGTCCCAAAACATCACACACACACACTAAAGTACTCTTAAAGCTGAGCAGTTCACCGATCCGATCACACTGACGTCGATCCTAGAAAAAGACGCCCCCATGTTCCAAACACACTCCCTTTATCCTTCCGGCGTTCGTCCTCGGCCAATCAGCAGCCAAAGAACGGTCACGTGGGGCCCACTGATGATCGCACAATCTACAAGATGAGGACGGCGCCATTTTGGAATTTCTTTCATGTTTCGGCCATGCACGTACGCACACCGTAGGAGCGTTCCAAGGTAAGGCATGACGCGCAGACACGTGGGCGCTTCCTCCCTTCATTTTCTTCGACTCTACATCCCCCCTGGTCTCAAGATCACACATGCGGCATTGCGGCCGCGGTCGTTTTATGCGGGAGCTCCTACGGAGGGGGATTAGCTGGGCTTCTTCATCTCCACCAGTGCCACCCGGGTCAGTGTCCACAGTCCTACCATCCGGCTGCACTTCATCTTCCTCCGAGCTACCTGGGTCAGTGTCCACAGTCCTACCATCCAGCTGCGCTTAATCTTCATCTTCATCCGAGCTCTCAGAAGTGGTGCTGGAGCTATCGCCATCCGTGCTGAGGTTCTCAGCCATAGGCCGGATCCACATTTCATCCCTGGATGATTCATCACTTTCACTGTTCACCATTTGGTTTATATCAAGGGCGGGCCGGACATCCCTTACATGGCGTGGGACACCATCAACCAGCACAGCCTGCTCACCGATTATGCCGGTGATCCGTCCCTGTCTGAACCTGGTCGTGCATCGGTTATTGGGAGGCCTTACCCAGACGGTGTCCCCTGACTTGTACCGTCCTTGCGTCTTCTTCTGATTAGGCAGGCAGGCGTCAATGCCCTTAACACGCACTCGATAGCGATGTATCGCATTAGCAGGTGCACTTTCAGCAGTCGCGTCATCCTTTGGCGTTGTATTGTACCTATATACCGCCTCCGCAATCGTGCATTGCTTCCTCGCTGCTATCCGTTTCACACTTCGGTGGCACCGCTCTGCTATACCGTTGCCACTCGGCACATACGCACACCTGTGCTTAAGCCGGGTCCCCCACTCGTCCATGAAACGCCTGAATTCCCCGCTGCAAAAGGTTGTGTCGTTGTCCGTGAGAATCTATTCGGGTGGCCCCCGCTCGTAAAATATAGACTCTAATTGGCGGATGACACTAGCCGAGTCCTGTCTTGTTAACAGTCGCCAGATCGCAAACCTCGTCGGTCCACAATCGATTAGTGTGAGGAAGTGCTGACCACCATAGTGGGTTATGTCCATGCCCAGCCGGCTCCAAGTCCCGTCGACTTCCAGCCGACCTTTCTGCCATTTGGTGGGAGCTGGGTCGATTGACTGGCATATTTGGCATTCTACTCTGTTTTTGGACACTGACGGGTTGGTTAAGTGTGTGAAATAATATGTCCGTCTCACTCCGGGGTGTCCAGTGTCGTGGTGTATCCTCTTGATTTCATCCGTCTCCTCAATAGAGGCAGCACATAACGATCCAGGTTCGGCTTCTTTCTTCATTCCGTCGAACCACCTCTGGGGCACACGGGTGAGTTTATCTGCAAGATTGCGGGTGGAAGCGACAAGCACCGCGTTCACCGATAGGTTGTACTCTTCCACCAACTTCCTTAGTGTCTCCAACCTTCGTCTGATTAGCATTTTGGTAGCCGCCTTGGTGCGCACTCTCGCTTTGCCTGTTAGTGTGTCAACTATCCAGTGGTACACGCACAGCGAATCTGTGTGTAAGCACAATTCTTTAACCTTCCACTGGAGTGCCATATTTACTCCCTTTATCGCCGCATCCAACTCCGCTAGGTTGATGTGAGCGGCATCATCCAGTGGTCGCAACCAGCAGGCATCCTCAATCACAGACCCGTTCATCTCCAATAGTGCCCCGATCGCGAGGGAGCTCGCATCCACCCACACATTTAGTCTGTCTCCCTGGACGCACCAATCTCCTTTAGCGGGGTCCTCCTGCTTGACTCTTGTGATGGTTTCTTTTACCATGCGAAGCAACAGATTGTCCACCGTCTCGTCATCCCAGCCCTTGGTAACTGCACTCGCCCTCCTCTTCATGCTGGCTGTTGCGACCTGGGTCCATCCACATACTGGCAAGTGTCCTACCAGTTTTCCACACAGGGAAACTATGGCCCGCCTCGTGAGGATATGGGGCACTTCGGGGACTGCAGTTCTGCGCCCCTACCTCAAGGTCCCTCGCTCCTGTTGAACGCTCAACCCCAAAACACGAGCGCCATCCTCCAAGCGTTCTGGATCCTTACAAATCAGTCCACGTTCGGCAAGCTTAGCCCTCACACGTGATGATGGCACAACGTCTTCATTCACGTATATGTCGTCAAGGTATGCTGATGTCCCCTCTTTTACGGTCTTATCCTGTGACAATACAGCATTGACGATCGTCTTCATGATTTGGGGCGCAACGTTCAGCCCAAAGCCCAGTCGCGTGAGGCAATACCTCCTACCGGAAAACATTACCGTCTGAAACGGCCACAGTGTCTCGCTAACCTGGACCTGCAGATATGCCCTTCTAAGGTCCAACAGGGACACATTAGAACCCAGCTGGCGCCATTCTCGCAGTTTGCTAGCACACACGTCGGCATCGCCTGTGAACGCATCAACATATGAGTTCAGTTCTCGGTAATCCATCACCGGCCTGACTTTTGCTTTGTTCTGTTGAGCAACTGCCATTAATGGGATCAGACCCTTGGGGGGTCCAAGTTTTTTGTAGGGGTAGGGAATCAACCAGCCATCCTCGATCCATCTGCGAAGTTCTTCTTCGTACGCAGGCCTCATGTGGTCGGGCACATGGTATTCCGTTATGCCATTTTGCAGTTTGGCCGGTTCTCGGTCTTCCGACCACTTCCATGAGGCAGTCCAGGCCCTCTTTTGCTCGTCAAATTCGACGCTGAAGTCTGGTTGGTCGATCTTTAGTGCAGCACACACTGGGGCTTTCTCCTAAAAATGTATCGCCCCCGTCGCCGTTATGTAGACGAGTAAGTCCCAAAAAATCACACACACACACTAAAGTACTCTTAAAGCTGCAGCAGTTCACCGATACGATCACACTGACGTCGATCCTAGAAAAGACACCCCCCATTTTCCAAACACACTCCCTTTATTCTTCCGGCGTTCGTCCTCGGCCAATCAGCAGCCAAAGAACGGTCACGTGGGGCCCAGTGATGATCGCACAATCTACAAGATGAGGACGGCGCCATTTTGGAATTTCTTTCATGTTTCGGCCATGCACGTACACACACCGTAGGAGCGTTCCAAGTTAAAGCATGACGCGCAGACACGTGGGCGCTTCCTCCCTTCATTTTCTTCGACTCTACAGTTTGTCGTTCTGATTGAGGAGGATAAGGTTTTTTGTTATCTGTGTGAATAGTTCTGGGTTGTTTGTGTTGTGTGTAGAGACGTATGCTAGAATTTGTTCTTTGTTGTGTTATTTTGGGGTTCTTAGTTGGTCTATTGGAATTTTTTCAGCCAGTTCAATACCTTTCTGTATTAGTGGTAGTGGGTATCCTCTTTTCCGCAGTGTTATTTGTAGTTCATTCAGTCTAGTTGAACAGAGGTGTCTGTCTGTTACTATGGTGCAGACTCTACGTGCTAGGGAGTAGGGTATTGATTTTAAATACCCTATAGTATATATATTAATAGAATAAAAAAAATAACCGTCAATTTTTTTTTTTCTGAAAACGTTCATTGCCGGTAAATCTTTCATTTTGATTATTTCTTATTGTGTCTGATTTATTTTGCTTTTTTCTTTTCCTTATATCTTGTCTCTACGTGATTACATTTCACGCTGAGGTGGTATATTAGTATTTACGTCTAGTTAGCCGAAGGAAAAAAACTTGTAGTTTGTGTATTTGGCCATGATTATCGATGAAAATATGAACATCATCGAAATAGCATGCATAAATAGACTTCGTAGCCTCGTGAGAGATGTCCTTTTCTCTTCCCTGCAACCTCTTTCTCACAGAACAGATGTTGCGAGTTTGTCTTTGCTTTATCGTTATTTCCATGGCAAGTGCTCCACTCAGCTTCAATCTAGTGTCCCCCCTCTACACCAAACTTTCACAAGAAACACCCGTTTAGCTGAAAACACTATCAATAATTCCCCCACTCTTTATCTGTGCCTAAATCTAAACGTAGATTTCATGAACAAAGCTTCTTTCTTAGAACTGCACGCCTATTGAACTGTCTTCCGTTTTCCTGCTTTCCAGCTGACTACAATATGGTTGTCTTCAAGTCATCGTAAACAAAGTTTTGATGAACGGTCCCACTTAAGTTAAAAAAATTTACCAAATTTCCATTACTAACCATTACTACATTGTCCAATTGACTACTGTAAACTCTTAACCCTAACCCTCGACTGGTTTCTGAGCCTTGATAAGTGGTTATACCTATGTAAAATAAAGAAATAAAGGGTTCTAAATTATTAAATATTTTATTTGATAGTTTAGCCATATATAGTGTTCATTAATAGTCGGCCCGAGAACCGAACCCATTGAAACGCCGTCAATTTGAGTATAAATGTGCAACTTCGTCATAAAAGGCTATAATAATCGTGCGAATTAATTCTTCTTATTAGTTGCGTGCAAGCGACTCTATAAGTCACTCCGTAAGTCCGTCGGTCGGTCGGTCTGTCGGTCGGTCTGTCCGTAACACTTTTGTGCTTGGCCTTTTTGGTTAAGCTCAAAGGTATGTTGTTAATAGATGCTTTCTTAGCTTTTCTTGGCCTTTTCGCCAAGATCAGAGTGTACTATCTGTTCCGGCAGATACTGCAAGCAAAGACCATATGTGGGGGCAACTCCACATATAAGACCTGTGTCAATGTAGGGGCAACTCTTCATACCAATTGTCACTATCCAGTTCCCCTACTCCCCGGGGAGTTGCTCCCCATTTCCCCTTCACTCCTCACATTAAAAAAATCGGCCTTTTGCCTAATTTGCTCGGTGGGGGATCAAATAAATACACTTTTCTTCGCTTTTTGGTCAAGATCAAAGTGTAGTATCTGTTCTTACTACATGCTGCACTTATGTTTGTAACTTTGTGATATAAAGTGGGGGATCACTTTTCTGTATTAATTTAATGTAAAATGATCACCCACTTTACAACCTGTCAGTCTCAAAACCATTCAAGTCATTCTCCAGATCATTCAAGTTGTGTTTTTAAGGATTCCAGTTATTTTTTAAGCATTCAAGTCATTCTTAAGGTCATTCAATTCATCCTTAAGTTCATTAAAGTCATTCTAAGTCATTTGCTTTTTATTTATTTAAGTCATTACAGCCCATTTTTCGGTCATTTTAGTTTATCTTTAAGAATTTCATGTCAATCCTACATTATCGCATTCATTCATCACACGAGAGCACACGACTAATGGCTATCGGCCTTGTTCTAAAAGAAAACGCAACTTGCTTACAATTCTTAAATTATAAAATAGTTAAATAATAGGTTAGCGGGACAACACTACTGTCAAAGGAAAAATAAGACGCCTTTTTCCCTCCGCGATCGATAACCTACTTACTCCCCCTCTCGATCATAGTAACGTGACGTCATGGAAAGCAGGTAACTGATGTAATACGGACGCAAACAGAAATAATTCTATTCATGGTTTCGTCTTTCGTTGTGCTGAGCAGAAGATACCTCTGGGTGCAATGATAAGGACAATCGCCCAGTATGGACACTGCTCGGATAGAAAGAAACTGCAACCTACTGTCTGTAGAACTGCAAAGAAAGCTATGGCAATACATCAAACTTTTTATTTGAGAAACAGCCTGACTAGGGTTCTGGATCAGAACATTTCGGTCGGTAGGGATTACCATGATAGACATGTGGCACCTGATTGTCATCAAACTATTCTCTGACAACCTGCAATAATGGGAAAGATCGTGAGTAAAAGAAGCAGGGGAAGACAGCCAGATACATATGTTGACAGTCTGAACACTTGAGCAATATCACAAATGATGAACAACAATGAATTCATGAATGCCTCGATGGAAAGAGATAGAAGGAGAGCCATAGTCGTCAATACTTGTACAAGGCCGCACTTAAATGAATGAGTGAAACAAATAAACGTGTTAAATTCCTCTTGCATCTGCTGATGGATCACATATTCTTGGTGTGATTCTTCAAGAGGAATAAACGAAACTATTTGAACAATTTATACATAAGCTATCTGACATAAAAACCCAATTATTCATTTTTCCTTTGTTATCGATTTAAAAAAAAAACGACGTTTTCTTTATTTTTGGAAGATATATATAAATATATATATATTTCTCTCTCTATCTCTATCTCTCTCTCTATCACACACACACATACACACACGCGCGCGCACACGCACACACACACACACACACACTCTCTCTCTCTCTCTCTCTCTCTCTCTCTCTCTCGCTCTCTCTTACTTCCTGTCTTGTGTCTTTCTATATATACATACATACATATACATGTATATATATATATATGTGTGTGTCTATGTGTGTATATATATATATATATAACTACTTCATTTACTCACATAAAATTAATATACGAAAGTATAGATTTATGCGTAAACTTTAAGTATTTACTCCAAAAGTGCTCAATACGTAGGTAGAGCTAGTTAGTAATTTATAAAATATATATGGCGATTAAGCTACACTGAATATTCGGCGTTTCATCCGCTCTAGGATTCGTCAGGCTTATGCGCGAATTCTGTGGTTGTTTCTCGTTTTTATATGGTCCTCTTCTGTTGAGGATTTTAGTTAGCCAATCAGCTTTCTAGTATCCACCGCGCCCCTTTCTATCATCCAATGGGCATGCATTTTATCGAACAAAGGATTTGTTTTAGAACTAGGTTAGTCGTTTAAGGCAGACGTTTTCCTCATTTTTTTATATATATAAGTATACATATGTGTACACACATATATGCACATATATATACATATATATCTATATACATACATATATGTGTGATCGTTTATGTATATTCATGTTTATTTAATTTATGTATTTGTTTATTTTCTATTGTTTTAAAACTATTTTGTATCGCTATCCTAGAGTAAGTTTATTTTGTGAACACAGTTATTTGCTATTTCTCTTCTATAGTTTAATAGATTTTGGGGTTCTTTAAAGTACAGGATAGCAAATTTTTCATGAAGGCATAATTTACATGGGTCGTCTAAATGTCTGCACATGGTAGCTTGTCTTATTATTTTCCATTCGACTACCGGCGAATGTCCGCTTTCTTTGAGTTCCCAATATTTATTCGCTAGTGTTGTTTTTATACGGTGTTTTTATTGTTGAATGTACTTTTGTGGTCATAGTATCGGGTTTTGAAATCTAAGGAAGTCATGCCTACGTAATATTTCTTGTTATTCGGGTTTTCTTTCGCAAATATTCTTGCTTGATAAACTACGCTTTTATTTTTTTTTATTATACACACTATTATATAACGGTAATATATATATATATATATATATATATATATATATATTACCGTTATATATATATATATATGTGTGTGTGTGTGTGTGTGTGTGTGTGTGTGTGTGTGTGTGTGTGTGTGTGTGTGTGTGTGTGTCTGTGTCTGTGATTATAATAGGATTAACATCCAACGAAGATTGGAAAGACCTAAAACCTCGACCACGTTTCGCCCGTTTAGGGGCCTGGATATGACCTTAAACTATATCTGATGGTGAGGCCCCAGCTTGCGGGCTTTGGGGAGTGTGGAGTCACCCTTTAATTGCCATTGCTCCCAGGTCCACTCCGACCCGGTAGTGGTAGTACCTGTTAGTGTCCCAACTATGGGTTAAATAGAAACCGACTTGAAAACAAATATATTCTATTAAAAAAAAATTCTTCAAAAACACCGGATTCGGCATTAAATAACCCGGAATGGGTTGATAAGCCGTAAAACAAAAACAACCAACCAGTCGCCCGTTTAGTGCGGGCTTTTTTCAAGAAATAAAAATATAAAATGCTCACTGACGACAAGATGAATTAAGAGCATATATATAGAGGGGGCGGGGATTGAACAGTATATAATAATAATACATATTTACATGTGTATATACAATATGTGCTAAAAAAAATTAACCGGTGTCTAAATTATTTTCATGGATAATTATTTTACATTAGTGCGGAAAAATATTAAAAAATCTTTTCCTTTGTTTGATTACATTTGCGAAGTGGGAAACAATAAACGACGTGGATGTACTGTTTTCAGGATTGTTGCATTTTCAAAATCAAAATTGGGGTCATGCTCCACTGCTATATATTAGGTGCAATATAATAATCGACAGAGAATTGACAAATACAAAATGTCCAGAAATGAAATTATTCCATTTAAGCATATTATATTACCGGGCTACACCGGGCTACACCAGACAGACTGTTAATATTTTAGAAATAAGGTACGGTTATGAATATTTCCAGCATCAAATAATCTTTATACATTATGAAATTTACTTTATGTATGGAGACAAAAGAGGGGAGATGTAACATATGAGAAATATTTGGAATGAAATCTCCCCTTGCTGATATTTCAAATCATTTGAAACGACCTTTAAAAGGCGGGTCATTAAAAGATACATCTGACTTACTAAAAAAAATGCTAGTTTTATCTTTGGTGTTTAAAAAAAACACCCAATATTTTGCTGATGAGGAGACTTTGTTTGAAAAAAAAAACAAATAATAAAATTATTGTCCAAAACTTATTGTCTATCGCAATAAAAACATCGTTTCCGATCGTACAATTTATTGATTTTATTTGTTTTTCCTTATGAAACCGATTTTTAATTTTTAATTTTAATTATAATTTAAATCATCTTACTTAATATTAAAATAGCTCTAGGATATATATGCCCATCGAGCTTATTATATATCTACATTACAACGAGCACTGTTTTCTTTTATTTTCTTTTAATTGTATTCATGAATTTACTAATACATTAAGATATACTCTCCTCTTTAGACTGTTGTTCTAATCCCCTTTATACATATATATATATATATATATATATATATATATATATATATATACACACACACACACATATATATATATATATATATATATATATATATATATATATATATATATAATACTAGCAGGATGTCTGGCGTTGCCCGATGTGGCTCGGTCGTAAAATATGCTTAAATGTGATATTTTCATTTCTGGATATTTTGTATTTATCAATGTAAATTCTCTAGTTATGGTAACATATTTATGAATATATTTTTTTAGAAATAATTACACAGCACTTTAAATTTACATCATTGTGAATTTAATTGTACGATCGCTTCGGAAACGATATTTTTATCATTTATTTTATAACTCATGACATTTTCCGCTCAAAAACTCTTAATATATTATTGTGAATTTAATTAAACGGTCCTTATGAAAAGAAATATGCAAAATAAAGTGGTGCTTATGTTTACGGTGCTAGTTTGGAAAATAGTATTTTCAAGTTAAATTCAAGTTTTACTATATGTTTGGGGTTTTTTATGAAATTGTTAGGTGTGTCTTAAGCAAATAACAAGTGTGTTCAAATGAAAGCAAAAAGCGATAAAACAAAAAGCGATAAATCTCTCTCTCTCTCTCTCTCTCTATATATATATATATATATATATATATATATATGTATGTATGTAGGTATGCATGTATGTATGTATGCATATATGTATGTATGTATGTATGTATGTATGTATGCATCTATCTATCTATCTATCTATCTCGAAAACGCGTTATGGAGTCACAATTAAGCCAACGATGAATGTAACTTACCTGTTAGGAAACAGATATTTTCTTTCCTTATTTTAATTTTTGTTTGTTTATTTTGGAGTGTAATATTCTCACAAATAAACAATAAAATTTAAGAGTTTTTGAGCGGAAAATGTCATGAATTATAAAATAAAACGTGAGAATATTGTGTATTTACAGAAATGGCGTCGTGATTTCGTTTCGAATTGTTCGTTTAATTGCCGAATAACCGAATAAGGGAATTATAGAATGTATAATTCTCAGCCAATCAGAGGAGACGGATTTATAGAAGGGAGAATATATATATATATATGACTACTTCATGTAATCACATAAATTAATGTATGAAAATATAATTTTATGCGTAAAATATTTCAGTATTTACTTCTTGAAAATAGGTCAGCTTAGTTAGATATCTACTCGTCACATGAAAAACACACGCAAATGAAGGGGTGAATCTTAGATCAACTGTACCTTTGGTCTGAAAGTGCCCGCCCACTGGCTGATTATTATGGGCGCGGTCGAAACTTAGAAGCTGATTTGCTAAACGCGATGTAACCAAAACTCTTTGCATAAGCCTTACGAATTCTCACGAGAATGAAACGCGGAATATTCCGTGTAGTCTAATTACCATATATAGTTGTATAACTAACTAACTAACTAACTAACTAACTATATATATATATATATATATATATATATATATATATATATAAATCTAACATTTTAATGATGTTAATTTTTTACAAAAAATTTTATCTATGATCCCGATCACATCCATCTCTTCCCCTTATTCAGCTTCTCGACATTAATTCTGAAGACACTTCATCTGCTCGATAATACTAACGAGTTGAATAACGAATTGGCGAAAGATGTCGCGCTGATGCCAATAATCAAGATGATACGTTATTACGCAAACACTTGGTGCCAACGATTCTACGCAAGCGATAACTAAGGCCACAACCACGAAAAAATGGTCACAAAGTAGTTTGTTCATTGGTTAACGTGCTAAGATGCTATTCACCTTTTTATATATATTAAAGATCAATTAGGTAAAAATGCACTTTTGTATAAATAACTGAATTCATTGAAAACGTATCGCAAAACAAAAACAAATAAATAAGATCTACGTAAATCGTAATATTTTCAGCAGTCCATTCTACCATTTGCGAGAAATAGGTCAGTGGTAGAAGTTTAGCCTTCTTTCCATGGGTCCCCCTTTCGAATCTCGCTAGATTTAGCCACTCTGATGAGTCGTAGACGACGAAACACATGTCAGTGGATAATTATATTTTAAACAATATATATGCACCTCCCCATTTGGAGGTACCAAATTGGTAAAAGTGAAAATTATTCCCAACTCGCATGTAAGTAAAAATAGGCATGAAAAAGGTATAAATAATTGAATTCATTGAAAACGTGTCGCAAAACAAAAACAAAGAAATAACATGTATGTAAATCGCGATGTATTATGCAGTCGTGCGAGATAGGCCATTAGTATCAGTTTAAGCTTATTCCCATGGGGTCTCAATTTCGAATCTCACTAGATCTAGCCATCCTGATCAGTCGGTGACGACGAAACACGTGTTAGTGGATAATTATATTTTAAACAATATATATATATATAAATATATATATATATTGTTTAAAATAATATATATATATACATATCAAGTAGTAATATATATATATATATATATATATATATATATATATATATATATATATATACATATATATATATAGCTTAACTTAACAGGAAAAGAGAAAGCTCAATTCCACAAAAGGAAGACTTATCTGGATAATGCCAAGCTCAACGATAATTATTGGAGCTTATACAATAAGACAACAAGAGTATGAAATGAAGACACAAAACTATATATTGGTAGATATAGAATGGATCATTTATTGAATAATGGAATACAGGCAAAATTTGGGGGATAGAAGAGACTCTTTATGCCAGAGCATTTCGAAGCCTAATGCTTCTCATCAGAAGAGTAGAGAAGGTGCTAGGTAGCATGGGGGAGATGTGGCGTCTAGCGTAAGGTTCATTAGGGACGAAAGAGATTAAGAGGAATTATAGAATGTTGGGGGAAGCTTTATTGAATTCCAAATAAATAAGGAGAAGCTTATTATATAGAGTATGATATGTAAGAATATATATGGTCTTTAACATAGCATTGAGTTTCAGGGGTATATGTATTATGGAGTTTTTTGTTTTCATTTCATACACTTGTTGTCCTATTATATATATATATATATATATATATATATATATATATATATATATATATATATATATATATATATATATATATACACATTTCAATAAGGGATGGGTCACCAACAATGTGTATTTTTTAACATTATTTTATTATTCCGTGTTTTGGTTTTTCATTGAAAATAATGTGTAGATCATTGTAATAATGTTTTTAAATCATTGAAATCGTTTCTAACGCGTTTCAGACGTTCTGTGAAGCGTCATCTTCAGAAAGTATTTAAAATGTAAGATATTTAGAATATACTCAAGATGTGTTTAAAATGTACAAGAACATTGTCGTAGTTCATTTGAAATGTTTCCGAGCGGTGGAAACATATGTGAATGATTCTACTTTTTATTCGTATGTTCAATTTTTATTACTGGTTCGTTGGGGTGGACTGTGGTCACTGCTGTCTTATGTTTGTCTCTCTCTCTCCCTCCCTCTCTCTCTATCTATCTCTCTCCGCTACACAATAACATACCCCCCTGCAGTCACTTTTTCCACAATACATTGCACTGTAGAGAACCTACTGTTAATTTTATATAATTATTTTATATATAAAGGCTTGAATTAAAGTTTAAAATGAATACGTTTAAAATGAATAAATCAAATGGTGCAGTTGTGCTTTAAACAGAAACATTCATTTCTAACGCGCCCTGTCATATCAAAAAACCTATTGTTGATATTGGGGTCTTTCTGCCTATGTAGTAATAAAACTTCTCAAATGCACTTGTGATGTTAGGCTGTGTAAGGTGTTAACTATGGTCAAAATCGCCTTTATTCATCCAATTATTATGCCTATCTAAGAACACTTCTATGCACGTAAAGTACCTTGGTGTGAAATTCCATAAAATTGGTCCAGCCATTTTCGAGTCTATAGTGTACAAACTACACACACGCGCACACACATAAGCATACATACGCAGACAAAGTTTCTTATATGTATTAGTGGAGATGTAAAAAGAAAAAAGTGTGTGTGCGTGTTTGTATATGTTCGTGTGGTGAATATTGGGAGGCATCATATCAGAGATTATTATTGCTTTTTAATATATTCTTTTGCCTCGTGTCGGTTTTGGCGAAATAAATGAAAAATATATTATGGTCTCTGAAAAAAAAAGCTTAAATGTAACCAAAGAAAACAACATTAATGCCGGAACTTCCTTTTTGCTTGCCCAAGTCGTGACTTACAATGCATTCAATTCAAAAGACACGATTTTGAACTAGAAAATTTATTCCAACTTAGGAAATCGAAAATTTCAGAAAATACTCCCCTTCAATAAATGTTCCTATTTGAATCACATTATATATATATATATATATATATATATATATATATAAGCCTAAAGAGTCCTAGAGTGGATGAAACGCGGAATATTCAGTGTAGCTTAATCGCCATATATATTTTATAAATTGCTATACTTACATTTATATATATATATATATATATAACTTACATCTATATATATATATATACTTACATCTATATATATATATATACTTACATTTATATGCACTTATATATATATATATATATATATATATATATATATATATATATATATTAGCGTTGGGACGATTAATCGGAATCGGAATCGAAAAAATCGTAACTTTCTGGTTATCGGAATCGGTTTCGGAATCAGTATCGGAATCGGAAAAAAATTGTGCGAATTTGTGACATGATATTGTAAACAAATAAAAAATTATTATATTTTTTTTATTTTCGAATTAGTCAACCGGGAAAATTATTGCTCGCAGTATATGATATCTAATAGAGAATTGGTTCTATAATAATACATACGACATCTGCATGAATTAAAATATCATGTTGAAGCGTATGGTACGACAGGGCAACGCCAGGCGCCCAGCTAATATATATATATATATATATATATATATATATATATATATATATATGTACACACACACACATACAAAGTAAAGAATTCAATAAATAAATAATTATTATCATAATACTATTAAAACCTTACTTTAACAATTATTTTGTGATAGCATATTATATACGGTGGTCATTCTAAAGGAAACCCCGATTTTTTTCATAAAATTTTTTTTAAAGCTGACACGCACTAATAAATATATATCTTACAAAAGTTTGATGATATTAAAGACTTACATTTTTTTTTTATCATGGAGGTCATTTATGAATATTAGGAATAATAAATTTCCAAGGATCGAATCCAGTAAGATCAAGAAACTACAAAAATGATATACTACACCATTTTTATATGGTAAATTGGGGAGAGGAGAATAATGTTCTGAACTTTTTTACTAACTCATTGTTTTGGATGTATAAGAGAATTTGATTAAAATATTCGAATATCTATGTGTCTTATATAGATATAAAGGAGTAACTCAAAAAGGCGACCGCTTGATACCTGAGAACTTCAACTTAAGTAAAACGAAACAAAGAATATATATATATATATATATATATATATATATATATATATATATATATAATCATTCAAACACTACCGTGTTTGAATATATGGTTAAGTGGCAAGTTTAGTCATTTAGAACAGCTTTAAAGCTTCGTCGCTCACTCATTTTTCAACCAAATTTCAAACACTTATTAGAGTTTATACATCACTTTCTCAGCTATATTGCGAAAAGATTTTTTTCAATTTTCGTTCAGTAAAACGAAAGTTATGATAAATTTACTGGTGTTCAAAATCGTAAAACAACGTAAGAAGATGAGCGACGTTTTTGATAACTTGTTTTCATGTCAACCACGTCCCTTCGCTAACTACTGTTTCTACTAATTCACCGCTCTCGCAAAAAGACAAGTAATTAGTGAAACAGAGAGAATGAAAGAATGAAAGGGAGATTATTTGGGGTGGTATTGAAAGCAGGCGAATGCCGTACACTGTTATGTTTATGGAAAAATCATGGATTACAATAGAAAAATGCGGGCATGAAAAGTAATATGGTTAAGCATAAACATGGAAAAGTAAAGGACTAGTTGTTGAAACTGGAAAAGAAAAGGACAAGATATGCTAGTAAAAATATAATGTATTTATAAATTTAAATATTGCAGCATTAAGAATGTTTTAATTCAATTTATAACATTATATACAAATCTTTCTAGACTGAGGTAGCATAAAAGAAATTCGCTTGAACTGGAACATAGTCATGAAAAGGTGCTCAATATCCGGAGATTAGCTTCTCTTCGTATGCCTTCTACCGAAATATCTGGTGGAGAGTTTGTCACGTACATCTGCTTTGTTAAAGTTTGTGTCTATATCCATTCTATGGAGGTCAGGCGCGAACGCAGACCCCACAATTTTATTATACCATCCCTATTTAAGTTAAAACATACTTATCAAAGTATTATTATGTACATCTATATCAAAAACACTTGGAAACGTTTTTTTTTAATTTTTAAATGTTTTATTTCCATACTTTGTGGACCAAGCGCGTACGCAGACCCCACAATTTCATTATACCATCCCTATTTAAGTTAAAACATACTTATTAAAGTATTATTATGTACAGCTATATAAAACCCCTTGTAAACGTTGTTTTTTAATTTTTTTATTTCCATACTTTGGGGCCAGGCGCGAACGCAGACCCCACAATTTTTATGAACCCCCATTCTGCCAGATCAAACAAACCCATTCCTGATCCTCGATACATCTTCTATCATTATATGTAATCAGTTTTTTTTTTAAATAGTCAACCATATACGAGCCTATTCGTGACCAGACATACACACACACACACGCACGCACACACACAGACGTTCAGCTTTATATATATATATATATATATATATATATATATATATATATATATATATATATGCATATATATATATATATATATATAAATATATATATATATATGTATTCATTCCGTCTTCTTCAATATATCGTATCTAAAGTTTTTCTAAAACTTTTAAAACTATATAAAAAGTATCCTTCGTTGGAGTATTAGCAGGGAATCTGTTAATGGGGGCTTTCCCCTTAAGAGTATTTGGTCGTGTTTGGCATAAAGTTGGATGCTTTGCTAGACTAAAAGAATTCTTGTCTTGGAATCCATTAAACCAAGAGGCCAAACGAAAGGTATATAACATTTAGTATTTTTAAATGATCACTTGGGGAGAGGAAATGTATGTTCTCAATTTCAGTGTTTGGGAGGCAATGGAGAACTATATGCACATTCAAGTGTGAGCCCCGCTCTTGATTTTTGAAAACTCTGACTGAAGTATATATATATATATATATATATATATATATATATATATATATATATATATATATATATATATAATACTAAAACTCTTGTCGTTCTTGGTTGCTTGCTTGTTTGCTTGCGCACTATCCTCCTCCTCCTCCTCCTCCTCCTACTACTACTACTACTACTACTACTACTACTACTACTGTGCCTCTTTTTCTTGCTACTACTATTACTTCTCTTTACAACTACTACTACTACGCCTCCTCTTCCTTAACCTACTATTACTACTACTGGTTATAATTCAATGGCTGTAAGTTTTTTTTTGTTTTTTTTTCAAAAATAAATAATTATAAACAGAACGACTCATAGAAATCTATCTACATTCTTTCTTTTCATTTTAATATACTTTCATAAAAATGTTTCTGTTATGTCACAAAAAAAAACAATTTTCTTTACGCCACAACTGTCATGCTCATACATTAATTCCATAGCTAATATAACATACTGACCTCTTAGGAGATGTTTTGCAACTATTCTGTATTACAACTATACTGTCGCAATTTTCTCACAAAGAAATCAACTTTGACCTGTTCACAACATACTTTTTTTCTGTGTACGTTTTCAGCGGCCTAATTTTTTTTATTTTTGCGTTTTAAATTATCCAAATAAACAATTGTTAATACTTTCTGCATTTTTTTTACATCGTCCATTTCCGTATTCCGTTTAAGTTATTTTAACGCAATTTTCTTACAAATAAATCTACTATTTTACAATGTAAATAGATAATAGGTAACTTTACACGAATAACGAGGATTTTTTTGTTTGTTTGAGTGATCCGTCTGATTTTTCATTTTAATATACTTTCATAGAAATGTTTCTGTTATGCCAAAAAAGAAAAAACTATTTTCTTTACGTTACAAGTGTCACGCTCATACATGAATTCCACAGCTAATATAACATACTGACCCAACGGGTCACGGGTAGTCTAGTATAATATAAAGCTGTATGTGTGTGTGTGTGTGTGTGTGTGTGTGTGTGTGTGTGTGTGTGTGTGTGTGTGTGTGTGGTCACGAATAGGCTTCCATATGGTTGACTATTTTAAAAAACTGATTACATATAATGATAGATATATTGAGACACAGGAATGGGTATGTTTGATCTGGCAAAACGGTGATTCATTAAAATTGTGGAGTCTGCGTACGCGCCTGGTCCACAAATTATGGAAATAAAAAATGTAAAAATTAAAAAAAAACGTTTACAAGTGTTTTTGATATGGATGTACATAATAATACTTTGATAAGTATGTTTTAACGTAAATAGGGATGGTATAATAAAATTGTGGGGTCTGCGTTCGAGCGTGGCCTCCATAGAATGGAAATACGCACACACTTTAATAAAGACCTTTCATATCTATCTGCGTAAGTATACTTTGATAATTATGTTTCAGTTTGAAGAAATATGGTATAATAAAATTATGAGGTGTTCGTTCGCGCCTGACCTCCATAGAATGGAAATATATCACAAAGTATAACAAGGTTTTTTTTAATATAGATCCACAGAATATTGTGATAAGTGTTTCAGTGTGAACAGGTATGGTATAATAAATTATGGGGCTTATCTATTTTATTTTTACTTTCATCATATTTTGCTTTGGTTTTGTTACCTCCAAATTCGAAGCTATCTCTTTACAACCCTTTGTTTTCATAACCTATCATACTTTAATAAATCAGAGTCCATTTTCTGTAGGCTGTTTTTGAACCCAGTCAACGTCGGGTACTTTTGCTAGTATATATATATATATATATATATATATATATATATATATATAAACTACTTCACTTTTTGTTACCAAGTAAGATCTATGACTTGTATATATATATATATATATATATATATATATATATATATATAGTCTAAAGAAGCTTTGAATATAAAAATGCACAAATATTAACTTTAATCTATCGCAGTCTAAGCATAATCCGACTTTTAAAATGTTTATAAAGACAAAAGAGAATTCATTTATATAAGGATGAAAAAAAAGGCATTAACTAAAATTGTTAACTATAAATAGACTTAGCATTTGCATAAGCCGATTTCGCAAAAGTCTTCAATTTTAAAACAGAATTTAACTACATAAGGACGAAAAGAGAAAACCTTAACTAAAATATATAATATATATATTAGTATAAATACATTTTCTTATTGGGGAAGTGGTATTATCCACTGGAGTACCATGTATTAAACAGCTGTCCTGTGGGCCGCACATCGTTAAACCTCGATATTAGAATCCAACAGCACGTACCTAGCAAAATCAGGAATGGGACTTACGAACGAACGTTCTTATTAACACGTTTCTGTGGCTGAACGTTTGCTTAAAAACCGACCATGCGCCATGACGTGACTCATTCACTATTCTGAGTCATGCGCATTCGACTTATTACCTGAAAATATTGGAGACTATTCACGTTCGCTTGAAGAAGCCTTCTTTCTGCAAACAGAAGGAATGTCTTTTAAGTTTGAACGTGATCAGTCTCTATCATATACGTATCGGTATATATATACATACATATATATATATATATATATATATATATATATATATATATATATATATATATATATAGAGAGAGAGAGAGAGAGAGAGAGAGAGAATTGGCTGATTAGGAAGGGTTCGGTTGAAACTAGAAAGCTGATTGACTAACAAAAAACTCAATAGAAGGTGCGTATATAAAAACGTGAGACAACCACAAAATCCTCGCATAAGCCTGATGAATCCTAGCGTGGATGAAACGCGGAATATTCTGTGTAGATTAATTGCCATATATATTTTAGAACTTACTACCTATCTCTACCTTATGTATTGAGCACTGTTGACGTAAATACTTAAAGTTTACGCATAAATTTATACTTTCCTATCTTGATTTATGTGATTCAATGAGGTAGTCATATATAGTATTTAAAATAAATTATTCACTGACACATGGTTCGCTGTCTGCGACTCATCAGACTGGCTGAATCACGCGAGATTCGAGATCGGGACCTCATGGAAAGAAGTCTAAACCTCTACCACTGTTCTATCTTGCGCGGCTGCTAGATATCGCGTTTTTTTTTTGTTTTTGTTTTTTTTTGTTTTTGTAGATGTTATTTCTTTGTTTTTGTTCGCGACACCCTTTGAATGAATTCAATTATTTATATGTAAGTGCATTTTTACCTAAATGCGAGTAGGGAATAATTTTCCCTTTGACCAGTTTGGTATGCCCAAATGGGGAGCGGCATATATATTGTTTTTAAAATATAATTATCCACTGACACGTATTTCGTCGTCTACGACTCATCAGAGTGGCTAAAATCAAATCTCGCTAATTCGGCCCCTTTTTTTTTTTTTTTTTTTTGAACCAGTCTGGCATTTAAAAAATTGTATTTGGTTTTATAAAAGAGTAACGTACGGACTAACTAAGGAAGCAACATGTGCTATATTATATAGATTAAAAATCAATTACTATAATACATTTCGTAAGCTTTTCTTTTTATTCAACGAATCATTTAATGAACTTAAATAATAATTGTAATAAATTGCAAATACCCAAAAATCTTGCAATGCTAACACAATTGTTTGAAGAAACGTTTTTATTGCTGTAGATCTTTTTTGTTCCCATGCACAACTGATGACGTCACAAAGAGGTGGCACCATAGAAATTTGATACAAAAAACCAATGACTTCGTAGCTTAGTGGGAAATGTCTTTTTCTCTTCCCTGCAATCTCTTCCCCACAGAAGAAGAGACGTTGCGAGCCTTTCTCTGTGTTATCGTTATTTTCATCGCAAGTGCTCGCCTCACCTCCAATCTATAATCCCCTCCCCCGGCCAAACTTTCACGAACAACATTCGCCTGGCTGAGACCACCTTCAATATTTTCCTCCAATCTTTATCTGTGCCTAGGTCTAAACCTAGATTCCCTGAACAACGTTTCTTTCTTAGAACTGCACTCTTGTGGAACTCTGTTCTATTCGCCTGCTTTTCAGCTTACTACAATTTGGTCGTCTTCAAGTCAAACGTAAACCACTTCTTATAATCCAATTTACCAAATTTCCACTACTAATGATTCCTATGATATTGTCCCATTGACTACCGTACACTCGTTAACTATTATCCTCGAGTGGCCTTCGGGCTTTCTCGTTTGGCTGTAAACACTATCAAGTTTCCCCCAATCTTTATCTGTTCTTAAACCTAAACGTACATTCCGTGAACAAAGCTTCTTTCTTAGAACTTCACACCTGTGGAACTCTCTTCCGTTTACCTGCTTTCCAGCTGGCTACAATATGGCCGTCTTCAAGTCCAATGTAAACAAGTTCTTGATGAACCGTTCCCCTTAAGTAATCCAATTTACAAAAATTTACACTTCTAACGATTACTATGATATTGTCCTTTAACCCTTATCCTCTAGTGGCCTCTGGCCCTTGATAAGTGGTGACAATTTGTAAAAAAATAAATAAATAAGTGGTGACTCCTATGTAAAAAAAAAAAAAAATGATGCCAGCCATTAAAAACAGATAGGGATAACCGTGCATCGTTGATGACGTCATCCAGCAAATCAAAGGGGAAGAGATCCGTAGACGCCGTAGATTTAACGCCAAGACACCTGGTAGTTTTGTCAGTGTGTGTGTGTGTGTGTGTGTGTGTGTGTGTGTGTGTGTGTGTGTGTGTGTGTGTGTGTGTGGATTCTTTTCTTTTCTAATGTCATTTTTCTTATCTTTTGAAATTAGTACTCTCCCTTTCTTCTTCGTCGGCTTGTTCTTCCCTTTTGTCAATGTGTCTCTTTTTGTTTCGTTTTGTTTTCATGCGAGTCGGCGTTCTACCATGCGTCGTCCGTCCGATCTCGCGTCCGTTTTTCAACCGAAGACGCTCTCTGCATCTAAATTAGCCTCGCCGAGTGTAAGTCAATTATTGACCGCATCGTTCGCGCCTTCTTTTTTCGGTAACCTGATAGCGACGCGCCGGGAGAAAGCGGAAATTAAAAATAAAATGACGTCTCTTCCAAATTGTGAATTCATGAGCGAAACCATAAAACAGACGCTTTTCTGCGATGTCGGCGTCGATGCTAATTCCACATTATCTTTGACTAGATTCTCTAATAGAAGACAGTGTCTATCGCCCAAATATTTACAAGTGCTTTCAGCTACCATATATTCTACTGCCATCTTGTTTTTTTTTTGTTTTTTGTTTTTTTTTTTGCACAGTGATCACCACTTATCAAGGCCCGGAAGCCACTCAGGGACAAGGGTTATTGCAAGTACATTACGTTAGTGTGGAGATTTGATGAAGTGTTTACTTAAGGGGGCGGTTCATTAGGAATTTGTTAACATTAGACTTGAAGACATCCAAGTTGTAGTCCGGAGGGAAGCAGGCAGACGGAACAGAGTTCCACAGGCGTGCAGTTCTAAGAAAGAAGCTTTGTTCATGGAATCCGCGCCTCGATTTAGGCACAGATATAGAGTGGGGGAAATTTTTCACAGTGGATTCAGCTAGAAGGGAGACTAGAAGTTGCCCGGGATTGAATGATAAATAACGAACGTTTCACAATCCCATATTTATATTGTCATCAAAATCGGTAAAATCGCCCATTTTTCAATCAACTCGATTGATTGCCTGCTCTAGTCGGGGACTCATCGTAGTACACCGGGAGGAAGATTCACATGCCTCCCCGCAGTGACTTAGTTTCACCATACATGGTAGTCTACATTACACTGTAAAGAACCTACTGTTGATTTTATAAAATTATTATTTTTTTTTTTACATGGAGGTCATCACATATCAAGGCCCGGAAGCGACTCGAGATAAGGGTTATGGCGTGGCATAGTACCGTAGTAATCGTTAGTATTGAAGATTTGATGAAGTGTCTTATTTAAGGAGGCGGTTCATCAGGAATTTGTTTATGTTGGACTTGAAGAAATCCAAGTTGTAATCAGGTTGGAAACAGACAAACGGAAGAGAGTTCCACAGGCATGCACTTCTAAGAAAGAAGCTTTGTTCATGGAATCTACGGGGGCGGGGAAGAGATTGGAGTTCCCATAGGAATAACGATAAAACAAAGAGAGGCCCGCAACGTCTCTTCTGTGGGAAGTCTATTTTGTACTCTGTCAAGACAGGATAGGCTGTTTTTAACAGTTCCTGTCCAGATATGGCAGCAGTACTCCATCCTTGCAGTACTTGGTTTTTATATAGATAGAGAATTGCATCAGTAGTGATATATCTTCTGGAGCGGTAGAAGGTCCCCACCATTTTTCCAGCGACCTTGGCAACAGATTTGATGTACGTGTACCACTTCAGATCAGGAGTAAAGGTCAAACCCAGGAGCTTGTACAAAACATGGGGCCTCCCAAAAACCAAAACCATCCATTTAAATTGTTGCCAAATGGGGATCAGAGCGTTGATGATGTAAAGATAGGAGCTTGGTTTTATATGCATTAAAAGTAACCAGCCACCTCTTCCACCATTGTACCACACGCTCAAGATCAAAGGAGAGAGAATCAGAGAGAATTTTGTGATTTACGGCCTTTGATTTGTTGCCATAGATGGTCGTGTCATCAGCATAAATGTCAACGAATGATTTAAGTATGTGTTTTGGGAGGTCATTGATGCCGATCAGGAAGAGAGTTGGGCCCAGAATGGACCCTTGAGGGACTCCAGCATTAATACTGTGGGCCTCTGATTTCTGCCCATCAACCACTACTCTTATGAGCCTATCAGAGAGAAATGATTTAATAATTGAGAAAATTTTTTCCAGTTATGCCGCAGCTGGAAATCTTGTAAAGTAGGCCTTTATATTAGACCTTATTGAAGGCCTTTGATATGTCAAGAGCAATTGCCCTAGAAAGGAAGCCTTTGTCGAGAGATTCACTAATCCTATGAGATATAACCGTAAGCACATCTGCTGAAGATCTAGCAGAACGGAAACAATATTGCGTATCACTAAGAAGGTTGTTTCTGCTGAGGTGGTTGACTACTTCTCTATTTAATATTGATTCCAGCAGCTTACTCATAACACAAAGGAGACTTATTGGTCTGTACTGAGAGTGAGATGACTTATCACCTGAATTCTTAAATACAGGGCATACTGATGAGGTTTTCCAGGGTGTTGGCTTGAATTACAGTTTAAAATGCAAAAATAAAGTACGGTGGTTTAATTTGGATCTAATCAGAAATATTCATTTCGAACGCGTCCCTGTCATATCAAAGAACCTACAGTTGATAGAAGTAGAAGGCTTTCCGACATCAAGCGACCTCAGCAGTGAAGAGGTGAAATTTTAGTTCTTGATGGATTAGTCGAGCACGGACACACGTTCTATAAGTTAGAGCACATTCCATGAAAATACTTTTAAAAATAGACGCAGTGATAAAAGATTGCGGCGATGGGACAGGGGTTGGAGCTTAGTTGACATTGCCGAACCTATTAAGTTAGAGACTCTTCTTCGGTCTATTGTAATTCTTTTTTTCTTTTTGTCCACGTATTACGATAAATTTTGGTTCACTTCAAGGTGACCTTCAAACAATCATGGCACCGACTACGAAGTTTAGAATGCGTTTGAATTGGTTGATAAATTTTCGTACAAACACCGCCTTGGGATAGAATGGTACGGCAGGAAGATCACATGATTCAGCCATCTGTAGAGATTACTATTTATACCATTCTTCGCATACAATCGATAATCGATACATATTGAACATTGGATTCCGATACTCAGAGTATATATATATATATATATATATATATATATATATATATATATATATATATATATATCTTAGAGAGTTAGGAGAATAGAGTAAATTCAATTCTATAAGGGAAGACTTATCGGGATAACATAAAGCTCAACAAATTTCATTGGAGCTTATATAGGAAACAATTAGAGTAGAGTGGAAAATGAAGTCACAAAAAAAAGCTATATATTTATGAATATAGAATAGTTCATTTATTTGATAAAGGTATACAAACATTTAGTTGGCAGATAAAGGGGACTCTTTATACCAAGGTATTTCGAAGCCTAATGCTTCTCATCACACACACACACACACACACACACACATATATATATATATATATGTGTGTGTGTGTGTGTGTGTGTGTGTGTGTGTGTGTGTGTGTGTGTGTGTGTGTGTGTGTGTTAGTTAATAGAATTTATTGTGTACGGGGCGTTTGCTCAGTTGGCAGAGTGCTTTCCTTGCATGCAAGATGCTCTTTAGAATCTAACTGATGAGCCCAAATTAGGGCGAAACTCGAATCTTGGACTTCCGGTTCGTTGGCTGTCATGGTTCTTGTGGGCTGCGACGTTGTTTGGGTTCGGAAAATATAATATAATCTCTCACATTCTGAAAATTCTATCACTAATTGCTCGCTAGGTTAGCATTGCTGGATGGCATCGTCCTTTCGAGTTGAAACTCCTACTTGTGAGACATCGACTTGGGGTTATTAGCTCGTTGGATGATCGTTATCGAGACGAAGTAGGTACATTTCACAGTCTGATTTCGGCGTGGTTTGCTTGATCTGTATTGGTTAATAGAATTTCTTGTATGCGAGGCGTTTGCTCAGTTGGCGGAATACTCGCTTCGCATGCAAGATGCTCAGGTTTCGAATCCCGAGTTTGGATGCGTCTAATTGATGAGCTCAAATGAGGGCGAAACTCGAGTCTTGGACTTCCAGTCCGTTAGCTGTCATGGCTTTTGTGGGCTGCGACGTTGTTTGGCTGTGGAAATTATTATATGATCTCTCACATTCTGGAAATTATATGCATATATATTCTTTATATTTTCACTCCCAAATAGTATAAATACGTCAAATTTACTAATGTTGATAACTCAGTACGAATTCAAATATGGCGGTAAGAATGGACCTCTTCATCCCGTCGTCTACGAACTGCACTTCTTTTTTTTTTTCTTCTGTTTATAATTTCAATGTTTGATCTATAACGGATATAATAAATGTTTCTGCTGTTTTATTGGATTTCGGATTTTTATGTCTTATAAACTTTTCAATTCGTTTTAAAATGACCTTTTCGTTTTGAACTAAGGAAAAAAAAGCTGTACTTTGTATTCTTTGATGAATTAATGTAAATCTCTGATGATTGGTTTGGTTTACGCCATTGAATGAAACACGTGTAAGACGCTGTAATTTCAACAATATGAATGTGAATGAAGTGTGTATTCCCGTGATTTTGAAACGTTTAATAAAGTTGCATATGCTCTGAATGTGTAAATTAATATTTACTGAACTTAATGAACCGTTGAAATTTTAAGATAACCTTATCGAATATATACATTATAAATGTATATTTGCTTTAAGGAAATGCATATATATATATATATATATATATATATATATATATATATAGAGAGAGAGAGAGAGAGAGAGAGAGAGAGAGAGAGAGAGACAGACAGACAGACAGACAGACAGACAGAGACAGACAGACAGACAGACGAGAGAGATTATGTGTAACAGTTTTTAACTCGTTAAAATGGGAAAAGTTATAGCCCGTTGACTAAGAATGTAAGCTTTATGCTAAATGGCTTGTAAATTCACCCCCTCAAAAACCAAAATTCGCCCCTGAGAACGTATATTCTGGAATGTATTTGGGTAACTAATGACTGTTAATCCCTAGTAAGCTGATGTATAAACGGATATGTGTTCGTCTGCCTGTCTCCATATTTTCAAACTCTATCTCCCCCGAAACTAAAAGTTGCAGAGCACCACTAAGGACCTCAAATGAATGGATTTCTTTACAGTCCCTTCTTGTATGGGTCTGTAACCGGTGAAAAAAGTTTAAGGGAGTCAAAAAGTGGTCAAAATTGAAAGAATCGTTATACGTTTTATACATTCATCTTAATTTTTAATTTTTCATCGGCTTAAGCGTGTCATGTTGGTACAGTGGTAACGTCACCAGCTTTGAATGCTACAGTTTCGGTTTCGATTCTAGCTGATGGCACCCAAATATATATTTTTTTTACTTTTGAAATTACGACGCTATAATAATATATACGAAATCTGGACAAATTAAAATACTATATATAAGCGTATTGTACGCCCGGGCAAGACCCCCCCCTAGTCCTCTAGTCACTATTAATTTATAAGTTTACATCGGACGGATACCGTAATATTTATTTCGCTGCAAAATATCATGAAAAAAGTTCGTAAAAATTTTCAACCATACCTTACCAGTAGCTGCAAAATATCATGAAAAAAGTTCGTAAAAATTTTCAACCATACCTTACCAGTAGCTCCCAAGAAAAGTTGGACGAAAAGAGAGAAAGATTAAGAAAAAATGTCTATCTATCTATCTATCTATCTATCTATCTATCTATCTATCTATCTAGCCATCCATCCATCCATCCATCACTTTTGCATGAATCAACATAAAATGTTATGAAGTGATATACTATTCTATGCATTGATTTTCAATATTTATTAATAGAGTAAGGCAGAGAGTTATTAAAATATATTTATAGCAATTGAGCTACACAAACGCTTCCGCGTTTCATCTCTAGGGTGATTTTATATACAGGGTGTCCCAATAAAATGTATACACTCTTTAAATGACCATAAAACGAAAATTTGTAATAAAAAAGTAAAGTTTCATATATCAAAATTACTGTAAACAAATGTAAAAACCAGCTAATTATCGAAAGTGTTCAAATTGTTGGCCATTGTGGTCCATGAACAGCTGACAACGCTCAGTGGTTGAATCGAAAACGTTCCTAATCAGTTCAATTAGTATGTTGACACATATTCGTTCAATTGTTGCTTTCAACTTATTCATTGTAGCTCGTTTTGTGGTGGGAATCCTGTGTTTAACATATTCCTCACACACACACACACACACACACACACACACACACAAAAAAAAAGGGAGAAAATCCAGGGGTACTCAAATCCAGTGAGCGTGGACAGTACTCGTTACTTCCTCTTCGTCCTAACTATCTGTTTCGCAGGTGACTATCAAGATATGCTCTTACGTCATGATGGTAGTGGGGAAGTGCTCCATCCTCCTGAAAGTGCCATTCTCTATTCCTAAACATCTCTTGGGAACGTGACATAGCGTATTCATGTAGCAAGTGGAGATAATTAAAAGAGTGCATATATTTTATTGGGACACCCTGTATGTACACGTAGTGTTCAACTAACCAGAATCAGTGTTATTCCTTTACAGGGATTAATGTTTTCATTAATCAATACCAGATCTTCTAACAAACATAGGAAGGTTGACTTTTATTTTGTCTTCATTTGTTTTGTTTCGTGTAGCGGTGAGTCACCGTGATTTTATTCTAACACGTGTTTGCTTAATAGATGGGGGGTTTTCATTTCATTCTAGTTTTTTGTTTAGCTTAATGTATAGGTCATGTTTTTCTTTCTATTTTTTTTGTTCCTTCTAAATCCACGTATTTCGCTTTGCTCCATTCATTCCCTTCTACCTCCGCATTATCTTTTTTCATATACATTTGCTCCAATTGCTCTTATTTTATCACGCTACCTTGTCCTTTATTAAGTCCCCGCCCTCATCCTCCTCCCCTCCTCACAGACAACATCTCTTTTTCTTTCTGTCTTCCTCCCATTAAATAGGAAGCATTTGTCACGGAACCAATGTACCGAAATGGACATAATCATTTTGAATTTTTATATATATATATATATATATATATATATATATATATATATATATATATATATATAAAAGTGAACGTGCCTGTCTGTCTGTCTGTCTGTCTGTGTACATTTCCCTACGCAATAACTCTGTCAATTTTTAGTCTATAGACTCGAAATTTGAAATACCGGGTACTGAGATTTGGGAAAATCGATGTGACGGGTGTCAGCCAGAGATTTGGCTGTTAAGGGGTCAAATTTCAACGATTTGACCTTTAAGAACTCTACCAAACTCCTCCGACAATTTTGGGTCTAGACACTTGAAATTTTAGATATAGGTTCCTTAAACCTGGATCTAATTTAATAAAGTTATTTGAGCCCGAAACTATAAATTTTAAGGGGTCATAATAGGGGTCAAATTAAAAAAAAAAATTACTCTTTTTTTTTTTTTGCTCAGCATACACCTCCAAACACCCGGGCAACGCCGGGCTGAAATGCTAGTATATATAAAAATTCAAAATGATTACGTCATGCTGATAGTAGGGAAATGTTCCATTCTGCTTTTTGAATTTTTATATGTAAATTTAATATATATATATATATATATATATATATATATATGTTCAAAATGATTATCTAATATATATATATTTGTAGTCATCGACATACAGTCCAGTTTCGTTGTATAACAACTCATCAGAGCCGCTAGACTGGCACAATCTCCCTAGCCGAGGATTGAACCTAGAACCATCACGTTGACAGTCAGCAGTTACCGATCGACTCACGGGAGCGGCGCACGTAAATTATCTCGCCAAATGTCTATTTAAACAAACATTTGTCCACCACTTTTACAGTGCTCTAACCGCTTGTTTATAAACAAACAGTGAACGTCGTATATATATATATATATATATATATATATATATATATATATATATATATATATATATATATATATATATTAGATTAATGTAATGAAATAAATCTACTGATATGCAAATCAAGTGATTATCGGTCTTACAAAATATTATTGGTTGTGATAATTTATGTAAGACAATCCCAGCTAAATAAAAATTGCTCAATATTCCAGATAGGGCAAATAAATCATAATTTAGTAATTTAAATTTTATGATGTTAAATTTCAAATCTAGAATTTTTATTATATGCAAGACAAAAATACATCTCAATAAGTATATCTCCTTAATCCATAGGTTTTCGATGTCTACCCAATCTCCTCAGAGGAGAAAATATTAGCAAATATTATAAATGGTTTATACCTAATTTGCTAAAATACAATAAACATAGAAAATCATAATTAATAGTTTTTTAGGTTTTTAAATCATAGTAAGGGATATTTTATCTTGCATATAATAAAAATTCAAGGTTTAAAATTTAACCATTTCACATCATAAAATTTAAATTACTAAATCATGTCTTTCTAGGAATCGAACCCCAGCCCATAAGTGTTAAAATCCGGTTCGTTATCCGTTACGCTAGGAAGTCTTAGATAACTTTACTGTTTATCTTTATCGTTTATAAACTTATGTAGATTTTTTGATGATTTTTAAACGATAATAATGTTAAGTAGCGTCTTCGCCTTGGAGATCTTTTTTATTAGAAAATCGACCACGTTTTATTTGGACGTATGCAAATATTTTTATCTATTTATATATTATTTTTAAAACAACACACACACACACACACACATATATATATATATACACACACACAACACACACACGTATATATATATATATATATATATATATATATATATATATAAAATGGGTTAAGAAATTCCAACGAAAGAAAGATGTGTATTTAAATAAGGGGTAAGTCACCATCAATGTGTATTTTTTAACGCGTTTCAGACGTTCTGTGAAGCGTCCTCTTCAGAAATTATTTTCAAAATGTGTTGGAGATGTAAAAATAGCATTTTCGTAGTTCATTTGAAGTATTTCCAAGGGGTGGAAACGTGTAAGTGTCTACTATTCATTGGAATGTTCAATATTTATTACTTTTTTAGGAAGAAAGACAGACAGACAAAGTATCAGTAAAATAAGAAACTGACAATATGAAAATATATCCTAATGTATTTATTCATTTATTCATTACGGATCATACATCAATTGGGGATAAAAGTGAAACTCTTCATACCTTGGTATTTCGAAACCTAATGCTTCTCATCAGAAAAGGAGAGAATAAATGAATAAACCCATATACATAATATATATTTTTATATTGCCATTTCCTTATTTTACTGATACTCTATATAAACGCCAAAACAATTTGTTGAGCTTTGCATTACCCCGATAAGTCTCCTCTTAAAGAATTGACCGGATTCTTATTCTTTTACTCCCCATATATATATATATATATATATATATATATATATATATATATATATATATATATATATATATAAAATTACTCCCCATATATATATATATATATATATATATATATATTTAACCGGATTCTCATTCTTTTACTCCCCATATATATATATATATATATATATATATATATATATATATATATATATATATATATATATAACTACTTCATTTATTCACATAAATTTAATATACGAAAGAATATATATTTATGCGTAAACTTTAAGTATTTACTTCAAAAGTGCTCAATACGTAGGTAGAGCTAGTTAGTAATTTATAAAATATATGCGTTTCATCCAACTATAGGATTCGTCAGGCTTATAAGCCTGACGAATCCTATAGTTGGATGAAACGCAGAATATTCAGTGTAGCTTAATCGCCATATATATATATATATATATATATATATATATATATATATATATATATATATGGGAAGTAAAAGAATAAGAATCCGGTCAATTCTTTAAGGGGAGAATTGCCGACTTTCAACACGACGGTTCTTGGTTCAATCCTTGGCTGGAGAGAGATGCTAGTCTAGCGGCACTGACGAGTTGTGATACAACGAAACAGGGCTGTATATCGATGACTACAAACATATATATGTATATATATATATATATATATATATATATATATATATATGTGTGTGTGTGTGTGTGTGTGTGTGTGTGTGTGTGTGTGTGTGTAAATACATTGAGAGCGTTGCCAAGGTTGGCTCTCTCTACCGTGCTAGAAAACTACTTACGCCTGACAGTATCCTATACCTCTATAAGGCCACCATTCGCCCAAGTAGGGAGTACTGTTGTCACATCTGGGCTGGTGCATCTGCTGCTTGTCTCTCGCTCCTGGACAGGGTTCAAAAGAGAGTCGCCAACCTGATAGGTCCTGAACTGTCATCTAGGCTTCAGCCTCTGTCCCATCGACGAGATGTTACATCCCTCTGCCTGTTCTACAAACACTTTAATGGTGAATGCTCTGACGAGCTGCAAACACTTGTACCTCCCCGACGTAACTACCCTCGACAAACCCGACAAGCTACTAAGTCTCATCCCTTTACAGTAGAGATCCCTAGATGCAAGAAAGCCTTTTACTCCAATAGTTTCTTCCCCAGAACTGCGGGTCTTTGGAACTCCCTTCCGGGATTCTGCTTTCCCAACTGCACTGATATGCAGAAGTTCAAGTGTAATGTAAACAAACATCTTTCTACTCATCTCCCTTCATAATGACCCTGCTAATTAAGTCCCTGAGAGTAGCCCCCTGCTTCAAAGTGGCACTGTGCCTTGTTTGGGGTGAAAATTAAAAAAAAAAAAATGTAAGCTCAAACTTTGCTGATTCCTTGACACAATATAACCGTTATATATATATATATATATATATATATATATATATATATATATATATATATATAACGGTTGTATTGTGTGTATATATATATATATATATATATATATATATATATATATATATTGTAATCAACATACAGTACTGTTTCGTCGCATCAAACCTCATCAGTGCGGCTAGATATACACTTTTCCACAGACGAGGATCGAACCTACAATCATCGCATTAACAGTCTGCAGCTCTTATCAACAGGCTACGAATCAATGCTGTAACTATTTCACCTTGAGTGTGTATTAAATCCACGCTCACGCGTCGCAACAGTGCTCTAACCAGCAGCTTGTTAAACAAATTAATAGTGTGGGCGTCGCTTAATAGCTTAAATGCGCGTCGGGTTAAAATATATTTACAAAGTGCTCAACCCATATATATATATATATATATATATATATATATATATATATATGTGTGTGTGTGTGTGTGCGTGTGTGTGTGTGCGCGTGTGTGTGTGTGTGATGGGGCGATGTCAATATTTTCCCCAATTCCGATACAATTACCGATTCCGATTCTTTATAAATCCCTAAATGTTTACTAATAAGTTGTTATTTTCTCTCGATTACCGTAAAACACATTTTAAGTTTGTCAGATATGTTCACAAACGTGAAAATACACTTGAGGGCGTGATCTATAGATTTTAGTTTAATTATTAATTTAAAATCAATAAATATTTATTAATTTAAAATCAATAAATATTTATTAATTTAAAATCAATAAATATTTATTGATTTAAAATCAATAAATATTTATTATTTTATTATCATTACCAGCTGCAGAAGATTTTGTTTTAAATAAAATCAAATAAAAAAAAAAAGAAAATTAAAGGAATCGTTTTGGCATCGGAAAATAAATACAAATCTTTCCGATTTAGATACCCTAAAAAGTTCCGATTTTTCCGATTCCCGATTCCGATTCCGATCAATCGTCCCAACACTAATATATATATGTGTGTGTGTGTGTGTGCGTGTGTGTGCGTGCGCGTGCGAGCGTGTGTGTGTGTGTGCGTGTGTGTGTGCGTGCGGGTGTGTGTGGGGGGATGCGTGTGTGTGTGCGTGTGTGTGTGTGTGTGTCAGATATGAACAACCCAAATTGATATCTTCTCTGCAAAAATAAAAAAATCGAAAATTCTTACGAAGAAGGAACCATAAGACCTACGAATTCTACGCACAACACAACAATTTGACAATAATACTCGATGGACCATCTAAAAAAGCGAAATAATAAGAAAAAGATGTATAAGTTGAAGAATTCCATGTTGTTCACTAACGTTTGTAAATTAAAATATACTTCCTAAATGAATATGTACAGTGCGTGGGGGGGGGGTACGTGAACAGAGTTTCGGCCGCTCTTTTGGCCTTCTTCGGTGTACTGTGCGATGGCTGTTCGTAGCAGGGGTGGAAACTATAGGTCATAAGATGAAGAAATGTTCACATGTGACTCGAGAGTGTCCATCGCAAAATCTTCGCAGTTAATGACTTTATGGATTTTTTTACGCACAAACACACAATACACAACAAACACAAATACACAAACACACAATAAATACACAAACACATACAATACACACACAAACACATGCAACACATACACAAACACACACACACACACACACACACTGTGCATACATAATACACACACAAAACACACACAAACACAGAAACGCACACGATGCAGACAACAAAACAATACACACACATACAAAAACCCACACAATACACACACGAACACACACAAACATGCACAAACACACACTAAGATATATAAACACACAAAAACGCACACATATACACACAAGCACACACAAGCACACACGCAAACACACACAATACACACACAGACGTTCACAAACACACAAACACACACAAATAAACAGGAAAGCACACACATAAACACACATATAAACACACAGACACACACACATACAAACACACACACAAACACACACATACAAACACACACACATACACAAACAATACCCACACCGTACATACAAACACACTATTGTGTAAAAGGAACTTTGGCGGTGTATGAGTTAATTCATTGTGGACTTCGATTTTATGAAATTTTATACGAACGTATTTTATATGTCTGGCAATGTTCTTAGATAGGTTTTCTATCGTAACTTCTTCTAAAAGTAGAGAATACCCATAATCAAATTAATGCGATGAAAGAAGAGACAGGCTATTTTGATCAAACTTAACGACTTATACAGTAAGCATCAACAAGTGCATTTGAAAAATTTTATTACCACACAAGCAGAAAGGTCCGGAATATAAAATCAACAGAAGGTTTCTGCATATAACAGAATCGTGTTTGAAGTGATTGTTTCTCTTTAGAGCTAAAGTCAACAATAATACTTGACTTTACATTTTAAACTGTCAATCTGTCATTAATAAAATAATTTTATAAAATCAACTAGGTTCTCTACAGTGCAATGTAGAATCCAATGCATGATGGATTTAGTCACTGCGTGGAGACATGCAAAGCTTCCTCCTGGTGCATCGGGATGGGTTCCCAAATAGAGAAGGCAATCAATCGATTTGATTGAAAAATGGTCTATTTTATGGATTTCGATGACAATAAAATTTGTGAGTGTGAAAAATTCATTCATCATCAGGGCTAGGATAACAGCATATTCTTTTCATTGTTTTGACTCTCGAATGTGTATCCGTTAATATCTTATGTGCTTCATTCACGGCTTCTCTAGCATTGAGATACGACAAGAAAGGAGAAGCCCTGTTCTGTGGTAATCCAGATAATGAGTTTCGAATAATCGAACAATATCGAGCCGTTATATATATATATATATATATATATATATATATATATATATATATATATATATATATATATCTTATGTATATATATATAAATACATGTATATATATACGTATATATATATATATATATATATATATATAATGTACTGAGTTCGTGTAATTCAGTAAAGTTTCATATAACAATAGGTTTTAAGCCAAAAAAGGTTGACAAAGATTAAGCTACAAAATTATCACATTTTATAATTGAGCATTAATATACTGTGTGTAATCAAGACCTCAAGAGAAGGAGTTGATTTTGCACACACTGCATATACAGGGTGGGCCAAAATAAGGGTCCTATTTTCAAAAATTCATAAATTCATGTAAGTTTTAAGAAGTGTTTTTCGGCCAAAATTTGTTTTGTTTATTTCAAAAAAATCTCGGAAGGGTCAGTCTACACACACATAAAGTTTGGTGAGTTTAACTTTTATTTTGTAGAAGTTATTCAAATTTAAAGATAGGACCCTTATTTTGGCCCACTCTGTATATATATCTATATATATATGTGTGTGTGTGTGTGTGTGTGTGTGTGTGTGTGTGTGTGTGTGTGTGTGTGTGTGTGTAATGCAATAGATCTACTGGTATGGAAATGCAGTAGTTATCGGTCTTACAAAATATTATTGGCTGTAATATTTTATAAAGATAATCCCAGCTAAATAAAAATTGCTCAATATGCCAGATAGAGCAAATAAATCATAAATTAGTAATTTAAATTTTATGATGTGAAACGGTTAAATTTCTAATCTAGAATTTTTATTCTATGCAAGACAAAGAATACATTTTATTAAGTATATTTTCTTAACCTATTTACTCATCTCCTCATATATATATATATTTACTAGCTGTACCCGGCCACGCGTTGCTGTGGCTCAGTTTGTTAAAATGGAACACATTCCTCAAGAAAAATTACATTTTGTTCTTTTTTTTACTTTTATTATTTTTTGCAATTTTGTTTGTTTCCCCCCCCCCAAAAAAATTAATTTTTTACCACAAATTGTTAGGTGAAAGTTCTTTTCTTTTGTTTTGTTTTTTTCAGAGAAACTGTTTTTTAAAGAAGTTTCGCAGTAAACGTTTCTTTTTGAAAACGGAGTTTTTTTTTATAAAAAGAACAGATGCATGCTTTATATGAACATTGTAAATAGTTAGATGAAAGTAGAGAAAAGTTTTATTTTTTTCAAGAGACTGTACAAATCTTTTTTCAACAGATGTTAAGAAAAACAGAAAACATACTTCCATCATTAATTATGCATATAAATAAATAAAGTTGAAAACTTTCTGTTATTAATGTTTGCTAAAAAATAAATACAGTAAACTTCGCTGAAGTGTTAGCATATGCTGCATCTTAAAAAGTTGGTTCATGCTGACAATTAAATAAAATAAACGTCTAAAAATTAGTAAAAATAAGTAAAATCATGAATGGGTGCAAGTAAGTAGGAACAACACAATCATTTGTGTAAAATAATTAATATTCGAGAAATTGTAAACAATAACAAAAATACCTGATACCAAATGTAGTAAAATTCAAGTATCTTTTATCCGTGCTGAAACTGTGTTTTAATTATTTTTATTTAATTTCTTTTATTAAAAGTTGTCTTTCCAACAATTAACTGGTTGCATGTCGTTTAACCATTGGGCACTTCACTCTTGGAAAATTGTATAAAAAAATCTATGATTATCACTAACTCTAAATTTGGGAGTGCAACTCGAACTAAGTGTTAGTGGTAGATAAGTCATTTGTTAGGTGTGTCAGAAATTTTGTGAAATATATTGAATAATTCCACCCCGTTTTCCAAGCTTATAACTCCTCGAAAAATGTAATTCAAGCCCTATTTTTTCAATTAAAGGAGCAAGGACCAAGGTTTAATTTAAAAAGCAAAACAGAACAAAAAACACACGAAACATGGTTTAAAAAAGGGTTTTAAACTTCGGACTTTGCAGGTAAATTTCTAAAAAAACACTACTTTTTTTGTTTTAAATTTGAATATATTATTTATTGATCTTTTATCTTCAATTTGTGATATATAACACTTTGGTGAGTAAATTAATTATTTACGTTTTAATAGACATTTCAAAATGGGTGGCGTGAATTAATTCGGCCCCCTGTCTTTCCAAGCTTATAACTACTCGAAAAATATAATTCAAACCCTAATTTTTTTTCAATTAAAGGAGCAAGGACCAAGGTTTCATTAAAATAGAAAAACAAAAAAAAAACGCACAACGTGTTTCAAAACAAAAAAGGTTTTAAACTTCGGACTTTACAGGTAAATTTCTAAAAAACACTACTTTTTGTTTTAAATTTGAATATATTATTTATTGATCTTTTATCTTCAATTTGTGATATATAAAACTTTGGTGAGTAAATTAATTATTTACTTTTTAATAGACATTTGAAAATGGTGGGGCTTGAATTAAAAAAAAAACCTTTGTCTAAAATATTATATTCAGTTTATTGGAAAGAGCATAAAATTTCACATTGACCCTGAAAATATTGTAAAAATTGAATCAATAGAAAAATTTTGATAGATTTTTTAAATTTAAAAATTGAAAATACTGAGCTCGTAAAATTCAATTAATTTCATTACTGCTTTTTAAAAAATAAAAAAATAATATTTCTATTACCTTTTATACAACTTTAATAGTTTATTTTGGAAGTATAATCCATAAAGAAAATAAACAACTCACTTTTTAAAGATAAATTACGAGGTTTTTTTTATATTCTATTCGCAGTTTTGTTTTAGGGGTGTCAAAAATTCTTACAAAAATTCTGATGCACCTAATGCACTTGTTTACAGCTTTTGAGAAATTAAGTCTCCTTACTCCTTAAGCGATAAACGGACATTTGTTTATTATTTTTTTATTCAATGTGTAAAATTCACTTTGAACAACATAACTGGAAATTAGAAAAATAAAAAAAAACAAAATAACTTTGTTTTAGCATGTTAAAAGTATTTAGGTTAGTAGATAATTAAATTCTACTGTGTTTGGTATAATTTTTTCCTGTTGTTTCTTGCTTTTTAGAATCTTTGACTAAGGTGGGTTGCTTAGATCGTATTTTAAACTAAACTACGGAGGTTGGAATGCTCCCCTAAAATGTACTTGGAAAAATCGATTTTATAGCGAGATTTAAGAATCGTTAGCCGAAAAAAAAAAGGTGAAAAAACAAACAAATAATCAATAAATAATTGTTACCAAAGGCAATAAATGCTATTTTTTTTTACTTACATGAATGAGTTTATTTTATGTTTTAAAGTATTTTCAAGCGCTTTTCTTTATTTTTTTAATCTAATATTGCGGGTGTGTGAGTGCGAAATATCTCCAGATTTTCTAGAATTCCCCGCTAGATTGCAAACGAAATCTCCAGATCTAGCGGGAAAACCGCTAAATTGGAAACACTTGTCACGTGACCGTGATAAATAATTGTCCCTAAATAAAATAATGGCCTATCGGTACAAAGAAAACCACCTATTTATTATAGAAAAATTAAGTATAATGTTATAATTAAAAAGGGATATATAAAAACACGCATGGGTACAGTAAACATATTATACCAAAATGTCGAAGCAATCATTTATTTAGTTATTTAGACTATTAATTACGAACGAACCAAGAGTTACATTTATATATATATATATATATATATATATATATATATATATATATATATATATATATATATATATCCATGTTAGTTTTTCATATATATATATATATATATATATATATATATATATATATATGAGAAAACTAACAATGAATATATGTATCAGATATATATTCGCGAGTTAAAACAATGAAAACAATATTCTGTTGCCATGGCCCTTTCAGTCCATCATCCAGTTCCGGCAACGTCGGGTTCCCTTGCTAATTGGGCAATAGAAATAATCCACTAATTTTCCCACGTATTTCGCTAACATTGCAAATGCAAGAACGTATTATTCCATCTCTGACATTGTACACTCAAGATGGCCACACCTTTTCCTCTAACGGATATAAATATTCATTTTTATGTGAACACAGGTAGGAAAAGAACGACACGCTGACTCACAATGACGTACATATATATATATATATATATATATATATATATATATATATATATATATATACATACACACACACACACATATATATATATATATATATATATATATATATATATATATATATATATATATATATATATATATATATTCGATGTGCATCTGCATGACACTGTTGCATTGTGTGAATTCCTTAGCAGGTGATTATTTTTATCTTTACACTAGCGGAAGTCATGATGTTCGTGACTAAATCACGTGCTAGCAAAATGATCATTCAATTAAGAAGATATATTGACCTTACTCCTTCTTTTTCTCTCTCTCTCTCTCTCTCTCTCTCTCTCTCCTCCATCTGCCTTTCTGGTCCCTTCTACATTCAGTTAACACTGTTTTCTTTCTGTCTCTTTCTATCTCTTTTCCCTTTACCCAAACCTCGAATCCTCTCAATTTTCTTCAAACGCATTCTTTCCCTTCTGGTTCTCTCCTCTCTATTTCTGCTTATCTCTTTCTCTCTCTCGCTATTTATCTTTCTCCCTTCATCTTACACATACCTTAACCATTCTCTCTCTGTCTTTCTTTCTCTCTCTTCATATATATATATATATATATATATATATATATATATATATATATATATATTCATGCATACATATATGTATATTTGTGGTACATTAAATAAATATATATTCATACAAATAGCAAGATCGTTTCTAAATGAATATACATTAGATATTAATGCAATATGGATATTACATATAAGTTCTCTTCCAATCTGAAACTATATATAAATACAGGAATGGGGGGTAAATGTGTCTACCTAAAGAAAACAACACTACTGCTTTATTTTAAAACTTTTATTGAAAAACTCAATTCAGGTAACTTGATTATGTAATAGAGCTGACATCTGTTCAATACAGCCATCTTCAGCCTCAATCCCAGCCTCAATACGGGTCCGGAATTGGAACTTCCCATTTGCACACCGCCGGTGGTAGCTCGGCGAATACTCAGCGGATAGCGGCGATCAGGCTGGCTTTGGTGTTGTGCGAGGTCATGTAGGTGATGTTCTCGCCGTATGACCAAACGAAGTTATTCAGCGGGTCCAGGTCGGGGGGGGGGGCAATGAGAGAAAGGTTTAAAGTCGTAGCACTCCTTTTGAAGCTAATCCTGTGTCTCTTTGGACGTGAGCCGGCGCCGGGTTTTGCTGCCCCACCCAGGGTCTTCCAGCAGGCAACTGATTGCACCAGGGGATCACCACACTCTTCAGCGCATCCAAGTACGTTTTGATGTTGCCTTTCAAGTCGATTTCGATATTTGACAACCGAAAGGGCCGAGCTTAAAAACGATACCGATCTCGTGAAAATCCGTCGCTTCTCTTGGACCCATGTTTCGATATTTGTCATCCGAGAAAACGAGTGTCAAAATGAAACGGATCTTGACAGGATCCGTCGCATCTGTCTGAATTTTTGCGAGACATACGCACATACATACATAAAGGAATACATGATGATGATTGCAACGTCTTGTCAGACGAGTGCCACTCCTTCGGGCACTTAAAGTCCATGAGCCCAAAAATGACTTCCATCGCCACAGGACCATTTTAATAGACAAATGCCTGAGGGAGTATCTATACACAGATGATGTTATAGAGTCTTAGATTTGTACGACAGCTAAGTCTCTCTCTCTCTCTCTCTCTCTCTCTCTCTCTCTCTCTCTCTCTCTCGTTTCAAAATGTTGAGATCCAGCAACAAGCAAGAGCAAGATAGCCAGCAACAAGTTAAACTGCAGACCATCTTAATGCGGGTACTGGTCTCCCGCTTTACGGTTTTTTTAAATCAGAGATTTGCTTCTCCTAGAAAGGTTGCCTTCACCACGGCTTACAGGAGCCCTCTCCACCCCAATAAACACCTACATACACACAAACACACGCGGTGCTTGTTGGCACCGAAAAAGAGTTCATTCGCCATTCTTTTAATCCTTCAGGGAGACTAGCAACCCTCCTCACTAAACAAGTTTGGTGGGGGAACCAGTTTAGTCGCCGGTGACCCTACCATGACGCAGGTAGTACTGGGTTACATGGTACCAGTAGCATATGACATGACCTGACATACAAGCATACATACATGCATACATTTAAACAGACAAGTGAGATTTATACTATAAACGAGCATGGGTTCCCAGCGTTGCCCGGGTGTTTGGAGGTGTGGTTTGACAAAAAAAAGTGGTTGTAGGCAGGCACACTTGAACATGTACCGTGCAGGAGGAAAAGACCGTGAAAAAAAAAGTGCTGTCTTTGCCGTTGCGTCCGTCGCCAAACCGGAAGTGGCGAAGGTTTATATTGAGGCTAGTTTATCGAAAAGAAGGGATGTCTTTCGAAAAGCTCGGCAAAAAAGCGACCCCTACTTGTAGAAAAGTGCTCAGTTGAGGGTGAAGAAATTAATGCTTTTTGCCAATTTTTCTATATTTGTTGTCCGAAGTGTCGTGCTTTAAAACGATATCAATCTCGTGAAAATCCCTCGAATTTGTCAAAAGTTTTTGCGAGACATACATACACGCATACATACATACATACATATATACATACATACATACATACATACATACATACATACATACATACATACATATATACATATATTTAAACAGACAGGTGAGATTTATATTATAGACTAGCCTGAGTAACCGGCGTTAAGAGGTGTGTGTTGAGCAAAAAAAAAAGTGGAAATAATCAAGCAGGTTCGAACCCGTGAATATAAAGATATAAGGAAAGGTGTTAAAAAAGCTGATAGTAGGTAGGCAGGCTCGAGCCCGTGATGCTAATACGGAAAAGAAAGTGAAAGAATATCTGACGTCTTAGCCGATGTCTCCATAATGCGACCGGAAGTCAAAAACGTTGAAATTAACCAAAGTCAATCGAACGCTGACGATGACTGGCTAAAATGTCGGCGAAAAAAATCGACTCGTCCTTGTACAAAGAGGCCGATTTTAGATTAAGGGAATTAATGTTTTTGGCATATTCTTTTATATTTGTCGTCGGAAGGGTCGCGCCTCAAAATGATTCCGATCTGGTGAAAATCGGTCGCCTATATCAAAAGTTTTAGGCAGAAATACATACATACATACATACATTTAAACAGACAAGTAAGAGTTTTATTATAGACTAGCCTAGGTGCCTGGAGTTGCCTGGTGGTTGGATGTGTGTGTTGAACAAAAAACAAAAAAAAATGTGGTAGTAGGGAGGTAGGCAGGCTCGAACCCGTACCGTGAAGGAGGAAAATAACGTGAAAAAAAAGTGACGTCTTTGCTGCTGCGTCCATCGCCAAACCGGAAGTGTCATAGGTTTACATGAGGTAAACCATAGAAAAGAGGGGATGACTTTTGATAATATCAACAAAAAAATGACCCCTCTCTGTAGAAAAGTGCCCAATTGAGAGTGAAGGAATTAATTTTTTTGGCTAATTTTTCGATATTTGTTGTTCGAATCGTCGAGCTTCAAAACGATTCCGATCAGGTGAAACTCCGTCGCCTTTGTCGAAAACTTTAGGCAGACATACAAACATGCATACATACATGCAACAGACAGGTGAGATTTATATTATAGACTAGGCTGGGTACCCAGCGTTGCCCGGGTGTTTGGAGGTGTGTGTTGAGCAAAAGAAAGAAAGAAAAAAAAAACAAGTGGTAATAGGCAGGCAGGATCGAACCTGTACCGTGAAGGAGGAAAAGAATGTGAAAAAAAAGTGACGTCTTTGTCGTTGCGTCCATCGCCAAACCCAGAGTGGCGAAGGTTTTAATTAAGGCTAATCAATCCAAAAGAGGGGATGACTTACGAAAATATCGGCGAAAAAAGCGACCTCTCCTTATAGAAAAGTTCCCAGTTGAGTGGGAAAGAATTAATATTTTTAGCCAATATTTCGATACTTGTCGTCTGAAGGGTCAGGCTTCAAAACAATATCGATCTCGTGAAAATCCATCACCTCTGTCGAAAGTTTTATACATACATACACACACACATACATACATACATACATACATACATGCATACATACATACATACATATATACATGCATACATACATGCATACATACATACATACATACATACATACATACATGCATACATACATACATTTATACAAACAGGTGAGATTTATATTATAGATTAAGTGAATTTGTAATTCTTTGTAAATAAAATTATAAGTATTTCGGAAGATTTCACTGAATAGTTTCTAGCTGGAACTACGGAAATTCCACAGGGGCATCTTTCATATGTAATATATTGCTGTTGGGTATTCTGTGGACGTTCCGTGGGAATGAAGATTCCACAATATTATTGTCGCCCTTTTGTTAAAGCTGTAAAAATATTCATCTAAGTAATCTTGTTAATGTAATGTCAGAATATATCTGGTTATTACGGTTTATCTCCAATATCTTTATAGGAGTCTATGATATATTTTCATTGTATGGACGTCTGGAGCAAATTAAAAACCCATGATAACATTATACCATCTTTGGACAGATCAGATACTAGACTTGGATCCTAGCCAGAAGACCAATAAGATATATTTTAGTTTTGACCAAAAGCGACATCATATATTTTATCATCATTTATTCTTATTTAATTATTATTATTATTATTATTATTATTATTATTATTGTTGTTGTTGTTATTATTATTATTATTATTATCATTATTGTTGTTGTTATTGTTATTATTATTGTTATTATTATTATTATTATTATTGTTGTTGTTGTTGTTGTCATTATTATTATTATTGTTATTATTATTATTGATATTATTATTATTGTTATTGTTATTATTATTATTATTGTTATTGTTATTGTTATTATTGTTATTATTATTGTTATTATTATTGTTATTATTATTATTACCATCATCATTATTATTATTATCATTATTGTTGTTGTTGTCATTATCATCATCATCATTATCATTATTATCATTATTATCATTATTATTATTATTATCATTATTATTATTATTATTATTATTGTTGTTGTTGTCATTATCATCATCATCATCATTATCATTATTATCATTATTATCATCATCATCATTATTATTATTATTTTATTTTATTTTTTATTTTTATTTTTTTTTTTTTTACATTGCATCTTCAGTGACCGGGAGAGCTTATTTATAAAAAAGGAGGATAACATACTACGAACATTAAATTAGCGTATCGGTTTACTAACTTAATTTTCGTAGTATGTTGCCACCTTCTATCCTCCTTTTTAATAAATAGGATCTCCCGATTAATCTATTTATTATCTGGAAATCATGACATACATACGTACGTTAAAGGTACTACGGTATAATTATTCAAAACCGGAAGCTTTCAATTTGCATATCAGGTGACAAGATCGCAAACATATAAAGACAAGTAGCAGCAAGTAAAAACATTAATTCCTTCACCCTCAACTGGGCACTTTTCTACAGGGAGAGGTCGCTTTTTTCGCTGATAGTGTCGAAAGTCAGCTCCTCTTTTCGATTGACTAGCCTTAATTTAAACCTACGTCTCTTCCAGTTTTGCGATGGGCGCAACAGCAAAGACGTCACGTTTTTTTACGTTCTTTTCCTCCTTCACCGTACGGGTTTGAACCTGCATACCTACTACAACTTTTTTTTGTTGTTCA
>NC_136503.1:108126746-108159246 GCF_053919585.1 Euprymna scolopes
GTTTTTGCGATACGTTGTTGAATGAATTCAATTTTCTACGAAAGTGCATTTTTACCTAAATGCGAGTTGGGAATAATTTTCCCTTTAACCAATTTGGTACCCCCACATGGGGGGCTGTATATATTGTTTTTAAAATATAATTATCCACTGTCAGGTGTTTCGTCGTCTACGACTGCACAGATTCAGCCACACTGATGAGGCATAGACGACGAAATACGTGTCAGTGCATAATTATATTTTAAAAACAATATATATATATATATATATATATATATATATATATATATATATATATATATATATATATATATATATATATATCAGAAACAAACATTTATAAAGACAGGTATGCTTTTAGTAAAAACATAAAACAGTAATTGTTTCTGTATTTTTAAGATGAGGTTAGATCATTCTTATGTGGATTATTCGAACTACTGTTCTTATCTCATATTCTTCAGGCGTATCTTGTACAATACGTGAATCTTTCTAGCCGGAATCAAAACGAAATATCGAACGGAAGCCTTTATGTACCTGACGTTCCGAACTAAGGATTGAGCCTTCAACCTCAAGAAGTTTGTAACTAGCAACTCAATTACACAAAGTACTTTATCCACTGCGCAAGGGATCTTCGCAGACAATTCTATTTCAGATTTTAGGAGTCCCACGCCTATTTTTGTATTCGGATGTACATTTTTACGACTTATAGCTATAGATTACTTATTGTAATCGATGAGAAATATCGCACTGTTACGGAAAATTAAAAGTTTTGAAGTTCATGTCATTAGGTTAAGAAAAGGCTCAACGGGTTGATATGTCGTTATTAACGGCGAGAAGGGAAGAGAAAGAAAACAAAGCAAACAGAAGCAATCCTTCACCGTCATATAGTTATTAAACAAAAAAAAAAAAACAGGAGAAATGTACCAACGCATTCAATTTCACTTTCATCGCGGGTCTAAATTAGAAGTCAGCATTAAAATATGTTATCCAATAATCCCATTTTACTTTTGGAATATATATATATATATATATATATATATATATATATATATATATTGTATATAATGTATTAGTAATAGGACAGAAATTGATCCAGATTCCGATACAATTAACAACTCCGACACAGATTATGGTTCATTGTGTTAAAGTGTCAATATATATATATATATATATATATATATGAAGAGTTTTGGATGTTTTTAACATTAAACACCATATAATTATTCCAAATTTTAAGTGCTTCGTTGGAAAATTATTTTGTCAGTAATATATATATATATGATGATTGCAACGTCTTGTCAGACGAGTGCCACTCCCTCAGACATTTAAAATCCATGAGCCCAAATGCCTGAAGGAGTATCTATACAAATATGATGTTACAGAGTCTTAGCTTTGTACGACAGCTAAGTCTCTCTCTCGGTTCAAAATGTTGAGATCCAGCAACAAGCAAGAGCATGATAGCCAGCAACAAATTAAACTGCAGATCAGCTTAATGCGGGTAATGGTCTTCCGCTTTATGGTTTTTTAAATCAGTGATTTGCTTCTCCTAGAAAGGTTGCCTTCACCACAGCTTACGGGAGCCCTCTCCACCCCAATACACATGTACACACACAAATATATACGGTGCTAGTTGGCCGTTGACCCAGAAAAAGAGTTCATTCGCCCTATATATATATATATATATATATATATATATATATATATATATATATATATAAATATATATATATATATATATATATTACTGACAAAATAATTTTCCATATATATTTAGAGAGAGAGAGAGAGAGAAAGAGAGGGAGAGAGAAACGGAGAGAGAGAGAAACAAACGGACAGACAGACAGACTGACAGAGAGAATGAATAATACGAATAATTATCGGTTTCAGATAAAGTGCTTTGTAATACATATATATATATATATATATATATATATATATATATATATATATATATATATATATTTTCTTATGGTGCTTAAGGCGTTCTTTCGAAATCTTCGAAGCCGTAAACATATCTTTAAAGTCAGCCATTTTGTTTCCACGACAACCAGGCAATTTCGAGCATGCGCATTTGGTCGTTAATTGTAGGAGTGGTCGCCATTTTAAACAAATATTGACGCCATCGATTTAATTTAGCTTGACATTATTTTCCTTTTTGATTTAATTTCAAATTCTTTCTTCCTCATTTCGTGAGGAGGAAAGTACCACGGGGAAAATATTTAAACCTGAAATCGATTTGAGAAATTTAACATTAAAAAAAAAAATCGATAATTAATTTTATATTTTGTTTTGTACGTTTTCAGTTTTGTTAAGTAAATTATTTTTTTACTAGCAATACCCGTGGAAATTCCACGGTATCTCTTGGCAGATAATGTTCTTCTTTGTTTATTTTTTGTTTTGCTCTATTTCTTTCGAATGTTCCCCTTTTATGTTACATCTCACTGGCTTAATTCTTCGGCAAAGGACTTGGTCCTGGATATGACCTTAAACTATATCCGATGGTGAGGCCCCAGCTTGCGGGCTTTGGGGAGTGTGGAGCCACCCTTTAATTGCCATTGCTCCCAGGTCCACTCTGACCCGGAGTATTAGTACCTATTAGGGTCCCAACTATGGGTTAAATAGAAACCGACTTGAAAAAAAACTAATATATTCTATTCGAAAAATTTTCTTCGAAATCACTAGATGCGCCATTAAATAATCTAAAAAGGTTGATATGCCGTAAAACAAAAATAACCTGCACGTCGAAATTACTACGAGTTCTTTCTCACACTATTACAGCAATAATCATTTTTTTGTCATAATCATATTCGAAAAGGAGGCTAAATCAAAGGGAAGTCACTCTCATATTCTTGTTCCAAAAAGCCGGATTGGCCTTTTTAAAGCCAAATTTCGCCAATATAAATTTCGTATTGCAAGATTTCAATTTTGTTAAATAAATGAATTGTTTACTTGCAATAATCGTGGGAATTTCACAGCATCTCTTGGCAGACGGTATTTTTTAATTCTTTTATTTTACAAAGGCCCGAGGGTCACTCGAGGATAAGGCTTAATGAGTGTACAGTAGTTAATGGGAAAATGTCGTAGTAATTTTTAGTAGTCGAAATTTCGTAAATTGGATTGCTTAAGAGGATGGCTCATCAAGAAATTGTTTACGTTTAGACGGGCGCTTTTCGTGAAAATCAGGCCAGTGAGGACCGTAGATTGGAACTCAGACGAGCACTTGCCATTGCTATTATAACGATGACCATATATTATCATGATATCCGAAAAGGATACTATATCAAAAAGAAGTCACTTTCAAATTATTGTGCAGGGTTGCCAGATTAGCATTTTTAAAAGCTAAATTTCGCGAATTTGGCTTTTCATTTTTAACAGTTTAGCCTTCGAAATTTGTATTTGGCCTTTTCCAACATGTAATAAACAGACTAAGGAAGCAAGAAACATTAGAATATCATATAGATTGACAATAAAAGGCTTTTTAATTTTCTTCACGATACGAAACTTTACTTCACGATACGAAACTTTACTTCACGATACGAAACTTTACTTCACAATACGAAACTTGTTTAACCCTTAGGTTACGCTGGCTGTTAATTTTTTAACGCTTTGTTTTTACTATTACAAACAACTGCAACAATGGTGTCTTTAAGGACTATGGAATTCTTTTTTACATTAATCAATGAATGAAACCCATGCTTAAAACCCATGTTTGAATGTTTATATTATTTTTTGATAAATTTTTTTTTTAAAGATCCTAGACTTTATTTTATGAGACGTGAAAAAATTCACACCTATCGTAGGCAATGTATGTAAAAATACCCAAAGGTCAAAAGCAATAATCTTTATATTTTTCATACACACACATAAGACTTAAGTGAACTTGAATACTTACTGGAATAAACTTAAATGCCTACTTGACACCACTTCAGTGTCTCTTCAATCTCTATGTATAAGGATTTCTCAGAGGTTTTACTATATTTTTCATAAACCATGATAAAATATCAAAACAATTTTAAATGCATAATTTTTTATTGTAATTCATTATTAAGATGAGTTTTATTAATTAATTTATTTATTGCGGACTATTATCCTCATCTTAGTTGTTGTTTTATGACATTTTGGCCAATTATTCCTCTGACCTTCGTCATGGGGTAACCACGACGGGATAGGAACTCCGAATCTCCTAACTGCATTCTCAGCAATTACTGCCACCTACGGGGCCCGTGGCGCAGTGGATAGAGCGGTTGAATCTCTACGGTTCCAGGTGAGAATTGTTTGAAGATAGTGATTTCAATCCTACTTAAAACTGGCCAGAGGATTAATTGGCCAAAACGTGGTTAGGCAACAACAACTATGGAAGGCAGTAATTGCTGAGAATTAAGTTAGGAGATTCGGAGTTCCTATCCTGTTGCAGTTACCACCTGACGATGGCCAGAGGAATAGTTGGCCCAAACGTCGTGAAACAACAACTCAGAAAGATGAGGATAATAGCCCGCAATAAATAAATTAATAAATTTTAAATATCTGTACAAAAATGTCTGGAAAATTATTGAAGGCACCTCGTATGAATGGAGCTATTGGTATACCATGAGTATTAATGCCTTGTAGAAGATTATGTCCAAAATGCGAATATGTGTGTATATATTTGTGTAGCATATGAATGACCAAAGTAGTGACAGAAATGAGGATTACTCACAATTTACTTGACGTAAACATTTTATTTACATAGAATGTTACAAATTACATCTATCGGTCTTGGTCCGGTATTACTTGAGTTTGCGTGACACAACTATCACAGACAGAAGTAATATTTCTCCATCTTCATTTACCGTGATTCTAAGTCATCTTTTCGTTGACACCTGCCAGCGTGTGTCTCGCTTCGTTCTCGCGTATCAACGCGAGCACTCACGAAGCAGAGGCAAAAGGCGGGAAGTAGAAAAGGAGATACTTCCACTTAATCGTCGTTCTACTCCATTTTTTTCATTCATTTTATTATTTTCAATCTCCTCGTAATATTGTTCAGCGTTTGACTGGCAACATATGCATCTTATAACCTTTATTATCAAGTGCCTTTTAGCCTTGATAAGAGATCCCCCATTAATAAAGTTTTAAAAAAAGCGGAAGTGATCATATAAGGTATTGATACGTTTTTGTTTTGTTTTATTTTTTACTCAAATAAATGATAGGTCGCGTATAGAATAAAAGCAAACGTCTCGTATTGAAAAATAGAAAAGGAGACAAGAAACTTAGATCAGAAAGAAAAAGAAGGCAAAAAGCTTACCGAAATCAAAATTAAAAAAATAAATAAAAAATAAACTAAAAAAAGAAAAACTTATAAACTCTCTTTTTTTCTCATATCAGTAAAAAAAAAAAATCCCCGTTGAATGTCAACATAAATAAAGATGTGACGATTTCCATTTTAAACCAATCCCGTGGAGCCTCGTTCTCAACTGAGCCTCGTTTCCGATTGAGCCTCGTTCTCGCACAGATATGGAAGATTACTCGCGGCCATCTTGCTTTTTTGTTTTATTTATTTATTTGATTTTTTTGTGTGTGCTTTTTTTTTTTCTTCTCTCGCCAACGAAATGGTGTCATTCATTTTACACCTTCTTTTGACAGTCTGTCCACGGCAAGATTAAAAAAAAAAGGTTTTTCTTCAATCAAACCACCTTCTTGGCCTTTTGTCAAGATCAAAGTGTAGTATCTGTTCTTCAGATGCTGCACTTCCATTTCTTGTTCTCTTTCGGTGGAGGAGCAGTCCTTCACGACTGAGGCAATTTTTATTTTTGTACCTTTTCTCCACGTTAAAAAACGACCCTGGTGTCTAACTCTGTCCCGTGGGGAGGCATAGTAAATAGGTACATATATTTTATGCTATGTTCTTTATGTATATTCATTCAAAATCCGGGCCTTTTCCTCTTAATGGCTGCCGCGTGATATTTTCCCCGTAGAATCTGTTCCTTCGTCATGAGTTGGTGAAGATAAGATGCAACTTGTTTACGATAGCCATTTTGTAGAAGCGGCTGTTTGTATTTGTCTGGCTGATTTTGATTGAAATGAAAATAAACACAGGGTCATGGAGTTCCATAGTAAATTATCAATATCTCTACAATTAAATCAACTTTGGGAGTTCTTTTTAAGGGTTATTAGTTTTGTTTTTTGTTTGTTTGTTTTTTTAGGGCGAGGGTCATCTTAAGCTTTAATTTGATATTTGGAGGAATTACCCGAGAAGCCAACACAAATAAATAAGGGAAAAATCAAATATACAATAAATGCTACCATAGCAAATAAAAGTTACTTTTGTAACGACGTGGTTTATGTTTATTTATTTATTTTAAAGAAGATTTAAATGCCTTTTCTAAACATAAAAGATTCGGTTTTTACGGACGGGTTTGTAAAACTGATAGTAAAAACCGAATATTTGATTGGTTGGTTGTTTTTGTTTTGCGGCATATCAACCTTTTTCAGGTTATTTAATGCCGAATCTAGTTATTTTAAGGAACGATTTTTAATGGAGTATATTTTTTTTTAAGTCAGATTCTATTTAACCCATAGTTGGGACCTTAACAGGTACTACCACTCCGGGTCAGAGTGGACCTGGGAGCAATGGCAATTAAAGGGTGGCTCCAAACTCACCAAGGCCCGCAAGGTGGGGCCTCACCATCGGATATAGTTTTAGGTCATATCCAGGACCCCGAATATTTGAGACGGCTTCAACATAATATTTTCATTTGTCCAGATTTCATATATATTATTATAGAGTCCTGATATCAAAAGTTTAAAAAAATTAGTTGTCTGCCATAATACAATCGGCATCAAAACTGTAGCATTCAAAAGCTGGTGATGTTACCAACGTTACATGCATATAAACCGAGTAAAAATTAAACATTAAAAAAATCGAAGATCAATGTACATTAATTTTTCTATTTGGACTCATTTTTGACTCCTTAAAAACTATTTTAACCGTCTAAAGACCTACAACAGAACGGTCCATAAAAAAAATCCAATCGTTTGAAAACCTAGCGACGATCTGCGAATTATAGTTTCGGAGGCGAGAGAGTAAAAATATGGAGAAAGACATAGACAGACACATAGCGTTTTATATATAAGATATGATGAGAATAATGGAAATATGTCAGTTACATATTGCCATACAGTTATACTTACCTATATTAGAATTTTAACGGACATTTTAAGTCGTGATCAACCGACTCTATAAGTCACTCCGGCGGTCCGTCTGTCGGTCGGTCGGTCGGTCTGTCCGACACTTTTGTGTTTCGCTTTTTGGTTAAGATCAAAGGTCTGTTGTTAATAGATGATGTTCTTAGCTTTTTAAGCTTTTCTTGGACTTTTGCCAAGATCAAAGTGTAGTATCTATCCGGCAGATACTGCAAGCAAAGACCATATGTGGGGGCAATCACACATATAATACTTGGTCAATGTAGGGCCAACCATTCATACCAATTGTCACTATCCAGCTCCCCTACTGCCCGGAGAGTTGGTCCCCATTTCCCCTTCACTCCTAACATTAAAAATCGGCCTTGTGCCTAACGTGCTCGGTGGGGGAGCAAATAAATTCTAACCCCACATATAAGATCTTGGTCAATTAAGGGGAAACCCTTCATACCAATTGTCACTATCAAGCTCCCCTACTCCTCGGGGAGTAGGCCCCCATTTCCCCTTCGCTCCTCATATAAAAAATCGGCCTCGTACCTAAATTGTTCGGTGGGGGAGCAAATAAATACTCTTTTTTGCCTTTTAGCCAAGATCAAAGTGTAGTGTCTGTTCCGGCAGATTCTGCAAGCAAAGACCATTTTTGTGAGCAACCCCACATATAAGACCTTGGTCAATGTAGGGGCAACCCTTCATACCGATTGTCACTATCCAGCTCCCCTACTCTCCAGGGAGCTGGTCCCCATTTCCCCTTCACTCCTCACATTAAAAATCGGCCTTGTGCCGTAATTGCTCGGTGGGGGAGCAAATAAATACCCGTTTCTTGGTCTTTTGGTCAAGCTCAAAGTGTAGTCTCTGTTCTTACTACATACTGTACTTATGTTTGTAACTTTGTGATATAAAGTGGGGGGATCACTTTTCTGTATTAATTTAATGTAAAATGATCATCCACTTTACAACCAGTCAGTCTCAAAGTCATTCAAGTCATTCTCCAGATCATTCAAGTTGTTTTTGAAGGATTCCAGTTATTTTTTAAGCATTCAAGTCCTTCTTAAGGTCTTTCAATTGATCCTTAAGTTCATTGAAGTCATTCTAAGTCATTTACTTTTCATTTATTTAAGTCATTTCAGCCCATTTTTCGGTCATTTTAGCTATCTTTAAGAATTTCATGTCAATCCTACATTCACGCATACATTCATTACACGAGATCACGCGACTAATGGCTATCGGCCTTGTTTTTCAGGAAGGATATAAACTGCGTCATATCTTGTATATATGTATTAATGGCTTTAAAAAGCTCCGTCTCTTTTAAAATATCCCTCTCTTTAACAACTCTCCCCCCCCCTTTTTTTAATTTCTAAACGGAACGGCGTCGCACTTGTTACAAGAAAATTTTCCAATATTTGTACTGGTGGTTTTGTTTTCTTAATTTTATTTATTCAGAGGAAGTTTCGAAATCAAGACGAAACGTTGATGAACAAATAACTTGGTTTGTTACTTTTTATTTCTCTATATTAGATATAGATATATTCCAATATGGACGTTTTCAGAGATTTAAAGACATCAAATTTTGTTTCTAGTTTGTGAGTAGTTGCAGATTAAAAAAGGGTTTATAACTGAAGAAACCATCCAGCCCCAAACCATTATGCTCCCTCCTCCAAATTTGACAGTTGGAACAACACAACCAGGATGAAATGCCTCTCCTTCCCTACAGCGAACATAAACCGCTCCAGAGATGCCAAAATTTTGATGGCAAATATGTTATAATATTTAAATATAAAAAATTTTAATGGTTCAAAAGTTTAAAAAATAGAAGTTGATAACTTACTTCAACGTTACTTTCGTCAGACCAAACAATTTTGGCCCAATGATCAGGTTTCCAATTGTTATGTATTTTTGCAAATGTAACGCCTCCCTCGAGGAGGTGGTTAAAGACTCTGGATTCTCGGCATGTGTCGTCTAGACTCCTCGGAGGTTGTTACATAAATCTGGTATGCTGAAAGCGAATATCGAAGCGGCAGGCAGGAAGAAAGACAAACAATTGTAGTCTATCTCCAAAAGCTTAATTTTCACAAAATTATGTACAAAATGTTTTTACAATTCTCATTCAGATTTTGTAAGTTCTTTTCAAAATCTCAACTCCCTTCACAGACAGCGACAGACGGATGGATAAGGTGGGGAGGGGTCACCTCTCTGGAGAACGGCGGGTTTATACGACCTGTTCTCCCCGAATTCAACAAACAATCTTTTTAATTTTAGAGCGCATCGATCCGATGTGGGTGGGGCGGAAGTCTCCCCAGCCAATCAAATCACGTTAATAAGCCCCAACGATTCAAGACTAAAGATCACATAACCTCGAGGTCATCAATCATCACTTAGCCAGTACAATATGTTCGTCTAACATCCTCGCATTTCCTGTTGTTGAGTTTTTCCCAAATGACAAAATATCTCAGGTCTTTCAACCCCCCCCCCAAAAAAAAAGACAAATATATCCATTTTGACAGTGAATTAAAATATATCTATATGTATCTTCTCTATATTAAATCCTTGGGTTATCTGGCGTCACCCGGGAATACAAAGCTACCTCAGCGTAGTTCTAACGCTCCTCAATGGCGGATTACGTTACACAAATTTCTTGTTGTCCTTCTTTGCACCGTTTAAATCCCGCTTCTAATAACTGTTTTCTCACTGTTCGTGCTGATATATTTTTGTTAGCACCCTCCCTAAGTTCTAATAAGATGATAAGCCCTGAAGTACTTTTCTTCCTATCTTCTCTGGCGGTTTTACATCCTTGTCCTTTTCGTTTTAGAAGGACTTATTTCCTCGTACGTTTACATCGTTGTTTGAACTCGTTTCCTTGAACATTCCAACTTCCTGGCAATTTCTACCGTAGAATATCCTTCATCAGATAAAGCAACAATTTGTGCCGTTTTAATCTCTGAAAGATCAAAGATGCTTCTTTGGATGCATTTTCAATTAAATATACTATTATAGCACTGGTAGGAATCGAATATTACCTGAAAAATAAGAAACAACTTTTAGTAAGACATTTTGAATATTGGAATTAATCTAATATCAAACTCAGCTAAAACACTTGAAAGAGGCTTTAAAGCAAATAAATACTACAATCTACTGTTAAATATTTTACACTAGCGGGGGGGGCGGATTTACCCGGGCTTAAAATACGCTTAAATATGATATTTTAATTTACTCAATATTAATACAGCTCTAGGATACCTATACCTATTGAGCTTATGAAAATACCTTCTGTTCTTTAGACTCTACGTCTAATTCCCTCTATAAAATTATATATATATATATATATATATATATATATATATATATAGCTACACAACTTCCGGCCCTTCATCCAGCATGCTTTGAATCGACCTGTTATGCACACCATATGAAAAGGGGAAATTTTTCCGAAATTAATAATGGAATACGTCGCATAGACTTACAAGTAAGACATTTTACCATACAACTGAATATATATATATATAAATATATATATATATATATATATATATATATATATATATATATATATATATATATATATATGTATGTACTTATTGATTTGTAAATCGCCACTTGTTCTCGTCTCCTCTTACCAACAGCGACTATAATACATTCCTCGCATTGTGACAGCCTTCTAAATCTCTTTTACACACACACACACACACACACACACACACACACACGTATATATATATATATATATTTGAAAATCTTTCGAGGGGTACAGAATTTAATGATAGCTACATATAGACCAATATACATAATGATTATTTAAAAAATAAAAAATGAAAATAAAGGCCAGCTAACCCGGTTTCGATCCTCGCTCAACAGAGCCAAATCGAGGACAATACGATTAAAAAAAATAAATAAATAAAGTCATGAATATGGCAAGGGAAAGGAGAAAAAAATATCAAAAATAAACAGGGGAAACAAAATTACATAGAAACCAAATTAATCATTATGTATATATATATATATATATATATATATATATATATATATATATATATATATATATATATATAACTTTTCTTCCCATCTGCAAGGGATTCCCTTGGTTGGAGATTTTTACATGCTTATCCTTTTCTATTTTGGGGGGATTTTGTTTCCTTGTACCTTTTCATCGTTGTTTGAACTCCTTTCCTTGAACATTCCAATCTTCCTGGCAATTTGCACCGGAGAATATCCTTCATCAGATAAAGAAACAATTTGTGCCCTTTTAAGAATCGAATATTACCTGAAAAATAAGAAACAACTTTTAGTATGAGAATGAACCATTCTGAATATTGGAATGGATATAGTCTAAAATTCAGCTAAAACTCTTGAAAAAGTCTTTAAAGCAAATAAATATTAAACTCTACTATTAAATATTTTACATTTGCTCTCAACTGTTCACTGTATAATTTTTAACCTTTTAGATGTGCAGGGTTAAACTACTATCTAAGTTTTTTTATAGGTGATCCATAATTCTGTCCATGGTTATATATATATATATATATATATATATATATATATATATATAACTACTTCATTTATTCACATAAATTCAATACACGAAAGTATAGATTTATGCGTAAACTTTAAGTATTTACTTCAAAAGTGCTCAATACGTAGGTAGAGCTAGTTAGTAATTTATAAAATATATATGGCGATTAAACTACACTGAATATTCTGCGTTTCATCCAACTATAGGATTCGTCAGGCTTATGCGCGAATTCTGTGGTTGTTTCTTGTTTTTATATATGTTGAGGATTTCTAGTTGGCCAATCAGCTTTCTAGTATCCACCGCGCCCCTTCCTATCAGCCGATGGGCATGCATTTTATCAAACAAAGGATCTCTTTTAGAACTAGGTTAGTGGTTTTAGGTAGACGTTCTCCTTTTTTCTTTTTTTTCTTTTTTTTATACATATAAATATACCTATGTGTACACACATACATGCACACATACATACACACACATATATATATACACATATATATACATATATGTGTGTAATTGTAGACACCGCACACTTTGCCCAGTCCAAAATAAATGTCTAACAAAAAGCGTAGTTTATCAAGCAACAATATTTGCGAAAGAAAACCCGAATAACAAGAAATATTACATAGGCATGACTTCCTTAGATTTCAAAACTCGATACTATGACCACAAAAGCACATTCGAAAATAAAAAAAAACACCGTATAAAAACAACACTAGCGAATAAATACTGGGAACTCAAAGAAAGCGGACATTTGCCGGTAGTCGAATGGAAAATAATGAGACAAGCTACCACATGCAGACATTTAGACGACCCATGTAAATTATGCCTCCATGAAAAATTTTCTATCCTGTACTTTAAAGAACCTCAAAATCTATTAAACTGTAGGCGGGAAATAGCAAACAACTGTGTTCACAAAATAAAACTTACTCTAGGATAGCGATACAAAATAGCTTAAAAACTAACAATAACAATAGAAAACAAACAAATAAATAAATTAAATAAACATGAATATACATAAACGATCACACACATATATGTATATATATATATGTGTATATATGTATATATATATGTGTGTGTGTGTATGTGTGCATGTATGTGTGTACACATAGGTATATTTATATGTATAAAAAAAAGGAAAAAAGGAGAACGTCTACCTAAAACCACTAACCTAGTTCTAAAAGAGATCCAAGAAGCAACCACAGAATTCGCGCATAAGCATAAGCTGACGAATCCTATAGTTGGATGAAACGCAGAATATTCAGTGTAGCTTAATCGCCATATATATTTTATAAATTACTATATATATATATATATATATATATATATATATATATATATATAGTAGAACACCGGAATACGATCGACCTAAGATACGGTTTTTTTCAGATTACGATGTGCAACACAGTGTTTTTTCTACCCTCGGTTACGGTATTTACCTCGCCTTACGGTGTTATTTATAATGTTATTTGATTGTATACATGTGTATACTGTACTGTATGTGGTTACTAATTTTTAATCTATTGCATATATATATATATATATATATATATATATATATATATATATATTTCTGTCCTCTGATGGATAGCAAGGATAGCATTCTTTGAAACTCCACGAAATAAGGACTTTGTAATTTTTTTTTTAAGTATTCAGTCGAACAATAAATTTGATTGTAAATTTCAACTTACAGTTTTAATTTCTTTTCTATATGTATATATATATATATATATATATATATATATATATGCGTGTGTGTGTGTGTATGTGTGCTTATGAATATATTTGTGCGTGTATTCGTTTAGATAAAGCAAAACATCTAGTAAGTAGAAAACTTTGTGCTACTTTTACCTAACACTCGGTTAACCGTGCATCGTTTTGCGCTGACATTAAATTTCCTTTGGGGCGGCAGCAGGCGCGCATGCGCAGACGCTCGTACGTGCGCGCACATACGCACGCACACACACACACACACACACGCACACACACACCACTAATCTATCCTGCACAATGTTGTCTGAATTTCTCTGAATGGCTGAACACTAAATGGAATGGACTTCCGAAACGCCGCTTTCTCCTGGAAAGCGAACTCGATGATTTTCTCCCCCCCCCTCCCTCACTCATCAATAACAGAACGCAATCCCGGAACGCACGTTGAAATTTCCTTGAATCGTGTCGATCTAAGAAAAGGACAGATTCCCGGATGGCGGAAGATGCAGTGCCTTATCGATAGACTACGCTTTTCTTAATGCCAATTCGAAGGAATGCTATTCAGATCAAGTAAACCAAGACCCCAGTTTAGAAATTTATTACGAGGCCAAGTAATTGATTACTGTACCAGCAGGGAGACTATCCATTGTCCGGAAACAAATTGTCGTGTGTTCATCTCAAGTGATCGTTTCAGTCGAATCATTATTTGGAGAAGCTGAGAGGTTCTCTCCCAGCTGTTCGTATTCAATTTTCTTTAGAAATGTATCTCTTTATGCGATCTCTACTTTAAATTCTTCAACACAGATGATATGGTTTGGTTAGGGAAGCTGTCTTTGGCCTACGATTATAGAGAACAGCTTACTTTTCTAAAGAGACCAGTTCAAAATTATTTTGCGTTGACTTTTATAGATTAATAACGCTTTTATAAACACATATATTGTTATGAGCAATATCGCCGGAAAGGTCTTTAGTTACTTGTAAGTGGCTGACCTAAACATACTCTTGAATGTGTAGTGACATATAAATAATTATGTAAAGCAAATAAAAACGTATATATATATATATATATATATATATATATATATATATATATGTCAGGTCATGTCATATGCTACTAGTACCATGTAACCCAGTACTACCTGCCTCATGGTCTGGTCACCGGCGACTAAACTGGTTCCCCCCACTAGACTGAGGAGGGCGGCTAGTCTCCCTGCAGGATTAAAAACAAGACCTTCCAAAGGGCGAATGAACCCTTTTTCGGGGTCAACGGCCAACTAGCACCGTGTATATTTGTATGTATGTATATATATATATATATATATATATATATATATATATGTGTGTGTGTGTGTGTGTGTGTGTGTGTGTGTGTGTGTGTGTGTGTGTGTTGGGGTAGAGAGGGCTCCCGTAAGCCGTGGTGAAAGCAAACTTTCTAGAAGAAGCAAATCTCTGATTTAAAAAACCATAAAGCGGGAGACCAGTACCCGCATTAAACTGGTCTGCAGTTTAACTTGTTGCTGGCTATCTTGCTCTTGCTTGTTTCTGGAACATTTTGAACCGAGAGAGAGAGAGAGAGAGAGAGAGAGAGACTTAGCTGTCGTACAAAGCTAAAACTCTGTAACATCATCTTTGTATAGATACTCCCTCAGGCATTTGGCCTCATGTCTGAAGGAGTGGCACTCATCTGACAAGACTTTGCAATCACACACACACACACACACACACACACACACACACACACACATATATATATATATATATATATATATATATATATACGGGCCTTTTCAGTCTTTGACAGACGATGCGTATCCCCGAAGGGGTGGCTGCACGTGAAAATTTTGTGACAGGAGGTGCGCAATCTCTAACCACGTCTCTCCTTAGTCGACATTGTTACATACTAGTGACAAGTGACGTGTATGTACAGGACGACCGGAAACAAATGTAAAGAAAAGCGGAGAGCACACACACACACACACACACACACACACACACACACACACACACACACACATATATATATATATATATATATATATATGATGAGGATAAGGGAAATTGTATTCCAATGAGATAGAGAAATTAAAAAGAAACACACCAGGTTATGTGTTCATCAGCGTTTTATCTGTATTGCGAGACTTCGTCTGGATGAATGAAAAAAAAACACACAAGACACTAGTACAAATATTCTAAAAATATATTTTTGATGCAATGAAATGTATGACGCTTCTGCATTTCTGAGATAAAGTTGTATTAGTCATATTATTTGTATTCATCGAATTACTGTTCTCATCTTTAGTGTGATTTTTTTACAACGTTTCGGTCGATGTAACCTCTTACCTTCTTCAGGTGTATCTTTTCGAAGTCAGGAATGTTTCTGTCGAACTCGGGAATTTGGACGGAATTTCGAGCGGAACCTTTTATTTACTTCACGAGGGTAACATGCTCTTGTTCTGTCAACCATAACTGGACAGAGGTCCTAATTATTTCGCAATTGTATTTTTCGGTCGCCCACACTGAAGATTGAACCTTCAACCTTCAGGAGAATATCACTTTTATAATTGATTTTTCCGAGTACTTCACACACTTGCGGACAATTTTGGTACGTATTTTGGGAACCTTAAACCTATTTTTTCTATTTGGAAATATCATTATTAATTCTAATTATTACTAATTATTACTAATTATCACTAATTATTACTAATTATTACTAATTATTAACACTTATTACTTCCATATATGATCTAGAAGCATGGGTGCCCGGCGTTGCTAGGGCGTTTGGAGGTGTGTGTTGAGCAAAAAAAAAAGTGGTAGTAGAAAGGCAGACTCGATCCCGTACCGCGGAGGACGAAAAGACCGTGAAAAAACCGCGACGTCTTTGCTGTTACGACCACCACCAAACCGGAAGTGACGTAGGTTTTAATTAAGGTTAGCCAATCGAAAAGAGGGGATGACTTTCGAAAATATCGGCGAAAAAAGCAACCTCTCCCTGTACAAAAGTGCCAAGTTGAGGGTGAAGAAATTCATGTTTTTAGCCAATTTTTCGATATATGTCGTCTGAAGCGTCGAGCTTCAAAACGATACTGATCTAGGTAAAATCCGTCGCCTCCGTCGAAAGTTTTAGGCAGACATGCAAACATACATACATAGATTTATATATTTGTAGCTCAAATTTTCGACCCAAATCGATTAAAAAGCTTGCCTTATCGCTGAATACTCTTTATGTAAAATTTCAAATGTTTAGACCAGAAATTGTCTGAGTAATTTGGTAGAGACCGCAGAGGTCACTTTTTTTTAACTTTGACCCTTATTATTATTCGTTAACATTTATTGTTTTGGGCTCAAATCAAGTTATTCAGTTAGATCCATGTCCAAGGAACCTATACCTAAAATTTCAAGTTTTTAGGCCCAAAATTGTCGGAGGAGTTTGGTAGAGTTCTCAAAGGTCAAATCGTTGAACTTTGACCCCTTAACAGCGAAATTCTGACCGAAAACCAATCACGTAGATTGTCCCAAATCTCAGTGCCCTGTATATTAAATTTCGAGTCTGTAGACTAAAAATTAACAGAGTTATTGCGTAGGGAAATGTACACACACACACACACACACACACATACGTTCACTTTTATAGATATATAGATAGATTACTAGCATTTCAGCCCGGCGTTGCCCGAGTGTGTTGAGCAAAAAAAAAAAAGTGGTATTAGGAAGGCAGGCTGGAACCTGTACCGTGAAGGAGGAAAAGAACGTGAAAAAAAACGTGACGTCTTTGCTGTTACGACCACCACCAAACCGGAAGTGACGTAGGTTAAAATTAATGCTAGATAATCGAAAGGAGATGAGTTTAAAAAAAATCGGCGAAAAAAGCGACCCACCCCCTGTAAAAAAAGAACCCAGTCGAAGATGAAGATATTAATGTTTTTAGCCAATGCTTCGATATTTGTCGTCTGAGTGATCGAACTTAAAAACGCTACTGATCTTGGGAAAATCCGTCGTCTCTGTGGAAAGTTTTAGGCAAACATGGAAAAATACATACATAGATTAATATCTTGATAACTAAAATTTTTTGACCCAAACCGATTATAAACCTTGCCCTATCTCTGAATACCCTTTATGTAAAATTTCAAATGTTTAGACCAGAAATTATCTAAGTAATATGGTAGAGACCGCAAAGGTCAATTTTTTTTTAATTTGACCCCAATTATGACTCCTGGATATTTATTGTTTTTGGCTCAAATCAAGTTATTAAGTAAGATCCATGTTCAAGGAACCTATATCTAAAATTTCAATTGATTTTACGGATGAGTTTTTAGAGCTCTCAAAGGTCAAATCGTTGAACTTTTACCGCTTAACAACCAACTTTCTGGCCGAAAAAAATTTCAAAGATGTTCCCAAATCTCAGCACCCTGTATATCAAATTTCGACTCTGTAGACTAAAAATTGACAGAGTTATTACGTAGGGAAATGTACACAGATACACAAACACACACACATACACAGACACGTTCAATTTTATAGGTATAGCTGCATTTCAGCCCGGCGTTGCCCGGGTGTTTGGATGTGTATGTTGAGCAAAAAAAAGCGGTCAATTTTTTTAATTTTGACCCCTATTATGACTCTTTACCGTTTATTGTTTTGGGCTCAAATACAGCTATTAAGTTAGATTCATGTCCAAGGAACCTATATCTAAAATTTCAAGTGTTTAGACCCAAAATTGTCGGAGGAGTTTGGTAGAGTTCTCAAAGGTCAAATCATTGAACTTTGACCCATTATCATCAAAATTTTTGGCCGAAAACCGATCACACAGATTTTCCTAAATCTCAGTACCCTGTATATTAAATTTCGAGTATGTACACTTGGAATTGACAGAGTTATTGCGTAGGGAAATTTACACACACACACACACACGCACACAAACAGACACAGAGACACACAGATACGTTCACTTTTATAGATAGATAGATAGATAGATAGATAGATAGATAGATAGATAGATAATTAACGGTTGCCATACTGTATTTACTTCTAGGTAAAATACCATGTTGAGAAACTGGCGCGGTTTATCCTTCTCTCGAGTCTAGATTGGATTCTATTAAGCCGTGGTAGGCACTCCGGCTAACGATAGCGTCACGATAAAAGATACCCTTGATAGCTCTGGCGCAGCAGCAAGTATTCAGCTACATACAAGATTTTAATGGCACTACAAACTCGTGTAGTGAGTTTAATCTCGGCTGCGGCCGCGCTGGATGGATGGATATCGTATTAAATTCTATACTAGTAATCGCTTATTCCCCAGCATATGTGTTGCTTCTTTGGGTCCTCTTACTGTCAACCCTTCTTCTCTGTCTATAATTTTTAGTCCATCACATAATAGTAGATCGCTTCCCTTTTCTTTCCAGATATGGGCAGCTATAACTGATTTTTCATCCGCGGAAATAAACAATCGTTTGTATGAAGGTTCTTTTTTCATCAAATCTGAACAATTTTTGAATTAGAATTCTTTTGAATTGTTTTCGTATTGTATGATATTGAGCTACCACCTAAACTATTGTGTTTTTTTTTTACATGGGGGTCACCACTTATCAAGGCCCGGAGGCCACTCGGGGATAAGGGTTATTGCGCGTACAGTAATCAATGAGATAGTATTGTAGTAATCATTAGTATTGGAGATTTGATAGAGTGGCTTACTTAAGAGGGCGGTTTGTCAGGAATTTGTTTATGTTGGACTTGAAGGCATCCAAGTAGTAGTCAGATGGGAAACAGGCAAGAGGAAGAGAGTTCCACAATCATGCACTTCTGAGAAAGAAGCTCTGCTCATGGAATCTACGTTAGGATTTAGGTACTACTGCCAATAATTTTCCCCGCTCTTTATCTAAAGAGCGGGGAAAATTATTGGCAGTAGTTTCAGCCAGACTGTGAACTTCAAAATACACACACATGCAAGCATGCACATGGTAGCCATGAAAGTATATTCATTGCAATAGTCTAGTTTAATAACTAAATAGATTATTTGCTATTCCTCTCACTGCTTAATGTTTTCATTAACCAATGTCAGGCTAGTATGTAATACATTGATGTTGGCATTTGGTAAATATTCAGCATAAATAGAGACGCTCTGATATTATTGTACCTATTTACTATGCCTCCCCACGAGACAGAGTTAGACACCAGGGTCATTTTTTAACGTGGAGAAAAGGTACAAAAATAAAAATTGTCTCAGTCGTGAAGGATTTCTCCTCCACCGAAAGAGAATAAGAAATAGAAGTGCAGCATCTGAAGAACAGATACTACACTTTGATCGTGTCCCTAAGGCCAAGTAACCAGCCAATTGTAGTTATTTTGTTAAACCTGCAAAAGTATTTATCCGTGACGCCGGTGTCGTAATGTTATATCAGTGAGATGCCAGGCGTAGCCCACTTGTAAAGTACGCTTAAATATATTTTAATACTTGCAGATGTCGTATATATTACTATAGAATTAATGATCTATCGATTTTCCTATATTATAAAGTTACAATTTCAAAATTAAATATATATATATATATATATATATGTATATATATATATATATATATATATATATATATATATATATATATATAAGGTAAAATTAAAAGCCAAGAACAATGGGAGTATTTTTTGAAATAATTAAAGATTCGAGGATACGAAGTTGACCTACGTTTCTTGAAGAAGCAAGAATGTTGATGTGAAAATCTGGTTCTGAATTAATGCAAGTGCGAATATGTTTATAGAACGACGAAGCAGTAGTGTTTAAGTGCTCTTTAATGCGGTGATGAAGCAATCTGGTAGTGCTTCCGATGTAAGATGCACTGCATTTAGCGCATTGTAGGTCGTAAACAACGTGGTTCTTAAAGCATAAACCTGTGTGTGATATTGGGCAATTAGAGAGTGAACAAGGGGAAGGTGTATGCGATGGATGTTTTCGGTTGAGCTGTTGTCTTAAAGTAGATCCAGTGTGGATGAGTTGAATGTTGAGCCCCTCCCACACTAAACAATAGACTGGAATTGAGTTCCGCTTTTATAATATAAGTTTAAAACATAAGAAAAACAATAATTAAAAAAAAAAACAAAAAAAAACCTTGCTTGAATAGTCATCTCCCTTGATTCACAAACGCAACAAGTATTTCAAACATCAACTGATTTATTTTAACGTTCTCCTAACGTCATTTTTTGTTCTATATTTCGCGGTATCACGTGGCAAACTCTGCGGCTACTTTTCCAATTTTGAACACTCTTCCGCTGTCTTCTCTTGAAAATGGACTAATAAGTCTGAAATATATTGAGATTTATATCACCATTGAATACAACAGAAAAAAAAAAAATTACTGTTGTTTAGAGTTAAAATTTGTGTGAAAAAGAAAAAACAAACAACAAAAAAAAGAACTTTATTTCTTTTGTTTGCATTTAATTTTACTCTATATAAAAAAAAAATCTCGCATTGTTCTTGGCTTTTAATTTTACCTTATATATAATTTTCTTCAACAATGCTTCAAGCAAACTACAACCTACTTATATATATATATATATATATATATATATATATATATATATATATATATATATATATATATATATATATATATATATATATATATACCCAGAGGACTTGGGTGCATCACCTTTAATCGAAACCGAGACCAAATCTTATGAATATATATATATATATATATATATATATATATATATATATATATATATATATATATATATATATATATATATATACAGGGTGACCCAAAAAGAACGGGCCCTAACTCTACTTGGGGCCCCGTTTCTTAGTGGTTTGTCCGAATGAAATGAAACTTTGCTCATAACTAGTTTATTATATTCAAAATATCACATCAAAACACTAGGGTCTTTGACCTTTTTTCTGTTTTTCTCCGTTCTACAGCAAATATGATGGTCTCTTTTGTTTTTTTGGGGGGTCACCCTGTATATAAGAGCAAATAGTTAATAAAACATGTTAAAAAACACTTTGAAAAAGAGTTAAAAACATATTTAATCTGAAAATGAAACACTTAATAAGTGAATAGTCCTTAATCCGCGGAGTTTCGAAGAAATACTTTCCTTCTCATCAGAGGGTAAGAATTAGCAAAATGCGGGATCGGATTTTGTATACAAAAGTATTTGATGAAACTGCAAGTTAGTCAAAGATCTTACTTGATAACAAAAAGTGAAGCAGAGGGACTATGGTGAGGACAAAGGTGATTTCACGTGAATGAATAGTCTGGTGAAAGGTAAATTATCCAATTTATTTTATATATATATATATATATATATATATATATATATATGCGTGTGTGTGTATGTATATATATATATATATATATATATATATATATAATTTGAGTTCCTTCAGATATAATCGAAACCGAAACCAAAACCAAAACTTATGAAGTATTCTGGATAAACTTATTTATTTAAAAAAAATCGATTACTGGAGTGCCATCAGCTATAATCGAAATCGAAACTAAAACTATATATATAACTTGAGTTCCTTCAGCAATCACCGAAACCAAAACTTATGAAGAATTCTTGATAATATTATTAATTACAAGAAAAGGAATCCATAACAATTAAACGACAGTCACTCGGATGTAAGCGTGACACACAAAATAAATAACGCGCTATCCTATTAATATATAGATTAGGGATAAAATATGCATACACGTATGGGCATGAAGACATGGGTATATAACGAAATGATGCCGGTAAAGCGATGTGCCACGACTGAATACTACTTAATTTTTCCCCTCTTTCTATCTCTCTTCCTTTCTGTCGTTCTCAAATGCACGCGCATGCGCATTGCCTGTCTTTCTATTTCTCTTTTTGTTAAGCGGATGTATGTCATAATAATTTTATATGACACCAGGAAAGCAAAAAAAAAAACATGCATCCGGATTTCGTGATAATGTTTCTATTAAACGGATGAAATATATTTTCGCTAATTAACGGTTCGATTACAATTGAAAGGTTAATCATATTTACAGCTTGTACGATTGCTTTCGAAATCGAATACACAAGTACACGCACGCACGCACGCACACACACACACACACACACAAACACACACATATATAAATGCAACTTTGTCTCTGTGTGTGTTAGTTCGTTACTTATAGATTCCGAAACGGCTGAACAGATTTTTTTTTTTTTTTTTTTTTTTTTACATTTTCACCCCAAACAAGGCACATTGCCACTCAGGTGTAGGGGGCTACTATCAGGGTCAGCAACTACGGGGGCACTATGTAGGGATTTGGGCAGCAAGATGTCGGTTCACGTTGCATTTGAACTTCTGCATGTCAGTACAGTTAGGGAAGCATGATCCTGGAATGGAATTCCAAAGTCTAGCGGTTCTGGGGAAGAAACTACTGGAGTAGAAGGATCTTTTGCCCCTAGGGATCTCTACTGTGTGGGGGTGGGATTTAGCTGCCTGTCGGGTTTGTCGACGGTGTCTGCGACGTGGGGGCACAAGTGTCTGCAGTTCGTCAGAGCACTCACCATTAAAATACTTCTAGAACAAGCAGAGGAATGCAACGTTTCGTCGATGGGACAGAGGCTGAAGCTTAGATGCCAGTTCAGGTCCTATCAGATTGGCGACTCTTTTTTTAACCTTGTCTAGGAGCGAGAGACTAGTAGTAGACGCACCATTTTATCATTATATAACTGCAGTGAATAAATCTGGGGGTGATCTTAGTTAAGTTTTGTCACAGAATGCCCCCCCCCGATAATTACCGATAATCGATAATCGAAACCGTTATTTTAATTTATCTATCATCGGTAAAGCTATTTTTTCCATGTCGTCCCTTAACAACAATGATAGAACAACGGGCTGTGAAAATTCTACTGTGGGTAAGGTGATAGCGTGCTTTTTTTTCTTCTTTTTTTTGCATGACGTGGTCTGTAGGTTAAAAACTCCGCACGTAAATTTCGTATTTTTTTTTTTATTAATTGCAATGAATTTTATAAGACTTGAAAATTGACGTGTTTTTTGGGTTTTTTTTTTTTTTGCATGACGTGGTCTGTAGTTTCAAACTCTGCACGTAAATTTCTTAATTTTTTTTTCTTTCGTTAAATGGAAAGAGGTTAATATAAAATAATTTTATTAAAAAACAGTAGGTTCTCTACAGTGCAATGTAGAATAACATATATTTTGGACTAAGTTACTGGATGGAGGCATGTGAAGCTTCCTTCCGGGTGATTTCACGGATTTCGATTACAATAAAAAATATGGGAGTGTGAAATATTCGTTGATCATCATTCAATCCCGGGCAACGTCGGTGTTCCCTACTAGTGTATATATATATATATATATATATATATATATATATATATATATATATGTGTGTGTGTGTGTGTGTGTGTGTGTGTGTGTGTAGAAATATATTTTCTTATAATCTATACTAATTCTTATTTAAGAAGCTCAATGTAATTACAGAGCAATATAGAGAATAAATGAAAAAAAAACTATATTCCAAAATTTATGATGTTGACCATCTTATAATTTATTCCTTTAATTCAGTTGACATGTACAATTCTTGACAGAATCTGTTTCGTAGCGCTAAAATCAAATACTTAATTATTATATCAATCAGTGAATCTATTTTTCGCTGGACTTATCAGAATATATATATATATATATATATATATATATATATATATATATATATATATATATATATATATATATATATTATATTATATTTTATGTACAGAAAGTTGTTAGATGAGATAAGTCATTGATACCGTCGGTTTCAAGCCTGATAAATAGGATCGTTTTAGATATCCATATCAAGCTCTCTTCAGTCAATACTCATCTCTGTCATCTCTAATAATAATAATAATAATAATAATAATAATAATAATGGTGTGTATAGAAGACAGTTTGAATGATACAAAAAAAGAACTAGACAAATACATAATGCAGAACACTCAAAGGATAATATTAGCAGCGAGAGACACTGAAATAGACAAAACAGAAAACAGACAAGAAAAGAAAAATAGGAAGAGAAACAACTACACGGAAGATTCATAATGATGACAAAGAGCGAGAAGAACGAAAACACTTGGACATGGATGCGAAAAGGACACGTAAACACAGAAACTGAATCCTTAATAACTGCAGCACAAGATAAATCAATAAAAACCAACCACAACAAAGCAAAGATCGACAAAACACAAGAAAACAGCAAATGCAGACTCTGCGGACAAAGAGATGAAATGATAAACCGTATAGTAAGGACAGTACATTGGGAATTATGTAAACAACTGCATTTTGAACGCGCCGACAAATGGTACAAACATAAGCCGGCAACAGTACTTAGAAACGAGTATCAGAAAATCCTATGCGACATGAACATACAAACAGACAAACCCATCCAAGCAAGAAGACCGGATGCCGTCATAATTAACAAGAAAGAAAAATCCTGTCAAATGGTAGACTTTGCTGTTCCAGGTGACCACAGGATTAATATCAAAGAAAGGGAGAAACGGATCAAATACACAGAGCTAGCCAGAGAGCTTAAAAGATGATGAAGAAAATCAAAATAATGCATATAATAGTGGGAGCACTAGGAACAACTCAGAAAAGCATTGAAAAAAAGAATGGGAGAAATTGGAATCAGAGGAATGGTTGGAAAGATACAACGAATAACAATAATGAAAACGGCTGAAATAAAAGGAAAACCCTTGAATGCGGACACATGAACCACATGTGTGAGCCAGACAAACTGCTGCAGACGTAAAACATGAAGAAGCGTTACATGGAACCAAGAGCATTGAAGCTGCATATCTATGTTCTCTTACGCGGGTTGCGGCCAAGTGAATTCTTCCCTACAATTAAATATATGCAGCGATGGTATGTGCGTTTCCAAAGGAAATAAATTTCAAGTAATTTGTGAGCCTTTAAACTGACTGTTAAGAAAGGGCAAATGATTTACCGTCTCTTTATTTTGGAAGTACTCTTTTTTTAATTTTTATATTAATGGTGGTCGTTTGTTGAAACGATTTTTACAATTTGTCAACCATTTTGTTTTTTTTTTAGGATACAGCAAGCGTGTTATTTTCTTTGTTACTTGGCGTTTTTTTTTTCGTTTTTTTTTTTCCTTTTCTTTTTTCTTTTTTTTTTTTTTTTTTTCTTGGATGCTATGAAAGAGAAATAATTTGTAACCTGTTCTGTAAGTAAAATATTTTCTTTACTCCAAGCAAACCTTTTTTTTAACTTTATTTATTTCCCCCCCCCCTTTTTTTTATTCCCGTCCCCTTTTTCATTTTATCCTTTATTTTTTGATGGGTCTGTTTCTCGTTGAATTTATCTGAAAACAGATAAATTTCCCACAATATAGCCGTCTTGTTATTTGCGCATTTGTTGATTTTATACGTTACTATTTCTGTCCCTTTCGTTTTTTACAAATTCGCCATTTTTCTTCTGAGAATATCGTGACGTCACCTCCACCATTACATTGCATTTTTCATTTACCAATCCAGAGATTAAAGTTTGCCATATCAACTCTTCTTCTTCTTCTTCTTCCGCCCTCAGACATTTCAACGCATGCGCAGATGAACGGCTTCGTCTCTATGATTGCCCAGGGGCGTAATTAGAATGAGTGCCTTCATGTTTTCGAAAACTTTGTTTTTTATTCGACTCGTACGATTCTGTGCAAAATACAGATTAACATATACGATTGATTATAAATTTACTCGAATTAGTGTTGGGACGATTTATCGATATCGGAATCGGAAATGCCTATTTTCCGATGCCAAATCGGTCTTTTTAATTGTCTTTTTTTTATTTCATTTTGTTTAAAATAAAACATTCCATTGCTGGTAATATTGTTAAATTAGTAAATATTCATTGATTTCAAACTAAGGTAAAGTAAAGCTAAAATCGATAGATCATCCTCCACCAGTGTATTTTGACGTTTATGAAAATATCTGCATATTTAACATGCGTTTTTATGAAAATCTGTGAAAATAACTATCTTATAGTTAAATAATTAGAGATTTATAAAGAATCGGAATCGATAATTGTATCGGAATCGGGAATTTAGCATGGAATCGGTAATTGTATCGGAATCGGGATTTTAGCATGGAATCTGTAAGTGTATCGGAATCTGGAATTTAGTACGGAATCTGTAATTGTATCGGAATCGGGAAAGATATTGGAATAGTTCCATCACTAACTCGAATATTCTTTTACATTAGCGACCCTGTCGGTGGGGGCATTAGAATACGCCGACTACCCCCCCCCCCCTGCAGAGAGTAAAAGTCTCTTAATGGGGGTCCTGGATATGACCTTAAACTATATCCAGTGGTGAGGCCCCAGCTTGTCGGGTTTGGGGAGTGTGGAGCCACCCTTTAATTACCATTGCTCCCAGGTCCACTCTGACCCGGAGTAATAGTACCTGTTAGGGTCCCAACTATGGGTTAAATAGAAACCGACGTGAAAAAAACAAATATATTCCATTAAATAATTTTTTCTTCAAAATCTTTGGATTCGGCATTAAATAACCCGAAAAGGGTTGATATGCCGTAAAACAAAAACAACCAACTTTTACGTTATTATTTCGGCTGTCTATCTTACACAAGATCACCAAAAACATTGTTACCGTCTGCTTCAAACTAAAACAAAAACGACATACAGTTGCTCTATTATGCGGACCACTCATAAACCAAGCATGATGAGAGTCCGTCACATAAAATCAACTGTAGGTTGGACTTGAAACCGATGGAATCGATGTTTTCCTGATCTTTTGTAATATATCTCTCCACGTAAAAAAAAATAAAACGACCCTGTCTAACTCTGTCCCCTAGGGAGGACTTGTAAATAGGTACTATTATATAAAAGGAACTCTGTGTGTGTGTGTGTGTGTGTGTGTGTGTGTGTGTGTGTGTGTGTGTGTGTGTTTGTGAGAGAGAGAGAGAGAGAGAGAGAGTGAAAAAGAGAGAAATTTCTGTAGAGACCCGCAAACAGCTGGGCAGATTTTTATAAAATTTCACACAAAGATATTTTATGTGCTTGGCAGTGTTCTTAGATAGGTTTTGTATCGGAATAAGTATCGATAATCGATAATCGAAAATATCTGATGAAAAAAAGAAACAGGCGATTTTGATCAAAGTTAACACCTTACACGGCCTAACGTCACAAGTGCGTTTGAGAAGTTTTATTACCACATAAGCCCGACATATAAAGTCAACAATATGTTCTTTGATATGACAGATGCGCGTTCGAAATTAATGTTTCTACTTTAAGCACAACTGGACCATGATACTTGATTTTTCATTTTAAACTTAAATTCAAGCCATTATCATTGCACAAGCAATAAAGCCAAGCATATAAAATCAATAGTAGGTTCTTTGATATGACAGGGATGTGTTTGAAATTAATGTTTCTAATTAGAGCACAATTGAACTATGATACTTGACTTTTGCATTTGAAATTTTAATGCAAGTCATTAAATATATAAATAATTTTACAAAATCAACAGTAGGTTCTCTACAGTGCAATTTAGACTGCAATGTATCATGAACTAAGTCACTGCAGGAAGCATGTAAAGCTTCTTCCCGGTGCACCGCGATGGGTCACCCTGCTAGTATAATTTAAAATTCGTATAATTAGGCAGTATCCTTTAATTTATACAGGTCTGGTTGAATATCAACGCTAAGCTCTGCACATTTTTTTTTGTGTTTATCCAGTTTTTTTCCAATATGGCGGGCTAATTTTCTCACGTTTTCTGCGATAGAGTAGAGAAATTCGTCAAACGTACTATGATTTCAACCCTCGTCTTCAGGTACTGTAGTATAGTGAATGTTCATTGCTTAATTGGCTGATCAGATTATGCGCCTATAAACATTTGAGTACGCCGTCCCTACCCTCAATCTCCGGTCTCATGGCTGAGGTTCGGTTTAATGGCTTGAATTAGCAATTCCTCAAAGATAGGTAGGTGCAAGTCGCAATATTCACTATTCCTCAGTACTTGAAGACGACCCGTGTGGGTTGAAAACATAAGTACGTTTGGCGAATTTCTCTAATCTCTCGCGGAAAACATGCAAAAGTTAGCCTGCCATATTAGAACAAAATGCATGATAAACAGAATATGGAGAGCTTAGCGCTGATATTCAACCAGACCTGTAATATACAAATAGACTATGCTCTCATTTTTTTAATTTTTATTAATAACTGAGGATTTTGCTGAGGTCCTGTCAAACTAGCTTTACACACGCACACAAAAACGCGCGTGCGCACACACACACACACACACACACACACACACACACACATATATATATATATATATATATATATTTACTATAATAATTATTAAATACCTACAGAGACTAGTATTTCATCCTTTCGGGAATCTTCAGTGCAGGGTGTCACGATTAACACCGGTTGATAGATTCGAACCCGGCAGCAGAAGTCATTTCTGGATTCATTAACAAGGACCTAATCCATTCGGTCAAATACTGTTGAAATTTAAACATTTATTTTTTTAAATGTTTTTTAACGTCTGTCAGAGTGATCTAATCATTATATGATGATCTGCGCATAAGAGCTAAATTGACCGACTTTTATTTCAACTGAAAGTGCTCAACAATAAGAAACGAGTTTCTTAAAGGGGCTCACATTATTATTTACTATAATAATTTTTAAATACTTACAGACACTATTGTTTCGTCTTTTCGGGAATCATCAGTGCAGATTCGAACCTGGCAACAGACGCCATCTCTGGCTTCATTAGCAAGAACCATTTTCATCCGGCGACCGTTAATCGCGACTCATCCTTTTTTGTATTTGCTGATTATATACGTTACTATTTCGGACTATCTCTTCTTTAAAAATTCGCCAAATTCTTCGGAGAATACCGCGACGCCTACATCCGGATGCATACATACCAAGTACGTCCAAAAATGGAGTTCTGTTGCCACATCTGGGCAGGAGCTGCTCGGCGTTCTAATAGTCATCATCATCATCATCATCAATATCATCACCAGCATCACCATCATAAGCATAATTATTATCATCATCACCATCATTATCATCATCATCATCATCACCATCATTATCATCATCATCGCCATCATAATAAATATCATCATCAATATCATCATCACCACTACCACCATAATCAATATCATCACCATCGCAATCATCATCATCATCATCATCATCATCATCATCATCATCATCATCATAATCATCATCACCACCACCACCACCATCATCACCATCATCATCATCATCATCATCATCATTAATATCACCACTATCGCCATCACCACTACCATAACCATCATCATCTTCATCATGTCCGTCACTCGAACCGAGTTCTCATATGAGGAGACAGTCTAGTTCGTGATCTTTTCTTGGAGAGGCTCCATTTTTTGATAAGCTTCTAGGTCTGACTTTTACGCCTCACCTGAAATGGAACACATATATCAAACCCGTTGCCAAGATTGCGGGAAAATGGTCGGATCATTCTAGTGCTCCAGTAGATATTTCATTGCTGATGCAGTTCTTTACCTGTATAAAAGCCAAGTGCGTCCAAGGATGGAATACTGTTGCCACATCTGGGCAGGAGCTGCAAAAAGAACCTATCCTGCCTTGAGAGTGTTCAAAATAGACTTCGTAGCCTAGTAGGGCATGCCCTTTTCTCTTTCCTGCAACCTCTTTTCCACAGAAGAGATGTTGCGAGCCTATCTCTGCTTTTTCGTTATTTTCATGGCAAGTGCTATGATCTCCTCTTGCCAAACTCTCAGGAAAAAACACTTATCTAGCTGAAACCACTATCAATAATTTCACCAATTCTTTATCTGTGCCTAAACCTAAACGTGGATTCCATGAACAAAGTTTCTTTCTTAGAACTGCATGCCTTTGAAACTCTATTCCGTTTGCCTGCTTTCCAGCTGACTACAATATGGCCGTCTTCCAGTTCAACTTGAACAAGTTTTTGATAAGCCGTTCCCTTAAGTAATCCAATTTACGAAATTTCCATTATTAATGGACATTATCTCATTGACTACTGTACACGCATTAACCCTTACCCTCGAGTGGCCTACGGGCCTTGATAATCGGCGTTACCTGTGTAGAAAACAAAAGATTCACACAGTATATCACAGTTTAGTAAATCCGTTATAGTTTGACGATTGTACACGTGGTTGATTTTGATGGTGCAATATACATGCTGCTCGCAGTTCTTCTGCGTTATGACACTGTTTACTTTCAAACTTTTTCGCACTAATACTTATTCCATTCCTCCACTCTGCTCTCATGAGGTCAATAACTTTCTACGTTGTGTGATCAGTCCTATACCGCTTATTTCCTCTTTTAAAAATCTTTTTTTTTATATATATATATATGACTGGTCGCTCATCCTTACAACGTGATCATCCAATCTGAAATTATTTTTTACAATTAAAATCTCTATGTTAGAACAAGCAGTCTTTTCATTCTCTTGATGTTGGTTCGACGATCTTGACAGTTTTTTTTTCTCAAAATGATTGTAGTTTTTCAAGTGCTTTAAAATTCTGATGGCATGTTGCCCCGGTTTCTAATGCATACAAAAGTCTGAGAAGGACATGTATATGAGAATATGTTTTAACTTAAGTAGGGATGGTATAATAAAATTGTGGGGTCTGCGTTCACGTCTGGTCGCCATAGAATGGAAATAGGCACCCACTTTAATAAAGACTTTTCATATCTATCTGCGTAAGTATACTTTGATAATTATGTTTCAGTTTGAAGAAATGTGGTATAATAAAATTATGGGGTGTTCGTTCGCGCCTGACCTCTATAGAATGGAAATATGTCACAAAGTTTAACAAGGTTTTTTAATATAGATCCATAGAATATTGTGATAAGTGTTTCAGTGTGAACAAGTATGGTATAATAAATTATGGGGTTTATCTATTTTATTTTGACTTTCATCATATTTTGTTTTGGTTTTGATACCCCCAAATTCGAAGCTATCTCTTTACAACCCTTCCTATTCATAACCTATCATACTTTCATAAATAAGAATTCATTTTCTGTAGGCTGTTTTTGAACCTAGTCAACGACGGGTACTTTTGCTAGTATATATATATATATATATATATATATATATATATATATATATATATATATATATATATATATATATATATATAGGTAGTCTGTTTATTGTCCAAACATTACTGACGGCTTAAACATGGGAAAAAGCATCCCTCACCTCCAAAAAACATTACTGCAAACATTCACAAAACATACACCCCAATTTTCCCCGGATGTAGATCGAACCCAAATTTCTCATAAAAACCAATGTGGTCTTGACGCCGTTCCAATATCAACTTTTTCTGGGTCCGATGAAGTATTGTTCCTGAATTGGCATTCCACTGAAACATGTATGCACATATGTAATCAATAATGTTCCTATTTACAATGCCTCCCCACGGGACAGAGTTAGACACCAGGGTCACTTTTTAACCTGGAGAAAAGGAACAAAAATAAAAATTGTCTCAGTCGTGAAGGATTTCTCCTCCACTGACAGAGAACAAGAAATTGAAGTGCAGCATCTGAAGAACAGATGGTATTTATTTGCTCCCCCACCGAGCAAATTAGGCACAAGGCCGATTTTTAATGTGGAGATAGGGGGAGGGGGAGGGAAAGGGGGGACCAGCTCCCGAGAGGTGGGAAATGGGAGCTGGATTAGTAACTGTTGGTATGAAGGGTCGCCCCTTCAGTGACCAAGGTCTTATATGTGGGGTTGCCCCCACATATGATCTTTGCTTGCAGTATCTGCCGGAACAGATGGTATTTATTTGCTCCCCCACTGAGAAAATTAGGCACAAGGCCGATTTTTAATGTGAGGAGTGAAGGGGAAATGGGGACTAACTCCCCGGGGAGTAGGGGAGTTGGATAGTGACAATTGGTATGAAGGGTTGCCCCTACATTGACCAAGGTCTTATATGTGAGGTCGCCCACACATATGGTCTTTGCATGCAGTATCTGCCGGAACAGATGGTATTTATTTGCTCCCCCACCGAGCAAATTAGGCACAAGGCCAATTTTTAATGTGAGGAGTGAAGGGAGGGGGAAGGGAAAAAGGGGACCAGCTCC
>NC_136503.1:108164246-108166746 GCF_053919585.1 Euprymna scolopes
TATATATATATATATATATATATATATATATATATATATATATATATATTGCCTTTAAACAATATATATATATATATATATATATATATATATATATATATATATATATATATATATTGAAATAAAATAAGTCTGCCACTTCGCGGTTAACGTTGGCTGGGAGATTTGTTCCTTGTTAATGCAGTCAGAGATGGCCGGATTTCAAATCTTGCAACTGACAGTAATCGTGATTCCCTTCACTGATGATTCCCAAGAGGATGAACGGTATGAAAAAATTTAGGTTTTAAAAAATAATTGCGTAGATAATTATTCTTTGTGCCTACACATAATGGAGTTTTGTGTTTATGCAATCATCAGTGTAGGGATAACAATTCTTGCCGCTCAAGATATTCGAACCCAGCTTCGAAACCATCTTTTGCTCCATTTGCTAAGGTTTTATCTGGTGGCCACCAAACATGGGAATGAAGTGAATTAAGAATCATTAAACGTCGAATTCAGGAGAAATCATTAGACAATCTAGAGTGTTCGAACAAGCGGAAGTTGTGAACGTTGCACTAGTTGACTAGTTATTACTAGCCTGCGTGCCCGACATTGCCCGGGTTTTGAGCAAGAAAAAAACAAAAAGTGATAGTAGGCAGGCAGGCTCGAACCCGTGACGTGAAGGCGGAAATGTAAAATGAAAGAAAATCTGACTTCTTACTCCTACTCCATGACGCGACCGGAAGTTCGAAACGTTGAAATTAGTATTGTCATTTCAACCAATATGCAAAAATGGCGACACAAAAAATATGACCCTTCAGTTGAGGGTGAAGGAATTGATATTTTTAGCCAATTTCCCGATATTTGTCGTCCAAAGGGTCGAGCTTCAAAACACTGCCGATTTCGTGACAATCTGTCGCCTCTGTCGAAAGTTTTAGGCATACATACATACATACATACATACATACATACATACATACATACATACATATATACATTTAAACAGACAGGTGAGATTTATATAATAGATTCCGCAGAAGATTATACTTTACTATGATATCCGTACGGTATACGACTCGATATCACATGATTTCAAAGGGACATTCTTCTATTCGTTTAAGGAAATACGTGATCGATCATGTATGATATTGAATACGGTACCTCAAAGCGTGTCAAACAAAAGGGCTTCCTGTCTTTGACAATCGTGCAATACATTAAAAGAAGATTGAATAATTTATCGGTGATTGTCATATTTATTCCCCATTTTCTTTTCTTCCTCTCCCACTTTTTTTGGTGGCGCGCGGGTCACGCTTAACAAGTTCCGGGCGAACATTCGATCGGTGATCAATCAGGTGGAACTGACGGGGGGAAACGATCCGAATCAATTTGAAGGGAAAACGGATTTGGGGGATAGGAGAGGGGGGCATGGCGATTTCTTTCAATACCTTGTTGCTAGCTTGCTTAGAAATGAAAAAGATCCATTAACGCGATTGGGGGTCAAGCAATGAAAGAAAAAGGCGATCTGAGAATAAAGATGGTGTCATTGGTAGCTATTAACACTGTTGAAGGAAATGTTTATTCACACTTTGCGTAAAAGCAATACTCTTTTGTAAAGGAATTGAGTGCTTTCGGTTATCAGTTTCGTAAAAAATGTAAACAAATGGATAGACTTATTTAAGCGAGACGGTTCCTAGTACAGATGGAAAGACAAAATTCCATGGTTTTTGTGTAGGATTTACTTTGGTCATTGCTACTTCCATTGCCCAACTCGATTTCGCCGGAAGTCATTTTTATTTCCCACTATCTATTTTTCGTTTTAGTTTTCTCTTTTATTCCTTCTTCGTCTTCTTCTTCTTCTTCTTCTTCTTCTTCTTCTTCTTTTTTTGGCCTTTTCTTTTATTCTTCTTTTTTCTTTTTCCTCGTCTTTTTCTGATTTTTTCTTCTCTTCTTCTTTTACTTCTCTCCCTTTTACTTTTTCTGATTTTTTCTTCTTCTTTTGCCTCTTTTTCTTTTCCTTCTTTTCGTTTTATTTCCCTTTTTCTTTTTCTTCTTCATTTTTCTTCTTTTTTCTTCTTTTTCTTATAGTTCTTTTTTCTTTCTTCTTTTTCTTCTTTTTTCTTCTTTTTTTCTTCTTTTTCTCATAGTTCTTTTTTCTTTCTTCTTTTTCTTCTTCATTTTTCTTCTTTTTCTTATAGTTCTTTTTTCTTTCTTCTTTTTTCTTCTTTTTTCTTCTTTTTCTCATAGTTCTTTTTTCTTTCTTCTTTTTCTTCTTCATTTTTCTTCTTTTTTCTTCTTTTTCGTATAGTTCTTTATTCTTTCTTCTTTTTCTTCTTTTTTTCTTTATTTTCTTCTTCTTCTTCTTCTTCTTCTCTCTACTTTTTCCTCTTTCTCTTTTTTCTTGTTCTTTTTCTTCTTTTTCCTTTCTTCTTGTTCTTTTCTTTTTCTTCAATTCCTATTGCAATATCTTCTTCTCTATCCGCATTTTTCTTCTCCCATGTTCGTTTCAATACTCATTCTCATA
>NC_136503.1:108171746-108276746 GCF_053919585.1 Euprymna scolopes
CGAAACGTTGCGAAAAAAAGGAACCTTTTAAAGAAACAAAGAAAAAAATGAATGAAAATTCGAAAAAAAACATAAAAAAGAACATTGTTAGCACAGAGATGCTAGACTGAAGGAGTAAACTAACGATTATCTCTCACAGTATGATTTCATTATTTTTTATTGAACTATGTAGCACAATATTACTTTCTGGGTATTTATTAGTACTTATTAGTTCATCTCATTTGGTCATCTCTTTACATCCAGTAAAATCTTACTAAACTTTTCTGCGTGTTGTTTGTTGTTTTATTTTGTTTTGCTTTTCCGACTAAAAACCTGACTTTTTTGCGCTATTTAAACATATATTAATTAACTGTACTTCTCATTCCATTGACTTTCCACGGGTCCAGCAAATATGCATGAATATATTTACTACTGAAAGAAGAATTTAGTTTATAATGAGAATACTAATGTTCATTGAAATCTGCTAGCTGAAAATGAATGCAGGAGGAGGTAAATCTTCTCAAAATTGCAAAGTATTATATTAGTAAGTATAATTATTTGTATGACGATTGATGTGACCGTGTTAGTTATTGATTAAATATATTTCTAACTAGCGGCTGCGCCACGTCGGCACATACAACGTTGAGTCAAACACAAAATCGAGTACACTCAACATCAAGTACACTCAACATCGTCTTACCATCAACGCTTACTTTGTGAACTCGGAGTATGGGAAATTCACATATGCACAAAACAAAATCCCTGAAAAAAAAATACCCTAAAGGTAAGGTTAACGAGTAAACGTTGGATAAAATGATGGTTAAAATTATTACGAACTTGTCAGGATTCGAACTTGGAATTTTCTGATCCGTATTCAGTCAAGCTATTCATTACACCACAAGTCCTGTCCGTACGGCGAAGATGTTACCACGTTTACAATCAGTTACCGCGATTACAGACAGTGCTAAATTCCGTTGGCATGGGCACGTAACTTTTTCGACAATTTCACGAAACGGCTTAAAACCTCTTATTTCGCGTTTTTTGTGTGTGACTCGGCGTTGTTCGTTACGAACCATATATAGATAAGAACAATCTAAGGACTAACACCTTAAAGGAAAAAAAGAATTTTTCAATTCGGTGCATTCGTTCAAAAGTTGTATTGGTATATATATACACACATCAAAAATAAATAGATAAATAAATAAAATAATAGATGAAAACATAAAAAGATAAATAAATAAATAAATAGATAAATAAATAAATAAATAAATAGATATAATAATAAATTAATTAATAAATAGATAAATTAATAAATTAATTAATTAATACATAAATAAATAGATAAATAAATAAATAGATGAATAAAAAGATAGAAAAATAAATAAATAAAAAGATAGATAAAAAATAGATGAATAAATACATAAATAAACAAATAAATAAATAAATCAATCAATAAATAGATAAATAAATAAATAGATAAATAAATAATTTAATTAATTATTAGAAAAACAAATAAATAGATAAATAAATGAATAGATAAATAAATAAATAAATAAATAGATAAATAAATAAATAGATAAATAAATAAAAAATAAATAAATAAATAAATAGATAAATAAATACATAGATAAATAAATAAATAGATAAATAAATAAATAAATTAATTAATTATTAGATAAACAAATAAATAGATAAATAAAAAAAGATAAATAATTAAATAAATAGATAAATAAATAAACAAATAAATAGATGAATACATAAATTAATCATTAAAATAATAAATAAATGAATAGATAAATAAATAAATAAATAGATAAATAAATAAAAAAAATAGATCAATAAATAAATAACTAAATAAATAAATAAATAGATAAATAAATAAACAAATAAATAGATAAATAAATAGATAAATAAATAAATACTTTAATTAATAGATAAATAAATAAATACATGAATAAATAAATAAATAAATAGATAAATAAATAAATAAATTGATAAATAAATAAATAGATAAATAAACAAATAATTAAATGAATAAATAAATGAATAGATAAATAAATACACAAATAAATAGATAAATAAATAGATAAATAAAAAATAGATAGATAAGTAAATAAATAGATCAATAAATAAATAAATAAATAGATAAATAAATAGATGAATAAATAAATAGATAAATATATAAATAGATAAATAAACAGATAAACAAATCAATCGATAAATAAATAAATAAATAGATTAATAAATACATAAATAAATACATAAATATATAAATAAATAGATAGATAGATGAATAAATAAATAAATAAATAAATAGATAAATAAATAAATAGATAAATAAATTGATAAATAAATAAATAGATAAATAAATAATTAGAGGAATAAATAAATAGATAAATAAATAAATCGATAAATAAATAAATAGATAAATAAATAGATAAATAAATAAATAGATAAATAAATAAATAGATAGATAAACAGATAAATAAATAAATAAATAAATAAATAAATAGATAAATAAATAGATAAATAAATAGATAAATAAACAGATAAATAAATAAATTAATTAATTAATAGATAAATAAATAACTAGATGAATAAATAAATAGATAAATAAATAAATAGATAAATAAATAAATAGATAAATAAACAGATAAATAAATAAATAAATAGATGAATAAATGATAAAATAAATAGATAAATAAATAGATTAATAAATAGATAAATAGATAAATAAATAGATAAATAAATAGATAAATAAATAACTAAATAAATAGATAAATGAATAAATAAATAAATAAATAGATAAATAAATAGATAAATACATAGATTAATAAATAGATATATAAATAAATAAATAGATAAATAAATAAATACATAGATAAATATACAGATTAATAAATAGATAAATAAATAAATAGATAAATTAATAAATAAATAAATAAATAGATATATAAATAAATAAATAAATAGATATATAAGTAAATAAATAAATAAGGAGATACATAAATAGATAAATAAATAGATAATTAAATAACTAAATAAATAGATTAATAAATAAATAAGTGAATATATAAATAAATAGATAAATAAATAAATTAATAGATAAATAAATAGATAAATAAATATAATAAATAAATAAATAAGTAAATAAATAAATAAATAGATAAATACATAAATAGATAAATAAATAAATAAATACATAAATAGATAAATACATAAATTAATAAAGAAATAGATAAATAAATAGATAAATAAATAAATAAATAGATAAATAAATACATAAATAGATAAATAAATAGATAAATAAATAAATAGATAAACGGATAAATAAATAAATAAATATAATATATAAATAAAAAAATAAATAGATAAATAACTAAATAAATAAATAGATAAATAAATAGATACACAAATAAATAGATATAAAAAATAAATAAATAGATAAATAAACAGATAAATGAATAGATAAATAAAAATAAATAAATAAATAGATAAATAAATAAATCGATAAATAAATAGATTAAGAAATAAACAGATAAATAAATAGATAAATAAAAAAATAGATAAATAAATAGATAAATACATAAATAGATAAATAAACAGATAAACAAATAAATCGATAAATAAATAAACAAATAAATAAATAAATAGATAAATAAATAAATAGATAAATAAATAGATAGATAAATAAATAGATACACAAATAGATAAATAAATATATAAATTAATAAATAAATAGATAAATAAATAAATTAATAGATAAATAAATAAATAGATAAATAAATAGATAAATAAATAGATAAATAAAGTGATAAATAAATAAATTAATTAATTAATAGAAAAAAATGAATAGATAAATAAATAAATAAATAGATAAATAAATGAATAGATAAATAAATAGATTAATAAACTGATAAATAAAAAAATAAATAAATAGATAAATAAATAAAAAATAAATAGATAAATAAATAAATAAATAAACAGATAAATAAATAAATAAATAGATTAATAAATAGATAAATAAAAAGATAAATAAATAAATAGATAAATAAAAAATACATAAATAAATAGATAAATAAATAGATAAATAAATAGGTAAATAAATAAATAAATACATAGATAAATAAATAGATAAATAAATAAATAGATTAATGAATAAATATATAGATAAAGAAATACATAAATAAATAGATATATAAATAAATAAAGAGATACATAAATTGATAAAGAAATAGATAAATAAATAAATAAATAGATAAATAAAAAAAACAAATAGATAAATGAATAAATTAATAGATAAATAATTAAATAAATAGATCAATAAATAGATAAATAAATATAAAAAGTAGATAAAAAGATAAAAAATAAATAAATAAATAGATAAATAAATAAATAAATAGATAAATAAATAAATATATACATAAATAGATAAATAAATAGATAAGTAAATAAACAAATAGATAAATAAATAAATAGATAAAAAAATAGATAAATAAATAGATAAATAAATAAATAAATAGATGAATAAATAGATAAATAAATAAATAAATAGATACATAAATTAATAGATAAATAAATAGATAAATGAATAAATTAATAGATAAATTAATAAATAAATAGATAAATAAATAAATAGATAAATAAAAAAATAAATAGATAAATAAAAAAATAAATAAATAGATAAATAAATGGATAAATAAATAAATAGATAAATAAATAGATAAATTAATAAATAAATAAATAGATAAATAAATAGATAAATAAATAAATAAATAAATAGATAAATAAATAGATAAATAAATAAATAAATTGATAAATAAATAAATAGATAAATAAATAGATAAATAAATAAATTGATTAATAAACAGATAAATAAATAAATTAATTAATTAATAGATGAATTGTTACATATCGTTATCATCGAATTCTCATTAGGGTTATCATCCTGGGGCGCCATTTTGAATTCATTGAGGGGGACCAAATTGAGCTTTCGTTACATTTTAATATGTTATATAGAGTTCTTCATTTAGGGGGCACATTTTACGTTTTCTATATAACATAAGAAAGATTCCGTGTGATTGTCTCTAACATAAATGGTTGTGTGTTTGATTATCATAAAGGGAATCGTGTGTGTGACATGTAATTTCTGAACCTACCTCTGTTCTCGCTGTTGAACCATCTGGCAATTTTATCATCCTGGAGGGAGACTTGATACCTGTTTGACGAAGATGTATCACTCCAAGACGATGAAATGGTTTTATAGTTTTTTATTTCACTTTCCCCAGAGGTTCTGCAGAAGTGGAAGTGAAATCGGCTTGTGTTAGTTCTTCTTCACACACGTCAGCGTTCGTCTCCCCCCTCCCCAGTTAAGAGGGGGGAGACCACGGAAAACGTCTGTCTTCTTCAAAGCTCAAATCAAATCTCACAGATCTAGCCAACCACGTCACACATACGTAATTTGGTCAGCTGACCTTTGGTTCTGGTAAACGTGTCTACCTCCACGTTTACTCACCTCTCTCTCTCTCTATCTCCCTCTCTCCCTCTCTATTTCCCTCTCTCCCTCTCTATTCTCTTATAGAGACACAGAGAGAGAAAATAGAAAGAGTAAGAAAGCCAGAGAGGGGGGAGAGATGCTCGTTAACATTCCTCCACCCCTTTTTTATCAAAATGTATGGCAAGCCATACATTTTTAATAACTAACTAACTAAAAAAAAATAATTATGTCCGAAGTACATCTTTATTTTTTCACTTTCCGGACTCACCCCTTTTCCAAGAAAGATCAGGCACCAGTACTCTTCTACTACACTATCAACCCATCTGCTGCTTCTCGAAAGTCTCTCCTCGACATTAACTTGCTTCCAAGTTAGACAAAGCTGTAGCTTTGCAGATATACATCTTGTCTAGGCGGTCGCATTGTTGGATATTTTCCACTGACTCTGCTCTTTATTTGGACCACTTGGCCAAACAAATGGAGACTCCATTTTCGATCACTTTTTCGAAATGGGGCCAGCATATCGCAATTACGACCAGAACGTCGGATTCTCCATGTTGGTGGTAGCTTTATCGCATGGGGACTCGAACCCCTGACCCTCAAATTAAAAGTCTGATGCTCTACCGACCCAACCATCCCACTCGCGTTCTCGACTTTCAGCATAGGCGTAAGTCCCAGTTTTTTTTTACTGTAATGCCCTGACGTCTTTCTCTGAGTGGTCCTATTACTGGAGCTTTGTTCTATTCTATCTACTACTTCGGGACTTCACAAAGCTCTTCTACAAACTCCCTTGGTTGGTCTAAGCCAAGATACGCCTTCACACTGATTCACTCGGAGCCTGTTTGAGTTCCTGGATCCCGACAAGATACGGAATCATCACTCCCTAACTAATGCGCCAAAGCTTACTTGCGCATCGATTTCTAACTAAGTAGCTTTCCCTTTGTGATTTTTCCACATTCCCAGCAAGTCCCAAGATTCCAACCCAGATATCCCTCACACATTCCTCTAAAAAAATAAAAAAAATAATAAGGCTCTATCTTGTCCCTTACGTAATCTGCATCTTTCCCTTTCTTCTATCTCCCCGTGATTAGGCTTGGTACCGACTGTCCAGTCGCTCCGTACCCTGAGGAATTATCACGACCTCGCACGCCAGTCTTTTGTTGGACAAGACTTATTGCCGTTGCTTGGGCCTACGTGGCATCTTCCAACTATCTGGAACCACTAGTATTGTTTTAACAGGGTTCTCATTACTCTAAAATAGTATTTCCCCTGCCAAATTTTCTAATTTGTGACAATACCGTGGCTTATATAAAAAAAATAAAACAACAGAAAAAACTGCTTTCTACAGCCTAATCGCCTTGTAATTCTCATGAAAAAAATGCAACTACGCGCTAAACGTCCCTAAAATATAACTAAACCAACCAAATCTATTCCAAAATAATTTAATTTAATAATACCAATTAAATTCACCCAGCATGTTTTTGTTTTTTTTACACTTTAAAAAATTTTTCCATCCCAAGCCTTATCCTATTCATCATAAGCCTACTCTTATTACTAGTATTTTGTGGGAAACAAAAAACCTCTTAACATTCCATATGGTGGGTAGCCTTCTATTTTCCTAAGTACTTGCATACATATTTCATTCATCTTCTCTTGAGCGATTCGTAACATAATGGCCACGTCAGCCATTGCACCCCCTCTGCCCCTTACACCATGTCAGAGGGCATTTCATTTGCTCCCTGAAGTTGATTACAACTAGATCCGCTCACGCTGGACAGAATACATTCCGTTTACTGCTATGTCAGAAAAAACTTTTTTTTTTCCAAAGTCGGTAAGCGCAACCTGCCTTGAAGACACATAGCTTCACGGAAAACATCGGATTTCCACACATGAAGTACTCAAACTTGCTCCATGTTGATTCTACTCGAAATCAACAGAAATCACGATAAAAAAAATAAAATTCGAATCATTTCCCGAGAATAATGAAATTAATAACTACCCATGTAATTCAACACCTCTCCAAAATTCTAACATGCTTGCCACAGAAATTAAATTCCATTCACGCCCCACTTTTATTCTTTCATTCCTTCATATAGTTTATTTAACCCTATTTTTATTCCTTTTTTTTCCTTATGTGGTCAAAACGTCACTCATGTCGAATAGAACATTTATTCTACTTTTCGAAAATTGAAATTAATACCGACTGAACCTTTGACTCTTCCGAAACTTTTTTTTTTTTAATCATTTATTACACTGTTTAAATCTTATTTATTTCTCTTTTTCCCTATTTTATTATTACTATTATGATTATTAATTAATTAACACGTTCTTTCTTTTCTTAATCATTCTTTCAATAGACCCCACAAGCAAAGATTTCACCTCACCATTCTGCGAAAAAAAAATACATGTCAAAGAACAAGAAAATTCTGCCAATACCGTTTGACAACACATCAATTACATAAAAATAATAAATTAAAAAATACAAAAATATCCTATAAGCAATCACAAAGTCCCATCTCACTAACAACAAAATTCCAAATAACAAAACACAGATTCGTGGATACTCCTTTTGACCACGTCATCAAAAAAAAAAAAAAAAAATCAGCGAAAAAGAAAAAAAATCATTTTACAGGACATGACCATTGTCTTTTCATCAACAGTACATATTGTTTTTCATTAAAAGTTACATTTAGTTCACAATTTAAAAATGACACAAAATATTCATAACACATATTTTTGATTGACATGTTTATCTTTGTGGTAAAGGCTCGTTTCTTTTTGGTTTTCTCACTGGCTGTTGTTAAAAATTTACAAAATAAGGTCATTTTTCGTTTTCCCTTCTAATTTTGACATTAAGTGATATTTTTCTTCGTTCATAACGAGCTAATTCCCAATACGATAAACATTTTTTTTTAACTATTTTCTATATATAAAGTTTTACATCTGTGTGTCTGTATGTCTTCCTTTTCTTTCTTCGTGAAAAGGTTGTACGTGTGTATTGCTTTTCTTTTTTTTTTCTTTTTTTTTCTTAATTATTTTTCTAATTCGCCTAGTGTTTTAATGGACCCTACGTTGTGTGTGTGTTGATTTGTATTTTTTTTTTTTACTGTTCTTTCTTTTTCTTTTTTTTCCATACATTTTATTGTTTTTCTTGTCCTTTTTTTTTCTTTTTTTATTTTAAGTCTATTTCTTTCTTCTTGACACTAAATCTCCATGCTTCCACGTTGTATTTTCTTAAACACAGGTTCGATTATCGCATCGGTGATGCGACTTAGTCACGAGCACCAAAACGAATATGTTATATATTCGTTATCATCGAGGTTATCCTTGAGGGGTACCAAATTGAGCTTTCGTTACATTTGAATATGTTATATAGAGTTCTTCATTTAGGGGCACATTTTACGTTTTCTATGTAACATAAGAAAGATTCCGTGTGCGTATAATTGTCTCTAATATAAATGGTTGTGTGTTTGATTATCATAAAGGGAATCGTGTGTGTGACATGTAATTTCTGAACCTACCTCTGTTTCTTCTCGCTGTTGGATCATCTGGGAATTTCTCATCCTGGAGGGAGACTTGATACCTGTTTGACGAAGATTTATCACTCCAAGACGATGAAATGGTTTTATAGATTTTATTTCACTTTCCCCAGAGGTTCTGCAGAAGTGGAAAGTGAAATCTGCTTGTGTTAGTTCTTCTTCACACACGTAAGCGTTCGTCTCCCCCCCTCCCCAGTTAAGAGGGGGGAGACCACGGAAAAAACGTCCGTCTTCTTCAAAGCTCAAATCAAATCTCTCAGATCTAGCCAACCACGTCACACATACGTAATTTGGTCAGCTGACCTTTGGTTCTGGTAAACGTGTCTACCTCCACGTTTACTCACCACTCTCTCTCTCTCTATCTCCCTCTCTCCCTCTCTATTTCCCTCTCTCCCTCTCTATTCTCTTATAGAGACACAGAGAGAGAAAATAGAAAGAGTAAGAAAGCCAGAGAGGGGGGAGAGATGCTCGTTAACAGAATAAAAAAATAGATAAATAAATAAATAGATAAATAAATAAAAAACATAAATAGATAAATAAATAAATAAATAAACAGATGAATAAATAAATAAATAGATAAATAAATAAATAGATAAATAAATAAATAGATAAATAAATAAATAGATAAATAAATAAATAGATAAATAAATAAATAGATAAATAAATAAATAGATAAATAAATAAATAGATAAATAAATTAATAGATTAATAAATAAATAGATAAATAAATAAATAGATAAATAAATAAATAGATAAATAAATAAATAGAGAAATAAATTAATAGATTAATAAATAAATAGATAAATAAATAAATAGATAAATAAATTAATAGATTAATAAATAAATAGATAAATAAATAAAAAACATAAATAGATAAATAAATAAATAAATAAACAGATGAATAAATAAATAAATAGATAAATAAATAAATAGATTAATAAATAAATAGATAAATAAATAAATAGATAAATAAATAAATAGATAAATAAATAAATAGATAAATAAATGAATAGATAAATAAATAAATAGATAAATAAATAAATAGATAAATAAATAAATACATAAATAAATAAATAGATAAATAAATTAATAGATTAATAAATAAATAAAGCAATAAATAAATAGATAAATAAATAGATAAATGAATAGATAAACAAATAAATAGATGAATAAATATATAAATAAATAGATAAATAAATAAATAGATAAATAGATAAATAAATAGATAAATAAATAGATAAATAAATAAATCAATAGATAAATAAATAGATAAATAAATAGATAAATAAATAGATAAATAAATACATAAATAGATACATAAATAAATAAATACATAGATAAATAAATAGATAAATAAATAGATAAATAAAGAGATAAATAAATAGATAAATAAATATATAAATAAATAGATATATAAATAAATAAATAAAGAGATTAATAAATATATAAATAAATAGATAAATAAATAAATAAATAGATAAATAAATTCATAAATAGATAGATAAATAAATAAATAAATAGATAAATAAATTAATAGATAAATAAATAGATGAATAAATATAATAAATAAACAAATAGATAAATAAATAAATAAATAAATAGATAGATAAATAAATAAATAAATAAATCAATAGATACATAAATAGATAAATATATAAATAGATAAATAAATAAATAAATAAATAGATGAATAAATAAATAAATAAATGAATAAATAGATAAATAAATAAATAAATATATAAATTGACAAATAAATAGATAAATAAATAAATAAATAGATAAATAAATAGATAAATAAAGAGATAAATAAATAAATCAATAGATAAATAAATGGATAAATAAATAAATAAATAAATTAATAAAAAATAAATAGATAAATAAATAGATAAATTAATACATACACAAATAAATAAATAGATGAATAAATAGATAAATGAATAAATAAATAGATAAATAAATAAATAAATAGATAAATGAATAAATAGATAAATAAATAAATAGATGAATAAAAAAATAAATAAATAGATAAATAAATAAATCGATAAATAAATAAATTTAATGATAAATAAATAAATAGATAAATAAATAAATAGATAAATAAATATATAAAGACATAAATAGACAAATAAATAGATAAATAAATAAACAAATAGATAAATAAACAGATAAATAAATAAAAAGATAAATAAATAAATTCATAAATAGATAAATAAATAAATAAATATATGAATAAATAAATAGATACATAAATAAATAGATACATAAATAAATAGATAAATAAATAGATAAATAAATAAATAAATAGATAAATAAATAGATAAATACATAAATAAATAGATAAATAAATAGATAAATAAATAGATAAATAGATAAATAAATAGATAAATAAATAAATAAATAGATAAATAAATAGATAAATAAATAAATAAATAGATAAATAAATAGATAAATAAATAAATAAATAGATAAATAAATAGATAAATAAATAAATAGATAAATAAATACATACATAGATAAATGAATAGATGAATAAATAAATAGATTAATTAATAGATCAATAGATAAATAATTAAATAAATATATAAATAAATAAATAGATTCATAAAAAAAAAATAGATAAATAAATAGATTAATAAATAGATAAATAAATAAATAAACAGATAAATAAATAAATAAATAGATAAATAAATAGATAAATAAATAAATAAATAAAAGATAAATAAATAAATAAATGAATAGATAAATAAATAAATAAAAAGATAAATAAATAAATAGATAAATAAATAAATAAAAAGATAAATAAATAAATAAATGAATAGATAAATAAATAAATAGATAAATAAATAAATAGATAAATAAATAGATAAATAAATAAATAAATCGATAAATAAATAAATAGATAAATAAATGAATAAATATGTAGGATTTTGTTAATAGTATAGATAGCTCTTGTTCCGAAATTTCAACGGGTCCTGCTAGTTTGTAATGATAGGTTTTATGTTTTTTGTTTCTTGGTTTGTTTGTTGTTGTTGTTGTTGTTGTTGTTGTTTTTTGTTTGTTTTTTTTTCTGTGTTTTATCTTGGCACCATTCACAGAATATCTTATGATGCCAGGAGTAAGTAGGTGTGCATAGGGAAAAAAGGATGTGAAATCCAGACGCCTTTCTCGTCGCTCACGGCCACATCATGTGATTGAATACAAATCGATAGAACAATGATGAAACGGATACGTCGTGGGTGGTGACGTTTTTTATGTAAATAAATCAGGAAAGGCGGAGAATCTGTGAGGAAATCGATTACTCGTTTGACAGTGCGATGAGTGCGCATAGGTGGGTTGTCCAGCATCAATTGTTTGCCCAAACACAGATGAAGGATCAACATTGTATAATGAGGATGGAGGTTAAATAGAATGATATGTAAAGAGAATAGATCAATATATTACTAGCAGATGTACCTGGTGTTTCTGGGTATAAACGTAATGTTAAATTTTTTGAGGTCAAGATCAAACGTTAAGGTTATATTCGAAGCAGCTCAATAAACTCATCCACCTAGGGATGGCGCACTATTAAAACCAAGTTTTTACTTTCCTCCTCCTTTAAAAGAAAAAAAAATTAAATAAGACCTGAAAAAGAATGTTGTGAGAATCCAAAGGAGCGCTACTAAAAGCAATAAACATGGTTATAATATTATTAAAGTTATATATTGTATATTTATATTTAAATCATTTTTTAAAACTCAACTGGGTTAAATTACATTTATTTGTAAGTAAGACACGTTAAAACAAGTTAAAACAAACAAAAAGAATATTATTGACCTTGTATATGCTTTGAATAGCAACAGTGACTTTTAATATAGGACGTAATACAGGGCGGCACCGAAATAAGTAAGCACATGAATTTTTGAAGCCTGAAGTCAGAAACCGGATGGACAGTTTCAACGCCCAAGCAAACTAGCTTATTTAAGTTTTATTGATATCAGAACGAAAAAAAACTGAATTATATATATATATATATATATATATATATATATATATATATATATATATATATATATATATATATATATATATATATATATATTTCTGGAGAAATATATTTTCTTATTATATATCAATCCTTATTTAAGAAGCTCAATGTAATTACAGAGCAATATAGAGAATAAATGACAAAAAGTTATATTCCAAAATTCATGATGTTGATCATCTTATAATTTATTCCTTTAATTTAATTGACTTATACAATTCGTGACAATATCTATTTCGTAGCACACAATCAATCACTTAATTATTATATCAATCAGTGAATCTATTATGCCCTTAACTCATCAGAAGGAATAGCAACGATCAATCCGTCAAAAGGAATTGAAATGTGATTTGACATGATTAAAATCCGAAAATTGGAAGAGAAGCTGCAGTTACCTTTATATTTTTCAATTACGCCATATTGAATTTTTATCAAACAAAGTCATTAAACCAACTATTCGTACTAACAATTTTAATTAATTTACGAATCTTCTACGAAAATGTTCTATTTAATAATTACTAAATTTATTAATTCTAATTTGTGTATACATACTTATGAAAATAATATCAACAAATTATAAACTATTATACATGCTTGTATATACGAAACTAAACTAAGCTAAAAAAAAAAAACAATTGATCATTACGGTCGGTTATCATAACTAATCAATTGATCCGAATTGAAACCATACATAATTCAAATCTATTAGCTATTACAATCAAACTTATTAATATATATATATATATATATATATATATATATATATATATGAACAGTTGCACCAAATATGACCTTAACTTTTGACTTTTACCTTGAAAAATAGTGTGCACCATTCTTGGGTCGTGGGAATCCCCCTCCTACCACTCTCACTATCACTTTAAACCCTGTATGCAACCTGTTTTCTCCTCCTCCCACCACACCACGCCGGCCGATACTGACTTTGCAACTAGTTGCCATGGTGATCTGTTAAATTAACTGCTAACTACTGATGAAATATATATATATATATATATATATATATATATATATATATATATATATATATATATATATATATATGAACAGTTGCACCAAATATGACCTTGATTTTTACTTTGACCTTGAAAAATACTGTGCACCATCCTTGGGTCGTGGACCATCATCCTATCAGATTTTGTTATAGTCGTTCCAGTGGTGTGGGCTGTGGGAGAGTATATATACATATGCTATGATCTTGAGCTTTGGCCTTTACCTTGGAAAATGGTGTGCACCATCTCTAGGTGAAGGACTATCAGCATGACCGGTCGAATGGCGTGCATTGTAGGAGAGTGTATATACATAGGGTACGACTTTGACCTTTGATCTTAACCTTTAAAAAATGATGTGTGCTATTCCTACGTAGGGACCATCCTCATGCCAGGTTTCTTCATGATCGGTCCAGTGATGTGGGCTGTAGAAGAGTTGTATGCACAGACGCACACACAGGAACGCTATTACTTTATATAGAGAGAAGTGACGATATATATATTGATATAATTAAAATTAAGATTAATAAAGCAATATATTATAATGTTCACATTATATTTCCGTAGGAGATATATGCATATATATATATATATATATATATATATATATATATATATATATATATGTGTGTGGGGGGGTGTATATATATATATGTATATATCTCTTACAGAAATATATATATATATATGTGTGTGTGTGTGAGGGTTTTTGTATTCAATTTATAACATTATATAATCAACTCTTAATGCTTCAATATTTTAAGGTATAAATTTATTATATTTTTTACTAGAATATCTTGTTCTTTTCTTTTCCAGTTTTATCAGCTAGTCCTTTACTTTTCCATGTTTAAGTTTAACCATGTTACTTTTCATGCTAGCATTTTTCTATTGTAATTTACAAATGCATATGAAAGAATAAAAAAGTAGACCATAGATTTAAGATTATTTTTCGATTGTGTAGGTTTTAGCACTTCAAATTCATCTTCCAATTTGGTACCGTGCTTTCTAACTTTCATATTCAAACGTCCATCTTGATCTTGCCCGGTACACAACTTGCTTTTCTCTCGATCACGTAATGTCCTTTTGTTCCTTTTCTTGTGACGCAAACTCGTGTACACTTGCAAATTTGCATACATGCTTTAACAGCTGCTGCTGCTAATATTTTTGCTAGCTAGCTATTATTTGCTGCTGCTGATATTTTCACACGGGCCCATACGCGATCTGTTACACTACCCGTGCTCCTCATTAACTTCGGACCAAGATCACACTATAGTATCTGTTCTGATGCTTTATTTTACATGGAAGTCACCACTTATCAAGGCCCGGAGGCGACTCGGGGATAAGGGTTATTGCGTGTACAGTAACCAATATCGTAATAATCGTTAGTAATGGAGATCTGATAAAATGTCTTACTTAAGGGGGTTTATTAGGAAACAGGCAGACGGAAGAGAGTTCCACAAGCGTGCACTTCTAAGAAAGAAGTTTTTGTTCAATTTAGTGTTCTCGGTAAGTGGATGAGAAATTGATCACGATTGAGACAATTTTTAATTTTTGGTTCTTTTTCCACATTAAAAAAACGACCCTGGTGTCTAACTCTGCCACGGCCACCAAGAGTAAGAAGAAGGCCTATTAACTGAAAAATGCATTTATTTATTATTAAAAAAACATTTTGACAATTATTCTCATGTAAAAATTATTTGTTTATAATTTTAAAAAATAAAATTAAATTAAATTAAATTTTCAAACCTCCTTGATAGACTTTTTAGCCTTATAAGAAAATAAACAGTTAAAAATATCAACATAATATTTGCTGTATTAGCAATAAATAGTATTGTTTCTTTAATCTATATTAACAATGTTATTAAACGTTATGAAAGTACTTTAATTTATATTAACAATGTTATCAAACGTTATGAAAGTACTTTAATTTATATTAGCAATGTTATTAAACGTTATGAAAGTACTTTAATTTATATTAACAATGTTATCAAACGTTATGAAAGTACTTTAATTTATATTTAGCAATGTTATCAAACGTTATGAAAGTATTTTAATTTATATTAACAATGTTATCAAACGTTATGAAAGTACTTGAATACAGTTCTGATTCAATACACGTTTAATTATTAGCAAATAACATCACTTACTTTACTATATTTGGTTGGAATAAAATTTTCCCTTCTAATGGCACGTATCCAAATCGAGAAAGTTTAGGATAAGAAAATATGTGTACTTTGGGGCCTTTTGGATAATTTCCCCGGCAATTTGTAACAACGCAAGAATACACCATGTTAGACAGCAAACTGAAACCTAGACGAAACTGCTGCTGATAGCTTAGACCATATACCTACAAGTGAATCTGATAATGACGTCACGCTGTCATGTGCATCGGCCTTCTTTACTCTCGGTAGCCACGACTCTACCTTCATGCAGAGGCAAAGTAAATAGGAACTTTAAAAACTGTGACGTGGTTTAAGGAGTTTTGACGCCATTAACGCCATTGGTGGCTTGTTTTGATTTGAACGTTTTCCTTGTCTGCGTCGAAGCTGTGAAGTCGTGACAAATCTTGTGCGTGATGACGTCTGGAAGAAAAATATGCATTGATTTCAAAGGAGTGGTCTCTCTCTTTCTCTCTCTCTCTCTCTCTCTCTCTCTCTCTCTCTTTCTCTCCCTCTCGTGAGCTTCATCTTTTTTCTATTTACAAAAAACATGTCGCCCATATTGTTATTGACTTTGTAATGGGTGAGTGTTTAAGTGCAGCAACTTCCGTTCGCACATGCGCAGACGCCCATGAAATAATAGATGTGTAATGAAGCGGTTTTACGCGCTTCGTTGACGACGGTGCGATGAAGAAATTCAAAAGAAACAAGAAATACACCCTCCCCAAAATGACAGAGAAAGAAAATACGAAGAAGAAGAAGAAGAAGAAGAAGAAGAAGAAGAAGAAGAAGAAGAAGAAGAAGAAGAAGAAGAATAGGGCACTAGGAACAATCCCAAAAACTTTGAAAAAAAGAATGGGAGAAACTGGAATCAAAGGAATGACTGAAAAAATACAACGAACAACAATAATGAAAACAGCTGAAATATTAAGGAAAACCCTTGAATGTGGAAACTAGCACACAGGAGCAACAAGCGCGGATCAGACAAACTGCTGCAAAGACAAAACATGAAGCGATACGTGGAACTAAGAACACCGAAACCGCATATCTATAAGTTCTCTAACCCCACCCCCATCCTCCCATTACCACATCACTGCCCCCTCCCAAGAGTGAGACAAAATAACGAAGTAGAGTCAGGGGGAAGGAAAGACCGTGGAACTCCGCTGGATAATCGCGAAGAGAATTGGGACATTGGGAGGCTTATTGCCACTCAAATTCCAGTGAAGACCAATAGCCGCTGCCAACGAGAAATCAATGGCAAGCAGCTGTTGCGATAATGCAAATTTATTTGCAAATGTTATCGAAAGAGGTGGAGAGTACTGGAAACCTGGGGAGACTTGTTTTTACTCAGCTTTCAGGGGACACCACAGGCTGTTCTCAAGGAGATATCTTTGATGACCTGTGTGAAAGCTCCTTGTGAGTCAATAAAAAGCCTACCCTCTATTGCTACAAATTTACTATCAGATCATGTATTGAATATTGTTGTCATATTTGAGTTGTTGAAAAAGATTTCCTGTCCCTGCTTTATCGTTATTTTCGTGGCAGGTGCTCATCTGAACTTCAATCTATGCCCCCCCCCCTCGCCAGACTTTCACGAATAACACTCGTCTAGCTCAAACCACTATCAACAATTTCCCACACTCTTTATCTGTACCTACACCTAAACGTAGATCCAATGAACAGCACTTCTTCCTTAGAACTGCTTGCCTGTGGAACTCTAATCCGTTTGCCTGCTTTCCACCTGACTACAACCTGATTGTCTTCAAGTCCAATGTGAACAAGTTCTTATTGAACCGTCCCCCTAAGTAATCCAAGTTACAAAATTCCCACTAATGTTTACTACGCTAAAATCAGAGTGACTAATGTATACCAATTAACCCTTATCCTCGAGTGGCCTCTGGGCCGTGATAAGTGGTGACCCCCCCCCCATGTAAAAAAAGGCACCTGGCATTGAGTGCATGTCACAAGTTAATGAAGATATGCCCATTCACTCTCTCAGAAAACTTGAAAATAAGACTCTTTGTTGCCACAATAGAAACAGTCCTTCTCTATGATGCTGAGGCATGGATTCTTACAAATGCTCTGAAAAAGAGATTGGATGGCTGTTACATACGGATGCTCAGGATGGTTCTCAATACATCGTGGAGGAGCCATGCAACAAACCAACAGTTTTATGGTGACTTACTATCAGTATCCATGAAACTACAACACAGAAAGATAAGAGTAGCCGGTCACTGCATGAGACACAACGAAGAGAAAGCCAGAAAGCTAGTTCTCTGGACACCAACAGATGGACATCCAAACCGTGGTAGAAGAAGATTGACCTACATTGACAACCTGCTACAAGAAACAGGATTGGAAAGTGTTCATGACCTGCAAACTGTCATGCGAGATCGAGAGAACTGGAGAAGTCGTGTGGGTTCGGTGATGAAGCTTCCCGAAAGGCGACGAAGATAACAGAGAGAGAAAGAGAGAGAGAGAGAGAGAGAGAGAGAGAGAGAAGAGAGAGAGAGATCGGACTGGTGAATCTTTACTCTATTTGAAGGTTCTTGATTAAGTGTAGAAACGTATATGCAGTTTGGTTGGATCCATCCTTTCTTCTTCTTCTTCTTCTTCTTCTTCTTCTTCTTCTTCTACTACTACTACTACTACTATTACTACTACTACTACTACTGCTGCTGCTGCTACTACTACTACTTCTTCGACTTCTACTACTACTACTAGTTCTTCGTCTACTACTACTACTACTACTGCTACTACTACTACTACTACTTCTTCGACTTCTACTACTACTACTACTACTTCTTCGCTTTCTACTACTACTACTACTACTGCTGCTGCTACTACTACTACTACTACTACTTCTTCTACTACTACTACTACTTCTTCGACTTCTACTACTACTACTACTACTTCTTCGACTTCTACTACTACTACTACTACTGCTGCTACTACTACTAATACTACTACTTCTTCTACTACTACTACTACTACTGCTACTACTACTACTACTACTTCTACTACTCCTACTGCTTCTGCTACTACTACTACTATTTCTTCTTCGTCTACTACTACTAATACTGCTACTACTACTACTACTGCTGCTACTACTACTACTACTGCTACTACTACTACTTCTTCTACTACTACTACTACTTCTTCTTCTTCTGCTTCTTCTTCTCTATAACATCTCTCTTTCTATCACGGACGTGATGTTGCTGATTTCAGTCTTTTTTTTATAAATACTATGACGGCATATGTTCTTATCTTTGCTTCCGCTCGTTTGACTATTCCCTGCTTCATTTGTTCCAGCTCGTTTGACCTGTTTGTCTAGTGGTCTTCATCAATTCCCTATTTTTGATATCACGATTTAATATAACTTTCTGTTCCAGTAGCTTCTTTCCAAAAATTGCAAATATGTGAAACTTTCTTCTTATTTTTTTTGTTTAACAAAGGAATCACCATTTATCAAGGCCCAGGAGAATCTCGAGGATAAGGGTTAAAGAGTGTACAGTAGTCAAAAGGACAATATCATAGTAATCGTTAGAAGTGTAAATTTGGTAAATTGGATTACTTAAGGGAAACGGTTCATCAAGAACTTGTTTATATTGGACTCGAAGACAACCATATTTTAGTTAGTTTGAAAGCAAAGAAGAGAGTTTCCACGGGTGTGTAGTTCTAAGAAAGAAGCTTTGTTCATGGAATCTACGTTTAGGTTTAGGCACAGATAAGGAGTGGGGAAATTATTTATAGTATTTTCAGCTAGACGAGTGTTTCTCGTGACTGTTTGGCGGAGGGGGGCATAGATTGGAGCTCAGACGAGCACTTGCCATAGAGATAGGCTCGCAACGTCTCTTCTATGAGAAAGGGGTTGCAGGGAAGAGAAAAAGCCACCCTCCCATAAGGCTGAGAAGTCTATTCTGATCTCTGTCAAGGCAGGATAAGTTCTTTCTTGCAGCTCCTCCCCAGATGTGACAGCAATACTCCACTCCATCCTTGGACGTACCTTGCTCTTATATAGGTAGAGAATTGCATCAGCATTGAGATATCTACTGGATAGATAGAAGGCCCCCACCATTTTTCCAGCGACTTTAACAACAGATTTGATGTACATGTTCCATTTCAGATCAGGAGTGAACGTCAGTTCCAGAAGCTTGTCAAGACATGGATCCTCCCCAAGATGAGAGCCATTCATTTCAATTGATGCCAGATGGGGAACTGAGAGTTGATGATGTAAAGATAAAAACTTAGTTTTAGTTGCATTAAAAGTAACAAGCCACCTCTTTCCCCATTGTATCACGTGCTCAAGATCAGAGGAGAAAGAATCAGCGAGAACTTGGTCGTTTATGGCTTTTGAAGTTCTGCCATAGATGGTAGTGTCGTCAGCATAAGTGTCTACGAATGATCTAAGGATGTGATTTGGAAGCCCATTGATGTAGATCAGGAAGAAAGTTGGGCCCAGGATGGACCCCTGGGGGACTCAGAATTATTACTGTGAACTCACGGTTTTCCTTCTACCTCCAGCTCCTAAAGTTAATCGGGATCTCCAGTCTTTCCGATAATCATTTTTATTCTTGTTATATCCTTACATCAAGTGGCTTCATGTCTTGTCTCGAGCGATTTTCATAAATAATTTTAAAAAATTATGAAGCAAGAAAGATTGTTTTAGACATCCCTATCTTTTTTTTTTTTACACTACCACTGATTCATTTCGCACTTTCTTTCTTTCTTTCTGTGTAACATAATACATAGGGGAGCGTGTGAAAATATCAGCAACAGCAGCAGCCGAAAAAAAGGTATATGCAAATTAGGAAGTGTGCGCGAGAAGAAAAGGGGGAAAATGAGAAAAAAACATGCAATATGTGCTCGGGGAGAAAAAAGTGCGACGTCGAAGTGAATAAACGTGTAAAAGCAATGGCGAGAGATGTCTGAATACAAATGGCATGAGGTCGGAGAAGAAAAGTATACAGCGGGCGAGATGGACAATGGCGAAAGACTTTAAAGTGATGTTGAGACAATTATGCCGGTAATAAAAATCCTTGTTGAGAAAGAAAAAATGCCGACCCAGATTTTTATTTATTTCTATTCCTGGTTTATTTGTTTGTCCATTTGCAAAAAAATCTCGTCTATCTGTAACCATTATCAATAATTTCCCCTACTCTTTATCTGTGCCCAAACCTAAACGTATATATATATATATATATATATATATATATATATAGTTGTCTTCAAGTCCAATGTAAACAAGTTCTTGATGAGCCATTCCCTTAAGTAATCCACTTTACCAAATCTCCACTAAAGCAATTACTATGATATTGTGCCATCAACTACTGTTCACTTTTTAAGCCTTATCCTCGAGTGGCTTCATAGCTTTGATAAGTAATGACTCCTTTGTAAACAAAAAACAAAAAAAAACGGCTACGTTACATATGGACTTGCGTCTAAGCCCATGACGTCCTCGACACAGTGTGACAGTAGCTATGTTTATGTAGGACTGAGGTATGGGTCTGCTCAGTTCTTGGAGGTCCACTTTCCAAGGCTTTGCCATCTCTCCGAGTTTATTGCTAATAACTAGATGATAGATTATATTATATGTATTGAACTATGTAGCACAATATTATTTTCTGAGTATTTATTAGTACGCATAAGTTTATCTCATTTATATCTGTATTAAAAATAGAATGGACACTATTTTCATAGAAATGTTTATAACGTCATATTTGCTGCATGTTATTTTTTTCTGTAAAAGCAGAACTAATTTTTTGTGCTGTTCAGAAAAATATTTATTGATTAAATATGTTCCTTATTCCGTTTCCACGGTTTCTGCTAATTTTAATTAATTTAATTGTCTAAAATTAATGGTCGAGCTAAACAACTAAATATATTTTTCTATTTTCGTTGATTTATCATAAATGAAAAATTAAAATTGTCTTGTAATTTAATTATAATTAATAATTAATGTTCATGAATAAAGTAATTGGTATTCCGTGGATTTGAGACGAATTTCAGTTGTGCGGGTTTTTTTTTTTCGAAATTCAACTATTAATTCGATATATATATAAAAATCATTGAAAATTTTATATCTATATCATTAATTGCTAGATGAAAAATAATGTTTTTAAATTGCAACAAAATGTACATTACATAAAATAAATCCAAGGTAATTTTTGGATTCAATTTAAATTAAATTTTTATACCTTACTTTGTAAAATTTATAAAAGTGCACTTTGAAGATAAATAAATTTCAAATTGAATCTTGTACCTTTATTTTTAAAGCCTATAGTAAAAACATTTTGTTTAACAATTTTCATGCGTTGGATGAAATGCTTTTCTAACTTGTATCTTATCTTTTTAAGATTATATTTTAAAACTCTCCTTCTCCCTATTTCAGTTTGTATTTCTCCTCACAACACAACTCAGTTTTGCAACCCCTCTTTGTATTATTACAGTTCTGAATATTCTCCCTGTTTCAGTTTGTATGTCTCCTCACACCACAACTCATTTTTTGCAACCACCTCTTTGTAATAAAGGTCTGAATAATGAGAAACTCTTATCTGTTTTTAAACAAAAACTTTAAAATAACTTTTTTAGATTAAATTTTTTAAAAACTTCTTTCAGAATAGAAAATCTTTCAAATTTAATAAGGAACATATTTCGTATAAGTTTAATTAACAAATATTCAGTACATAACGAGAAAAATAGAGATGAAAATTTCAAAAGAACTGTATAATTGGTTACGGTCAATAGTAGTCCTCGCCAGCGAAAGTCTTTGTTATTATTATTATTATTATTATTATTATTATTATTATTATTATTATTATTATTATTATAATTTAAAGCATTTTTTGCGCGAGGACTAATTTATAAGTTGAGATTTTTATATATTATATATATATATAAGTTGAGATTTATATATATATATATATATATATATATATATATATACATATATATATAAGTTGAGATTCTTATATATAAATATGTTGAGATTTATATATATATTTCCATATATAATTTGAGATTAATATATAGATATGTTAAAATTTATATATATAAGTTCAGATTTTTTATGTATATATGAGTTGAGATTTTTATATATATATTTATCTTAAGATTTATATATGTATATATATGTGTTGAAATTTTATATATATCTTCAGATTTTATATATATATATATATATATATATATATATAAGTTGAGATTTTATATATATATATAAGTAAAGATTTTTCATATGTATATAAGTTTAGATTTATATGTATATATATAAGTTGAGATTTTTTCTATGTATATATATATATGTTGAGAATTATATATATATATATATATATATATATAACTTGAGATTTTTATATATACATATAAATCGAGATTTACATATATATATATATCTGTTGAGATTTTTATATATATATAAGTTGATATTTTATATATATATATAAGTTATGATTTTTATATATATATATATATATATATATATATATATATATTTTCGCTCTGATATCAATAAAACTGAGGTCAGCTTGCTTGCTTTAGCGTTTAAACAGTCCATCCGGTTGTCGACTTCCGGTTTAAAAAATTCCCGTACTTATTTATTTCATCGCCGCCATGTCTTACGTCCGATATTAAAAGCAACTGTTGCTATTCAAAGCATACACGAGGTAAACAACATTTTTTGTTTAAACTTTTTTAAACGTGTTTTCTTTACAATTAAATGTAATTTAACTCCGTTGAATAAAAACAACTGATTTAAATATAAACATACAATATATAACTATAATCATATTTATAACCATTTTTACTGCTTTTAGTAGCGTTCCTGTGGATTCTAACGATATTTTTTAGGTGTTATTTTAAAAATATTTTCTTTTCAAGGAGGAGGGGGTAGAAACTTAGTTTTAATTGGACTTGCAGCAATATTACGTTCTGAGTATTTATCAGTACTTATCTCATTTGGGTCAGTTTTATATTTAAAATACAATGGACACTATTTTTATAGAAATGTTAATGAACTCATATTTGCTGTGTGTTATTTGGTTTTCTGTAAAAAGAAATCCCCTAATTTTTCCGCTACACAGAAAAATATTTGTTTATTAAATGTATTTCTTATTCCGTGGAATTTCCATGTGTTTTTCTAGTTTTAATTAATTTGTCTAAAATTGATGGTCGACCGAAATAACTAACTATTTTTTCTATTTTCGTTAATTTAAAATAAATGAAAAATTAAAACTGTCTTTAAACGTAATTATAATTAATCAGTAATGTTCATGAACAAAGAAAGGATAGTTCGTGGATTTGAAACAGATTTCGGTTGTGCCGGTTTTTCGAAATTTACCTTTCAGTTTTGGGCCAATTTTTTTCAAATTTCGGTTGTGCAGGTTTTTTTTCGAAATTTACCTTTCAATTTTGGGCCAATTTTTTTCTAATTTCGGTTGTGCAGGTTTTTCGAAATCTACCTTTCAATTTTGGGCCAATTTTTTTCTAATTTCAGTTGTGCAGGTTTTTTTTTCGAAATTTACCTTTCAATTTTGGGCCAATTTTTTTCTAATTTCGGTTGTGCAGGTTTTTCGAAATTTACCTTTCAGTTTTGGGCCAATTTTTTTCAAATTTCGGTTGTGCAGGTTTTTTTTCGAAATTTACCTTTCAATTTTGGGCCAATTTTCTTCTAATTTCGGTTGTGCAGGTTTTTCGAAATCTACCTTTCAATTTTGGGCCAATTTTTTTCTAATTTCAGTTGTGCAGGTTTTTTTTCGAAATTTACCTTTCAATTTTGGGCCAATTTTTTTCTAATTTCGGTTGTGCAGGTTTTTCGAAATTTACCTTTCAATTTTGGGCTAATTTTTTCAAATTTCGGTTGTGCAGGTTTCTTTGAAATCTACCTTTCAGTTTTGGGCCAATTTTTTTCAAATTTCGGTTGTGCAGGTTTTTTTTCGAAATTTACCTTTCAATTTTGGGCCAATTTTTTCAAATTTCGGTTGTGCAGGTTTCTTTGAAAATTACCTTTCAATTTTGGGCCAATTTTTTTCAATTTTGGGCCAGTGCTATTACAAGAACTCATCTAATGTGACGACTTTTATTATATTTATCATTTAAATGGTACTGTGTTTATAAATGTATGGTTAAGTGTTAATTTTACTCATTTAGAACTGCTTTAAAGCTTCGCCGCTCACTCATTTTGTGACCAAATTTCAAACAATTTCAGCTATATTTTGGAATAAAACTTTTCAATTTTCCTCCATTAAAATAAAAGTTATAATAAAATTGCTGGTGTTAAAAAGGAGTGACGGTTTCTTCTTATTGGCTATTGGTTACCATAGCAACTTTTTCAACATTGACGTTTTAGAGACGATTTTTCTGATTGGCTGTTAGCTACCATTAAAACGTTTCTGTCGTCGACACCTTCATGAATCATAGCGGGAATGTCGCTTGCATGTCATCTTATTTGGGTTATATAGACAGAGTAAACAAAAGCGATACTTCTTGCTGTGCTAAGGCAGATAATATTTCGCTTACGATGGCGCCCGTTAATTCTGATATTCTCTTTTTGTCCTTTAGCAAATTATTTACTAAATTACGTATTTGATTTCTTTCATTTAGTCAGTTTAAGAAATTGGTAATAAAATTGTTTATGGATTGTTGGCAATGCGTATGGCATGGAACTCAGCAAAAAGAAAATATTATTTCAAAGCAAAGCTTGGAAAACTCATCGATTAGATAGAAAAATGCAAGCATGAAAAGTAATATGGTTAAGATTAAACTTAGAAAAGTAAAAGGATTAGTTGTTAAAACTGGAAAAAAAGGGCAATATATAAAAAATATAATAAAAAATATAATAAAATATATAATACATTTATAAATTAAAATATTGCAGCATTAAGAACTGATTATATAATGTTATAAATTGAATTAAAAAAAAAACTTAATGCTGTAATATTTTTAGTTATAAATTTATTATTTTTTTTACTAGAATATCTTGTCCTTTTCTTTTCTAGTTTTAACAACTAGTCCTTTTACCTTTCTAAGTTTAACTTAACAATATTACTTTTCATGCTTGCATTTTTCTATGTAATTAATAATACAGGGTGACCCACTTCAAAGTAGCCCGATCTCTCTCTCTCTCTCTCTCTCTCTCTCTCTTTTCTCTCTCTCTCTCTCTTTCTTTCTCTCTCTCTCATTTTTCTCTAATCATTTTTTTTTCAGATTAAGAGGCCCACTTAAAAGTAGCCCAATCTCCTCTAATCTTTCTCTTATAGACCAACTGACACCACTACGGAAGAGAAAACAATAAGCAAAGGATTATGGCCAGCACGTTCCCCAGACTTTTCATCGTGTGATTTTTATCTTTAGAGGATTTAAAACAAAAATTTTATGCAAATAATCCTCACAATTTAGACCAAATGAAATCAGGAGAATCACCAGAGAATATCTACAGGCAGTATCTGCAAACGTTGTTAAACGTGCCCAGAAATACACAGATGTCAACAGGAGCATTTCCAGCATCTTTTATAAAACTACAGGTAACTTAGTTCTAAGCCCGCGGATATTAGTAAATGCAAGCCTCAAGGGAGGAGGCAGGTTGGTTTTCTTTGAGTTTGGTCCTGGTTTAAACGTAACTTTTGCTTGAGCTGTCATTTCATTTTATTTTATTTAAAAGTTTCAGTTAGGGTGAGTGAGTGAGGGGGTGCTGGACAAGTAGTTGTGCAAAATACCAGATATGCAATACAAGTAGACCATCAGCTGTCCTCACCCACAGGATTGTGGCCTCAGGAAAGCCCACCGGGGATGAGTGCAGGGTCCCTTTCCATGCGCGACATGGCACTACAAACATCCCGATATTTTACAACTGTTGATGGAGCAGCCGCTCTAAGCGCTACCAAAGAGTTAGGGCTCCTGTACTATCAGTCGGAAACAGCAGCCAGGAACTGTCAATCTGGTACCCTCAATCTGTTAGGCAAAGCCAGCCCAGTCGAACTGCACCGACATATATGGCACTGAAGCACCCCACTGTGTCCAGTTTAGGGGGATGGGATGTGGCGGGAACGGGGAAAAGCGGCGTTCATTGCCCTAGTCAGGAAACAAGGTCAACCACTGGGTGATTCAGACGAGTCCCTGTGATAGTACCTCTACGCCTGGCCAATAGGCAAAGAAGGAGTATGAAAGCCGGGCGATAGACAGAGCCTATCTCCTCCTTCAGCAGTTTAGGTTTGCCAACCGGTGATTTGCTTGAGTCACCAGCTCTAGGAAGGTTGTCGTCCAGGACTAAAGAGGCCTCCCTCCCCTAGGTTTAGTTTCAGAGTTTTCCTTCTCCTAGACGAATGACCTGGGAAGACCTACGGGTTCATCAGCTCCGAGGGGGTTCGCCCCGCGCCTGAGTCCTAATCCAGGTATTTCTGCGACCCCGCATGGGTAGTTAATATTTATTGGTTATTTAGGTTAATATCTCCTGAAAAAAAAGGGGCACTGTGCCTTGTTTAGGGTGAAAAATTGAATAAATTTAAACAATAAGAGAATGTTTCTCCTCTGTACTATATTTTCTGGGCTACTTCTAAGTGGGCCACCCTGTATATGAAAATAAAAAAGTAGACCATAAATTTATGACTATCTTTCTATCGTGTAGGTTTTAGTATTTCAAATTCACCTTCCAATTCGGTACCCTGCTATTACAAGAGCTCCCCGAATGTGCCGATTTTTTTTTTTAATAACTTGTGTAAAATCTCGTTCGATTATTAATTTCACCTAAGGTAAGTAAGCAAGACGATGTATGTGGATTATTCGGACTACTGTTCTTATCTTGAGTGTTATCGCACAACGTTTCCGTCAATGTAACCTCCGACCTTCTTTATATGTATCTTATCGAATTCCAAAATCTTTTTGTCGAACTCGCGAATAAATTTTGAACAGAACACATTATTTGATCGATGCGGGCCGCATGTTTTCGCTCCGTCAATAAGTAATTCGCTAGTTGCCCGCACTAAGAATTGAACCTTCAACCTTTAGAAGAAGGTAACGCACAACTGAATTTTACTTTACGGAAAGATTTCCGAATACCACAAGATTCACCTGAAGAAGATCTGAGGTTACATCGACCAAAACGTTGTGCGAGTAATACTTAAGATGAGAACAATCCATCCATCATCCAGCGCGGTCGTAGCCGAGATTGAACTCACTACACGAGTTTGTAGTGTAATTTAAGTCTTACCGTTAGCTGAATACTTGATGCTTCGCCCGGGCTATCAAGGGTATTTTTTTTTTATCGTGACGCCATCACTAGACGGGTGGCCTACCACGGCTTAAGAGAGTCCCATCTACCCTCGGAAGAAGATATACAACGCCAGGTTCTCAACCTGGTATTTTACCTCAAGGTACATACAGCCTTCCCAAATGGTCACCAATCTGGTACTGTCCAGGCTCAACGTTGCTTAACTTCGGTGATTTGGAGAGAACCAGTGTATGAAGGTGATTGTGCCGTATGATGAGAACAATAGCCCGAATAGTCCAAATAAAAAGACGTATATCATGTTAAGTGAAAGCAATAATCCAACGAGATTTTCCCGAAAGAGAACAAGTATATTCTTTTCTATATTCGTCAGCAAAAACGTGGCATAATTGATTAGCTCCGACCTTGTGACAAAAAAAAAAAAAATTGGTTTCGCCGACTTATTTTTACTTATTTGTTTTGAACTGAGGTGGGGCGTTTGTAAAATACGTTTAAACGTATTTTAACTCCTGCATATTTCGTATTTATTATTACAGAGCCTATTAACCCTTTAACGCCCGAATTGTTTTAAGATTTTTTTTTTTTTTAATTTGCATTTTTTTTTTCCTATCCAAAAGGTGCCAGGAAACAACCTAGACACTGTTTTTGCTAAAAGTTTTATTAATAAAAATACTAGCGGAACCTATGGAAATTCCACAGCGGACTCTTTCATATGTAATATATTAATGTTGGTATTCTTTCGATGTTCAGCGTAAATGGAGACGCCCTGATATTATTGTACCTATTTACTATGCCTCCCCACGGGACAGAGTTAGAGACACCAGGGTCGTTTTTTAACGTGGAGAAAAGGTACAAAAATAAAAATTGTCTTAGTCGTGAAGGATTTCATTCCACCGAAAGAGAACAAGAAATAGAAATGCAGCATCTGAAGTACAGATATTACACTTTGATCTTGTCCCTGATATTATTGTAGCTCTTTTGTAAAAACTGCAAAAGTATTTATCTTTTTTCTTTTTTTTTTACACAGCGATCACCACTTATCAAGGCCCGGAAGCCACTCAGGGATATTGCAAGTACATTACGTTAGTGTGGAGATTTGATGAAGTGTTCAATTAGGGGGGGCGGTTCATTAGGAATTTGTTAACATTGGACTTGAAGGTATCCATGTTGTAGTCCGGAGGGAAGCAGGTAGACGGAACAGAGTTCCACAGGCGTGCAGTTCTAAGAAAGAAGCTTTGTTCATGGAATCCGCGTTTTGATTTAGGCACAGATATAGAGTGGGGGAAATTTTTCACAGTGGATTCAGCTAGACGGGTGTTTTTCGTGAAAGATTGGCGAGGGGGGACCAGGGATGTGAGTTCAGACGAGCAACTGCCATGAAAATAACGATAAAACAAGGATAGGCTCGCAACGTCTCTTCTGTGGGAGAGAGGTTGCAGGGTAGAGAAAAGGGCATCTCCCACTAAACCACGAAGTCTATTTTGTACTCTGTCAAGGCAGGATAGGCTGTTTTGGCAGCTCCTGCCCAGATATGGCAGCAGTACTCCATCTACTATACTAGTAGGAACGCCCAGCGTAGCCCAGTTGTAAAATACGCTTAAATATGCTTGGATATGTTATCATAGGGTCCATTCGATACTTATATATTATAAAGTTGTGATTTAAAAAAAAAATATCCATATGAATAAAATAAAATACGCATCAATTGCGCTTGAAAACCGAATAACAATTCAATTGCGTTATAATTTGGCTTTCTAGCGCACTTGATACGTATTTTATTTTATTCGAATTAAATCAACGCTTCTATAACGGAACTCACATCCCTGACATATCCATATTAGTTAATTTCCTTTAGCTATAATCGAAACCGAAACCGATACATATGAAGAATTCTTGGTAAATCTATTTATTACAAAAAATAAAAGTCCATAACAATTAAACGACGTTCTCTCGGATGTAAGCGGTACAGACACAAAATAAATAACACACACCCTAGCCTATTAATATATAGATGCTTATGAAAGAGAACTGCATGGTCCTGTCCCTCATATGACACAAAAAAATGAACCAGCACCAAATGAGTTAACTGACAAAAGCAGATATCAGTGCCTTCTACAACAATGTACCTATCATATGCAATGTATTAAAATAGTTATCTCACCTTGGTTAGCAGCCATAATGTCCTAAATGTGTACGCTTTCACAGTTAGGTAAATAACGCACGCACGCACCACGCTCACGAATGGCCAACAACTGACTGAAGCGTGCGATCAGCTGGATTGCATCAAACAACGCCGCAGCACGTATTAGGCGCGTTCTACACGTCATCAGCGCCTTCTGTAGCGTGTTCACTAGTAAGTTTTTTTGAAAGAAAACCAAACTGTTCTTCTAGGCGTAAAAGGGGCATATATATATATATATATATATATATATATATATATATATATATATATATATATATGTGTGTGTGTGTGTGTGTGTGTGTGTGTGTGTGTGTGTGTGTGTGTGTGGCTTCCTTCAGTCTTGACAGACTGTGGATACCCATTGTAAGGGTGCCTGCGCGTGAAATTTGTGTGGCAAGAGTTGCGCAGTCCCAACCATGCCTCTCCTCCTGACTCAACATTGTTGCATAGCAGTGGCAAGTTGAGGTACAGGACGATTGAAAACAATGCCGAGATGAGCGGAGAGCACATACAGCGCCTAGAATTCCCAAATGGTCACGCATCTAGTACTATATATATATATATATATATATATATATATATATATATATATATATACTTGTAGTCATCGACTCAACATACAGTACTATTTCATTGTGTCACAACTCATCAGTGCCGCTAGACTAGCACCCCTCCCAAGCCGAGGATTGAACCTAAAACCATCAGTCAGCAGTTCTTCCCATCGACCCACCGGAGCGATGCCCGGAAATAACCTCGACAAACTTCTATTTTAAACAAACATTCGTCCACCACATTTATAGTGTTCAAACCGCTTATTTACAAACAAGTATTAAAGTAGCGGGTGAGATTATTTACGACAGTGCTCTACCCAAAGAGGGAGGCTTAAAATATATTTATAGTCATCGACATGCAGTCCTGTTTCGTTGTATCACAACTCATCAGTGACGCTAGACTAGCACCTCTCCCAAGCTGAGGATTGAACCTAGAACCATCAGTCGGCTGTTCTACTCACTGACCCACGGGAGTTATGCTCGAAAATAACCTCGGCGCACATATATATATATATATATATATATATACATATATATATACATATATATATATATACACACACACACACACACACACACACACACACACACACACATATATATATATATATATATATATATATATATATATATATATAAATGTAATTCTTGGTTCGTTCGCAATTAATTGTCTAAAAAAACACTGGACGGATGGCTTTCACGTTTTGGTATAATATGTTTACTATATCCATGTGTGTTTTTATATATTTCTTTTTAATTATAACATTATACTTAATTTTTCTATGATAAATAGATGTTTTTCTTTGTACCGAGAGGCCATTTTTTTTATTTAGGGACAATTATTTATTACCGCTTCCTGTCACGTTACCAGTGTTACAATTTAGCGGTTTTCCTGCTAGATCTGGATATTTTGTTTGCAATCTAGCGGGGAATTCTAGAAAATCTGGAGATATTTGGCATCCACACACCCGCATTAGATTATTAAAAAATAAAGAAAAGCGCTTGAAAATACTTTAAAACATAAAATAAACTCATTCATGTAAGTAAAAAAAAGTAGCATTTATTGCCTTTGGTAACAATTATTTATTGATTATTTGTTTTGTTTTTCACCTTTTTTTCGACTAACCATTCTTAAATCTCACTATAAAATCGATTTTTCCAAGTACATTTTAGGTGGGGGGGGGCATTCCAACCTCCGAAGTTTAGTTTAAAATACGATCTAAAAGTGTAAAAAGCAAGAAACAACAGCAAAAAAAAAAATTATACCAATGCAGTAGAATTTAATTATCTACCAACCTAAATACTTTTAACATGCTAAAACAAAGTTTTTTGTTTTTTTATTTTTCTAATCTCAAAATATGTTGCACCATTATTGTGATGTTTAATTTGCAGTATATTTAAATTTAACTTTTATTATAAAAAGTTTGAATTTATGATTTGTTTCCTGCAAAAAAATACCCTCTCTGAATAAAACAGACAAAACTAGCTGATAAAATATGTAAGCCTTCTGAGGAGCTAACCGCTTCAATATAATTCCAGAAACATATAGTTAGAAAACACGGAACATTATAGAGTTTTTTTTGGGGGGGGATTAGCGATTTTTGAAAATTTCAGACGATAAGTAAAAAATCTAGCGATTTTCTGGACATTTCTTTCTCTTGATCTCGCGGGTTTTTTTTTTTAATCTCAGTTGACAACATTGCATCACTAAAAAAACACTACAGGCTTAATGTAAACAGAATGTGTTTACAATATCGGTAAATTTTCAATGGGTTTAATTACATGATTATTGATAATGTAACCATGTGATTGAACTTTAATTTAAATTAACCACACGTGGTACACACAAAATGAATGCCGACGCTCAAAGTGTATACACATTTTGACTCCTCCCTTTACTTAAAAATTCACCCAAAATCAGGAAATTAACGAATTTTAATGAAAATTGCAGTATTTTTCAAATAATGATCGCAGAATATAATGAACTAATTATTTTTACTTAACTCTTAGTGAAAATGTTTTATTTTGTTTAAACAAAAAATACCTTTACTGAAGTTATGGTTTCAGTAGTAAATAAAAAACGCAAGAATTTATTTTTGCTTTTTTTAAAGCATCGTAATTTGTAACAATAAAAAATAATTTTTACAGTAACATTACGAAAAAAGCCCCTAAAGTCCGTATTAATGTATTCGATATAACTCGAAGAAAAATGAATTCTCGCATACTATTCAGGAAATTAAAGATTCAATTAGATTCCTATTTCAGTCACCTAAATTATTTAGGGTGAAATGAGTTTAGGAATTTATAGCCAAACCTAAATATTTTTTTTTGGTAAATATCCAGATACGCTACTACAGAACACCGACCACTCTAATTTGTTTGGGGGGGTGTGATGTTGGGGCGCGCGCGTGCCCCAACATCACATCCGCCCCCCCGCTCGCTCCCCCAATATACAAAGTAAAATCTGCGGAAAATGTTAAATGGTGTTCTAATTGGTAAATGTCGGTGCGTTACTTACGGAAAATTTGAAAATTCGATGTTCCAGGTAAAAAAAAAACAGATAAATTACCCGCCTACTCCAACTTGGTGTGCTTTCCTTTTCTTATTTTATTTCTTTTTCAGCTAATTTTAAATTTTCCACCCAAAAAGCGCTATAATGTATTTTTGAAAATTAGAAAATTCTATGTCCTGGAAAAAAAATCCCCTCCCCCAACGTAGTTTGCTTGGTGAAGCCGTCGTTTATGATACAGCGTGCATGCGCGTAGCATAAACGGAAGCTGCAAAATGGTGGAAAGAAGTTCGTGGGTTCAGGGGTAAATACCATGCAAACGGTAAATTTGCCCCAAGTTTGACTATCAGATTCGTTGTTAGCGACATCAATTACCTATAAAAAAAAACAAATTAGAGTGGTCGGTGTTCTGTAGTAGCGTATCTGGATATTTACCTTTTTTTTTTCTTGCTTAAAAAAATAGCATTAATACAGTAAGTTAGGTAAACTGACTTTTTCGTTTAAAAATGGAATTATTTCCCTTTCGTTATTAACTTTTTTATTTTATTTTTTTTTTTTATAAATATTTTGTGTTTTATATACATAAAGTACAATTGTTGAATGTTACTGTTTTGATTATATTCGTTTGTGGGGGCACAATTAAAAAAATTAAGAAAGATTAAAATGAAGCGAAATTTAAGTTTCCGTTCCATTTTTACAACAACCGTAAAACAGTACATATTCGCAAGTTTTATCGTAATTTGTAAGCATATTAAAACACTAAATCAATATTTTATTTATTTTTTTGCATAATTAATGATGGAAGTATTTTTCTGTTTATTTTCTTAACATCTGTTAAAAAAAATAATTTGTACATTCTCTTGTAAAAAAAAGAATAAAACTTTTCTCTACTTTCACATGTGTTCCATTTTAACAAACTGAGCCACAGCAACGCGTGGCCGGGTGCAGCTAGTATATATATATATATATATATATATATATATATATATATATATATATATAGTACTGATTTCAAAAAATGGCTAGACTTCCATGAGCTAGAATTGAAATCGAAACATTTATCGCTCCAGGCCTGTTCCTTACCGTTTGAGCTAATCCGACAGATTAAAAAATTAAAATTAAACCACTTCAAGCTATAAATGAATTTGCGCATGCGTAAAATTAATAGAAATATATTAGGAAGTTGAAATGAACAGTTTGCATTTAAACTTACCGACATATTTCTGAGATGAACATTTTGTTAATTTCAACGTGCCGATAGATTTCTGTGCGCGTAATTCATCCACCCAAACAAAGATTTTACTCGTTATAAACCATCTTTGGTGTATGATTATTATTTCCTGTTAATTTCAGTGTTATATGACCAGTAGTTTAAGTGTTTATCGGTTAAATATTTACAGACAGGCAGACACACATGTATACATCTACGACCCGGAAAAATATTGATTGATTGCCACTCTGGATTTGTTGCCTTTTTTTGTTGATTGTAATCCACTGAAACTTTGAATGCAATATCTTTTTTTTTTCTGAATCTTCTATAACTGAAGAGTCATAATACGTCCTTCCATTATAACGTATATCCTAATTATCTGCCCTTGATTCATTCTGGCCTTCTGCCAAGTTTCTCTTTTCAGATGTCAATTTAACTCCGTGTTTTGCAATTTTTTACTGTCAGACGTGAATGGCGTATAGTCCTGTTTGCAAGATGGCGGCTATACAAATTAATGTCATGAAATATCCTAATTAGCTTTAAAAAAATCTATTTTATTCTTTTAGCTTCGAGGATATATTTGTGTGTGTGTGTGTGTGTGTGTGTGTGTGTGTGTGTGTGTGTGTGTGTGTGAGAGAGAGAGAGAGGGAGAGAGAGGGAGAGAGAGAGAGAGAGTTTTTTTAAATTTATATATATTTTTTGTTTTGTTTTTTACAATGAACCATAATCAACTAACATAAAAAATGCTTAAAACGAAATATCGATTTTAAAAGAATGGAAATGAATTGTTGTTTGTGTAAAGTAGCGACCCCAATCTTCTTTCAGGGCACCAAATAGACGTGCATTGTGACCCTTACGTTGCTTTCCTAAGCGACTAAAACTGTAACGTACATGTGCTTTCAACAAATACAAATGTCTGTAATATATTACGGGAGGTTTTTTCTCTCTTGTGTAAACGTTGTTTTATTTTTATTATTACTATTTTTTTTTACACATGTTCACCCCTTACAAACCACGTCGCCACTTGGGGTCATGTCAAGGAAAGATTAACAAGATATTTGTTTATGTTATATTTAAACTTCTGCATATCAGTACAGCCAGGGAAGCAGGCAGCAGGAAGGTAATTCCAAAGTCTAGCTGTTCAAGGGAAGAAACTATTAGAATAAAAAGCTTTCTGGCATTTAGGAACAATGAACGGCTGGGAAACGGGTTTGTCGGAAATATGTACGTCGAGGGGGTACAAGTGAAACAAGTTCATCAGAACACATTCCATTAAAATATTTGTAAAACAGGCACAGTGATGCAACATTGCGGCGATGAGACAGGGGCTGGAGCTTAGTTGATAAAGTGGGACCGATTAGATTGACAACTCTTTTTTTGGATTTTATCTAAGAGGGAGAGACTAATGGTGAATGCACCAGCCCAGATGTGGCAACAATACTCCATGCATGGACAAATGGTGGCCTTGTAAAGGTACAGGATACTCTCAGGCGTGAGGAGTATTCTAGCTCGATAGAGGGAAACCACCTCCTTTGCAGCAGCCTTTGCAATGTCTTCTGTGTATTTGTTCCAGTTCATATTGCCCGCAAATGTTAGGCCGAGGAGTTTGAAGGTAGAATTTTCAGGAAGGGTGCTATTTTTTCATAGATATAGAGGGTTGAATTGATATTCGTCAAGCATTTTTTTTTTTAATTAACAAGCATTTGTACACCAATTTTAACGGTGTCATGCCGTTACCTACTAACGGACCCAACACGTAGTAGACTCCATCGCAAGAAACAGAAAAAAAAAGAAAAAAAACTCTACTCACTTTCTTTTTTAATTAACAAGCATTTGTACACCAATTTTAACGGTGTCATGTCGTTACCTTCTAACGGACCCAACACGTAGTAGACTCCGTCGCAAGAAACAGAAAAAAAAAACTCGACTCACTTTCTTTTTTAATTAATAAACATTTGTACACCAATTTCAACAGTGCTGTGCCGTTACCTTCTAATGGACCCAACACGTAGTAGACTCCATCGCAAGAAACAGAAAAAAAAAGAAAAAAAACTCGACTCACTTTCTTTTTTAATTAACAAGCATTTGTACACCAATTTTAACGGTGCCGTGCCGTTACCTTCTAATGGACCCAACACGTTGTAGACTCTGTCGCAAGAAACAGAAAAAAAAAGAAAAAAAAACTCGACTCACTTTCTTTTTTAATTAACAAGCATTTGTACACCAATTTTAACGGTGTCATGTCGTTACCTTCTAACGGACCCAACACGTTGTAGACTCCATCGCAAGAAACAGAAAAAAAGAAAAAAAAACTCGACTCACTTTCTTTTTTAATTAACAAGCATTTGTACACCAATTTTAACGGTGTCATGCCGTTACCTTCTAACGGACCCAACACGTAGTAGACTCCGTCGTAAGAAACAGAAAAAAAAAGAAAAAAAACTCGACTCATTTTCTTTTTTTAACAACGTCTTTATGTCTAGTACTAGCGGGGGAAGGGGCTTTGTCTGTGCGTAAAATACGCTTAAATATTATATTTTAATTTGTCCAGATTTCGTATATATTATTAGACATGATTTCAAAAGAAAGAAAACAATTGGGGTGCCTACAGCTAGAAACGAAACCGAAGCATTCAAAGTTGGTGACGTTACCACTGCACCAACGCGACACGCATATGAATCGATTAAAAATTAAAAATTAACATAAACTAAGATGAATGTACAAAATTTATAACATATAGCGTAATAACTATTGCTTTATTTTTAGCCTTGCAACAAACATGTCTTCATCGCCTAGGCATTAACGTCCAAGGAAAAGTAAATCGTAAGCTTAGCGTTTTGATTTCGATTCTCTTTTGTGACGCACGAGTCATTCCCTTTTTCTTTTTTTTTTAACCTTATAGATCATTACTATATAATGAGTCTAATCTATATATCTATAAAAGTGAACGCGCCTGTCTGTGTGTCTGTGCACATTTCCCTACGCAATAACTCTGTCAATTTAAAGTCTACAGATTCGAAATTTGATATACAGGGTAGTGGCATTTGGGAAAATCTTTGTAATCCGTTTTCTGGCCAGAAATTTGGCTGTTAAGGGGTCAAAGTTCAACGATTTTACCTTTGAGAACTTTTCCCAACTCCGACAATTTTGGGTGTAAACACTTGAAATTTTAGATATAGGTTCCTTGGACATGGATCTAACTTAATAAACTTAATTTGAGCTCAAAACAATAAATGTTAAAGAGTCATAATGGGGGTCAAATTTTGAAAAAATTGACCGTTTTTTTTTTTGTTTATTTTTGCTCAGCATACACCTCCAAACACCCGGGCAACGCCGCGCCGAAATGTTAGTATAATATATAAAATAAAACTAGCGGATGGTGACGGCTTTGCCTGGGCGTAAAATACGCTTAAATATGATATTTTAATTTGTCCAGATTTCGTATATATTATTATAAAGTCGGAATTTCAAAAGTAATAAAAAAAAGTGTTTAGTTGCACGTTAGGTGCAATAAGCCAGAATCGAAACCGAAACCGTTGCATTCAAAGCTGGTGACGTTACCATTGTACTTATGTTACACCGATGTGGCACCGATTAAAATTAAAATTAAAAATTATAAAAAAAAAAACAAGATAAATGTACAAAATGATTTTCTTTTTTTCTATTTTGACCTATTTTTGACCCTCTTATGTTTTCCTTCAATTCTTGCAGGGTTTGGGATTCGATGTTTCGAGGTCTGCCAGTTCTTGGAAAGAAATAAGGGAGTTAAATCGCAATCCAGAGATTCTGCAATTTGTCATGAATAATGTTTTGGAAAAAGTACAAATATGCGAGGCTGAAAATAGGCAACATTTAAAAGACATTATTTTTCATAAATAAAAATTGTTTGAATTTTGCATTTTTTTTTTTAATTTTTCAATGTCTACGTCAGATTGTGTAAAAATTTCAAAAAGATATTAAAAAATAAGGAATCTATTTCAGTTTCAAACCCTTCAGTGACGTTTTGGACATTCTATAGAACAAAGTCTTTATGACGTTCTGGAACAGTGAATTTTTCAAAGGATTAAAATCAAGAGGAACGCGTGAAATTAATTAGTGAAGGTTTATTTCTCCTCGATGTAAGCATTATTTAAACTTAAATTTAAAATTGCAAGTATAAAAAGCCGGTACAACGCAGATTAATAAAAAAAATAAACAAAGGTTTTTGTTTTTTTTAATCAACTAAGTTTCGGCGATATAACGCCACTATTGGGAATAGAATCAGTTCGTGTTTTTTATTTGTTTGTTTGTTGTTTGTTTGTTTGTTAGTTTGTTTGCTTGTTTATTTGTTTTTATTTTTATTTTTTTTTACTTTTCTTTTCTCGCGGAATGAAGTCACTATAAAAGTAAAATTCATGTGATCTTCTTCAACGGTGATATTTTTTTCAAATGTTGAAAATCAGAATGAACGTTAGGTGTTTCAAATGCGTCTGCGTGACCTTGCTTCTTATAGCTATGTGTCACGAAACCAGTATATTCGTAACTCGCCAAGAAGCTACGTAACATAAAACTGAGTTTCTTATTATAATCCAAATGCAAAATAGCTTTCCCCTATATCCAGGATTCAACATGCGTTTTCAAAGTAACGTATCGCCAACTCTTCACAACACCCTTGATCTTCTTTAAGGGCAACAAATAGACATACGAGGTGCCTTCAACAAATCTCCGGGTTTCTTTGTGTGGTCACTTTTATTAATACTACACATAGGAAATTCTAGTCAATGCACTTGTTCTGCCGTTACAACAACTTATGGAAGACCCCATGGAAGTCCTCATGTCAGCGAGTCAATGACCCTCGTCACAGCCTATTTCATCTCCCCAATTGTCTCATAACGACAGCCTCTAAGGTTTCCGTTGAGCTTAGAGAATAACCAAAAGTCACAAATAGCTAGGTCTGGGCTATAGAGAGAGTGAGAACTGTCTTGATGCCCATATTGATCAAATAGTCTGTGACAAGGATAGAGCTGTGTAGTGCACTCTTGGGACAAACTTTACGCAAATCTTCCGCATCGCGAATAATTGTGTGTGCAGTTACCACATTGACACCAACTGTGGACCTATTTTCTCTATAGACACACGAAGGTCCTAATCCATGAAATTCTTTATTTGGCCAATCAACCTTACTTCTCATACACCTCTCATCATCCTTACAGACATTCTGCTTTGCATATGCTTCTTCTTACGTCCAAATTGTATTTTTGAAATTCACCAGTTTTGACAAGTAGGGTGTATTCCAATTCCTGCTGTAGCTGTTCATTTGAACCATAAATGGGGGGGGGTAATATGTAATCTGAATATAAAGACATTTTCGAAGAATGATATGCAATAAAATTCTGTTTTAAACTTGGAAAAAAATGCTACAGAAACGTATGGAATGCTTCAGATTGCTTTTGGACCATCTTGTATGAATCTAGCATCAGTTTTTGAGTAGCATAAGAGATTCGAGAAAGACAAGGAGTCTGTGAGGGTTGATGAGAGGTGTAGAAGAAGTAAGAAAGTCAGAACACCAGAGTTGATTGGCCAAATAAAGAATTTCGTAGATAAAAACCGTCGTATGTTTATGGAAACATTAAGTGCACAGTTTGATGTCAGTGTGGGAACTGTACACACAATTATTCGCGAGGAACTGAAGATGCGGCAGATTTGCACGAATACACCAGACCACAACTCCATCTTTTCCACAGACTATTTGACCAAGATTGGCATCAAGACAGTTCCTCGCCCGCCCTATAGTCCAAACCTTGCTCCCTGTGACTTTTGGTTATTCCCTAACGTTAGAGGTTGTCAGTATTAGAATATTAGGAGATGAAAGATGGTGTGGCGAGGATTATTGACACGCTCACACAAGCAGACTTCCATGGGGATTTTCAAAAGTTGTTGGAACGGTATAATAAGTGTATTGCAGCCGGAGGAGATTACTTCGAAGGAGTCCAATGTGTTTACTATCAATAAAAGTTCCCATACGAAAAAAGTCTGGAAACTTATTGAAGGCACCGAGTACATCTGCTAATACATTTTTCTTTTAATTATACCACTGTGTTCGGCTTGATTATTACCTGCTTACAACCATACAGTATCTTACTTCCTCAAATGAGAGTGTGGTGTAGTATCTGTTCAGTTGTTATGGAATTATTTTTCCAGGCATTACTGATATTATCATCGAATAAAGCATTGTTTATTTAATATTTTCACACAAAAAATTATAATTGCAAAAAATATTCCTTTTTTTTTAAATTACAGGTTTCACATAATTTTTATATGTAAAATTTTAATATGTTCCTTGCTTGCATGAATGTGAATCTTTCGGCGTAACATAATTTTTATATAATCTGTAAAAATATATATTTGTTTTTTTTTTTGTTGTTTTTTTAATTTAAAAGCAGGAACATAGAAAAACAATTAAATTAAAAAAGGGTAATAATTATACAAACGTTCACGATATTAATGTACAGATGCACGGCTGGGAAAAAAGAAAACCATCACCTCTGCCTCTCTTAAACTACCTGACGACATTTTCATACAGCCTTTCGACTTTTAGGCTTCTGTATAATCTACGTTTAAACGATTTCGGTTTAGTTGAGATTTTGAAAAGAGAGAATCTCTCGCTTTTGGGGGCTAATGAAGCTATTTTTTGTACAAACAAGATGTTTGTTTTTATTATTTTAATTCAATATTTTAGGTCTTACCTAATTATCTTTGAAATAGACCCAGAAAACTAATATTTATCTTTCAAGGGATTTTTACAATGAATTTATTAAACTTTAAAATTTAGCTGAATTTTAAGCTCGCAGGGTCACAGTGAAAACATTTTTCATTATAACTTTTTTTTTTTTTCACATGTCCAAATATCTTTTTCGTTTTGGAAATTATCTTTAGCCTTTAATCTTTCAAATACAATTAAAAAGTAGTCGAAAGCCTACAAAATAATTATGATAAATCGGCTTTCCAAACTAGGTCCCTCTATCTTTATCCGTCCATTTTTGTCCGTACCTAATTTTTGTTAACTATACCGCTGTGTTTGGCTTGATTATTACCGGCTTGAGAAGCTACAACAGTTCGCGAGGAACAAATACAACTACCTGAGCTCACAATAATACAGTTTATATAAAGACGTCTGCTTTAACAAAAATAAACGTCAGCCATCTTATTTTTCTTCTTCTTCTTCTTCTTCTTCTTCTTCTTCTTCTTCTTCTTCTTCTTCGCTTTTGCCCGATTTTAAGCGCGGGTGTTTCGAACGGAAATGCGTTCTCTCCGAATAGATTCGGCCGTGGAAACTGTTGGACGATGAGCCAGATAAAATTGTTTCAGTAACCACGTAGTTTTCCTGATAGATGGCGCTCACCGGAAGCAAGCCGGACACGTGATACGACTTCTGGATATCTGCTTTTGGCGCGAAGAGGCGAAATGATTTCATTTGCATCTCGCGAGAACGCTCATTCACGGACAGAGGGAGGACAACCATCGGTGGGCGAGTTCCTCGAGTAAATATTGAATGGTAAATGAGTTAAAAACGAAGAGAGATAGAGAGAGAAAGAGAACGCGTGTGGGAGAGAGAGTGGATAAGAATTGGGAGAGAGGTGGACAGTAAGATGGAAACATAGCTAAAAACGGAGGGAACGGGAAAGAAAACGTTATATATATATATATATATATATATATATATATATATATATATATATATATATATATATATATAATTGTAGGTTGCTATTTTCCAAAGGTAGGGTAACCAGTGAAATATAACGAGGTTTATACAAGAGTGCTCAATGCAGCCCCAACCCCTAACACCAACACGAAAATGACTTAAAACACCGATAAGTAAGTAAATAAAAAAATACGAGAAGAAATAAACTAACAAATTCGCGCCCAATTCAATTCAATTCCTTGTGACCTGTTAAAAAAAAGCCTTCTTTTGCTGAGGATTAATTTTCGCTCTTCATTTAAAATCTCGTTTTTGAAAATGAGTGTTGTTGCCTGATGAGGTCTCTAGTTAGTAAATACTAGTAGACCGAAACATGCTCATGACTGTGTAGCAACAAACTACAGCTTATGTAAAGACAAAGCTAATATATATATATATATATATATACATACATATATATATATATATATATATACTTACACATAACATTTTTATTTATTTATTATTTTCAAAACAGTAATCTACGTACACGCGTGGTTCGAGGTAATTACCTCTCGTCAGCGTAGCTCAACTGTTTCTAGGGATCGAACGTCAGACCATGTTTACCACAGTCCGGTGCCTTAACCGTTAGGCCACGAACCCGAATTTATCGTTTGAAAGAAACAACAATAACAAATCTAAATTTATAAGAGATAAAATAAACAGTAAAGTCATCTAGGGTTATATATATATATATATATATATATATATATATATATATATATATATATATATATATATAGAGAGAGAGAGAGAGAGAGAGAGAGAGAGATAGAGATAGATAGATAGATATATGTATGCATATATATATATATATAATATGTATATGTATATATATAAAAAATAAAATAAAATAAAATAAAATATAAAAAAGCGGAGACCAGTACCCGCATTAAGCTGGTCTGCAGTTTGACTTGTTGCTGGATATCTTGCTCTTGCTTGTTGCTTGATGTCAACATTTTGAACCGAGAGAGAGATTTAGCTGTCGTACAAAGCTAAAACTCTGTAACATCATCTTTCTATAGATACTCCCTCAGGCATTTGTCTATTATAAAAAAAAAGAAAAGAAAAAAATGTCCTGTTGCGATGAAAAAGGCTGTGACGTGTGTACGCCTGTAATGCTGGATGCATGTAACAATTATTCTGCCATCATTATTTGTATCTATGTATGTGTATGTATAATGATGGCATATATATTTATATATGTATGTGTGTGTATATTTATATATGTACATGTGAGTTTATATGTATTTATATCTATGTGTAATATGTATATGTGTCTATGTGTATATATGTTTGTGTGTGTACATATATACATTTATAAATGTTTGTATGCATGTATGTGTGCATATGCATGTATGTGTATGCATGCAGGTGTGTACGTATATGTATTTGTATTTGTGCATGTATGTGTGTATGAGTATTAATGCATATATATGGATGTGTATGTATATGTAGGTAAGTGTATGTATATATATGTGCATTTGTGTACGTATATGTATGTGTAAGTATATGTGTGTATGTATTTGTATATGTGGATGTATATGTATGAATGTGGGTATGTATATGTATGTTTGTGTATTATGCATTGTGTATGTACATGGGTATATATGAGCGTATGCTTATAGACATGTATGTATGTATGTATGTATGCATGTATACATTTATATGTATGTATACCAATGACCTTCTTGTTTATGTTTGCATGTGTGTGTGTATGTATATGTATGTGTACGTATTGTGTATTGTGTATGTACGCATGTATATGTGTGTGTGAGTGTATATATATGTATTATAACAATGACCGTCTTTAGTGTCATGTCTGCTTGAGCATGTGAATTCGCTGGCAGGACTATATGTCATTTTTCGGGCTCATGAACTTTCAGTATCTGAGGGAGTGGCACTCGTCTGACAAGACGTTGCAATCATCATATATATATATATATACTGCGCCAATCGCTTTATTGCAGATTAGTAAAATATCAATATTTTAATAAATATACGTCACAACAAAATGAAAATTATATCACCAAACTACTGCTTTAAAGTTAGTTATGTCCAAAAATTTTATTCAAAATCATGTGATATTCACGAAGTTATGATATTTTGTTCTCTTCGTCTGGATCTTGTAGCGATTCCAGCTCTTACAAAAATGGAAGCACTGGTGCAATTTGGGTTTCGGTTGACTTCCCAACGAATTTTTCCGAATATCACGATGTGAAAGGTTTCTCCTGATGCCCTTATCCTTTCTGGATTTGGTGTTGGGGTTGTTCACGAATGAAGCCAAAGTTCTTGGATTCCTTTCCAGCTCCATAGCTGAATCTTTGATGAACAATCCTTCTGCGAGTCCAGCAAAAAATCCTTTCCTTTTTGATACTCGTTAATCGCCCCCTTTTTTGGCATTTTGAAGACCTAGAATAAAGCGATGGACAGTACAAATTACTTGATAATAAATAACATGTCATAACTTCGTGAATCTCGCATGGATTTGAATAAGATTTTGGGAAATAACTAACTTTGAAACAGTCATTTGATGATAAAATTTTCAATTATGTATGATGTATATTTAGTTAAATATTGGTTGTTTACTAATCTGCAGTAAAGCGACTGACACAGTATATATATATATATATATATATATATATATATATATATATATATATATATATATATATATATATATATATGAGAGAGAGAGAAAGAAAGAGAGAGAGTGGGAGAGAAATAAAGACAAATAAACATGAACAAGTAAACATAGGGAGAGAGAAAGAGAGACGAGTTAAACAAGAGAGATACATAATTAGAAAGGAAAAATAGTAAATCAGGCAAAACTAGAGAAAGCACATGAGCTAGAGAGAGAGAGAGAGAGAGAGAAAGAAGGAAAGGGAGGGCGACCAAAAGGGAAACATACCAATAAAGACAGTGTTAGAGAAAACTATGGAAAGGACAGTAAAGAAGATTAAAGATGGAAAAAGAGAAATAGCAATTTTTCCCCCATGTTTTTCATCAAAATGTGTAACGTATTAGTTGTCTCATAAGCCATCATCAGTGATTGCTCACTGGCAGTAACCTGTGGTGTTCCCTGGAGACCAAGTGACAAGTCTCACCAGATTTCCAGTGTTCTCCACCTTTTGACCACTTGTGCAGATGATTACACGTTATCGCAACAGCCGTTGTCACTGTTTCTCGTTGGCATCGGCCATTGGTGTTTCCTGGGGTTTGGGTGACAAAAAGCCTCCCCAAGGCACCAGATTTTAACTGCACACTTCCAGTGGAGATTTGGTCAGTACTCTCTCACCTCGGTCTTTCCATCCTCCCTGATCCTTCACAACTGGTTGGTTGGTGTGGCGCCAGTCGATATCATCTACACCAGTTTTATTTTTATTAGTATTACTATTATTATTATTATTATTATTATGATAATAATAAGTGTGCTTGTGCAGTGTACGCAGTGTATTTTAAATATTATTTTCAAGTTAAATTAAATTTTTTTTTTAAGGTTTGTATTACTGTACACATAGATTCGAAAAAGTTGTCAAAAAAACAAACAAATATATAACAAATAAATGTTATCAAAGGCAAGATAATTTACTTTTCTACCTAACTGGATATGTTTTCAGTGTTTTCATTTAATGTAACATGTTTATTCAGCTCGAAAAACATACAGTGTTTACCGATGTATTGGAAAATTCAAAATTGCGCCCATGCCTGACTGTCTCTTTAACGCAGTAAGTTTGGGAAAAGGTGCTATAAATATAAAACTAGACAAAATACTGTTAGAAACTCGCTCAACATATGTTACCGTGACATAGGTTGACATATATTCGGTGGTTTTTTAATAGTATTTTGTCTAGTTTATTATTTATAACACCTTTTCCCGAATTTACCCTGTTAAAGAGAGAGTCGGGCGCCATTTTGAATTTTCCAATACATCGGTAAACAATGTATGTGTTTCGAGCTGAATAAACATGTTACATTGAATAAAAACACGAAAAATATATCAAGTTTGGTAGAAAAGTAACTTATCTTGCTTTTGATAACATTTATTTGTAATATTTTTGTTTTTTGACAACTTTTTCGAATCTATGTGTACAGTAATACAAACCCAAAAATTGTTTGCTTTGCAGCAAAAAAAAAAAAAAAAAATGAAATGAAATATTCGACTTTCTCCAATAAAAATAAAATTTCAAACACGAATTCACTTACGATATTTTGATTAAAATTATCCCAAATGTGCAATTATAATAATTATTTTCCGAATGGAGAATTGTTCTTTTTCTTTAGAACATACATGGACAATCGGTAACACATATCGGTAGCCATATTTTTATATGCCTGTTGTTAAGAGAAATGGCTATACCCCCTCCTCTTTATTTGTGGTATATATATATATATATATATATATATATATATATATATATATATATTAATCAAGCAGACAACCCCCCCACACTCTCATATCACAATCAGTCGTAGTTAAAGCGAGACCAGAAGGGATGACCCAGTTTTCCGTGTTGTTATGGCAACAGTATATCGAGATGACACACCCCCACCCCAGCCTTGAGCGGATGTCATTGATACAACATCCCCATCCCCAACCGGTCTGGAAGCAAAGAAAAAGCGGGAAATTTAATCAGTCGGACTGAGAGTGCAGACGCGATCACACGTGTGGCGATTCTTCTCTTCAACCTATAGACACCGCGGCCCAGGTCGCATGGTGAAAAACACCAGTCGACTCACATCGCGCCGATAAGGAAACAACGGATATACCTTGGCACGAGATAGTTGGACTGAGATCGCACGGTGAAGAAAAAAAAACCAGTCGACTCACATCGCGCCGATAAGGAGACAATGGTCATACCTTGGCACGTAACGGTTGGAATTTAAAAGTCAGTCATGAGAATTGCTTACCAACAAACAAAAGGGAAAGAAAAACGAAAAGCAAGAAACGAATATTAGTGAAACTTCACGCTGTCGGAATACGGACCAGCAACTCCGGAAAAAGGAAAGATAAGTACACTTTTCAAATTGTCCAACTCCCATCTCGTACAAATAGCTAACCACGTTGAACTATTATGTGCCTCATATAAAAAGAAAAAGAAAGAGATAAAGAAGCAACTCTCTAAATAATTCTCCCCATCACTGGACCCTCCCTTTGGCCGGCCCATGAACAATCTATTATTGACTCCTAGAAAAAAAAAAGTAGTGAAAAGAGACAATCTTTATTTTCTTGAAATGTCTCATTATAACCCCCCCCCCCTGGAACATTACTTACGCACCTCATTGATTTCCATTTGAAAAAGAAAAGGAAGGAAAAGAGACGATATTCTTTGAACAATTATAAGTATCACATATCCCCCCCTTTCTTTGTCCCATAACATTGTCTGCATGATTTTCTTTTGTTTGAATTATTGTCTAGTTGCCCTGTTTTTTTTTGCGTTATTTTCTCTCCAGCCTTGTTTTATAAATAAATTGTTGTGTTTATAACACTTATATAAATGTCGTCGTGTTCCTCATCATTTTTTCGTTGCCCTGCATTTGTTAACGTGAATGTCACCGAAGTATTCCACGACGATATCGCTGATCCGAACTTGGACAGGTGCTATCTATTATTATTATTATTATTATTTACTATAATAATTCTTAAATACGTACATACACTAGTGTTTCATCCTTTCGGGAATCATCAGTGCAGGGTGTCACGATTAACGCCAGTGGAAATATATATTTGTAGTCATTGACTATACTCACTATTCAATAGCTTGCTATAACATAGTCCTCTTTCGTTGTATCACAACTCATCAGTGCCTCGCTAAAGCCAAGGATTGAACCTGGAACCGTCGTGTCGACAGTCGGCAGTTCTACTACTCGACCACGGAAGCGACGCCCGCAAATAACCTCGCCGAATGTCTATTTTAAGCAAACATCCGTCCACTACTTTTATAGTGCTAAAACCGCTTTTTTATAAACAAGCAAACAGCGAACTTCGCATTTTTCAACCAATTAAGTAGCGTGTGTGTGTGTGTGTGTGTGCGTGTGTGTATGTGTGTGTGGCTAGTGACTATACCAAAAAAAAAAAACTATATAATCAGCTAAAGAAGGTCATTTATGGATAGGAATATAATGTTGCGATTTCATACCAAATTTTGTTCCCAGAGAAAGATTTTTTTTTTTTTTTTTTTTTTTTATGGAGCGTCTTTTTTATTCGTTTCACACTCGACACTCCACCCCCTAACGCTTCACACGGAAATGTGCGGTCAGAGGTCATACGTCAGGAACCGTTTTGTCTATTAGTTATTCCCCCGTCGAATATTTTATCAGTCATCTAATCGTAGAATAATCAGCTGATTATTTATGATACCCCCCCCCGCTATAAAAATGACTTTATATTCTAAAACACTGGTTCTCAACCTTTTTTTACTCATGGACCCCTTTTCCCTTCTTTTTATCTTGGTGGACCCCTTCATAATTATTGGTCATAAGACAATCTTCTATTTTTCACTAATATAAATTTTTGAGGTTTTAATAATCAAAGAAATATTATATAATTAAGCTTTATTTTTAAATGAAAACTAATTTAATGCAAATAAAGTATTCTACAACAACTATAATAATTATGATAAGTTTTGTTATGTTGTGCCTGTGGACCCCCAGAAATATTCCATGGACCCCTAGGGTCCATGTGGACCCCGGTTGAGAACCACTGTTCTAAAACTAGCAGGGAGACCTGGCCTTGCCAGGGTATAAGAAAGATCGCTACGTTCTTTTTTTCTTTTTAAATAATATCTCGTATTATCTTTTAATTGTTTCTTGTTTTTCTTTATTTTTATTTATGAAACGTCATTATAAAGTTTCACATAATTTTCTAAGCCCTAAGCAAGTCTTCTTTTTTTTTTTAATTGCATTTTCACCCCAAACAAGGCCCATTGCAATTTTGATATAGGCGGCTACTATCAGGGACCTAAATTGCAGGGGCACTCTGTAGGGAGTTTAGCAGCAAGATGTCTGCTCACGTTACACTTGAACTTCTGCATGTCAGTACAATTGGGGAACAAGGAACCTGAAAGAGAATTCCAAAGTCTAGCAGTTCTGGGAAGAAGCTATTAGAATAGAAGGCTTTCTTACATCTAGGGATCTCTACTGTGTAGGGGTGGGACTTTGCTATTTGTCGGGTTTGTCGGGGGTATTTTCGTACAGTAGAACCCCGAGATACAGTGGTCCTAGGATGCATTTTCTTTAGGTTACGATGTGGAATACGATGTTTTTTGTTGCCCCTGGTTACTGTATTTACCCCGCCTTACGATGTTTTTTTATAATGTTATTTAATTACACCACCTACACACACCCAGACAATGCCGTGTACCTCGCTAGTAAATATATAAAACCGAAAATAATTTTTTTTTAATTGTTACATAGAGTTCTCATTGAAGTTATCACTAGGGTTATCATAGAGGGGCACCAAATTGACGCTTGGTGTATAACATGAAAGAATTCCGTGTGCGTATGATCGTCTTGTTTCATATGCGGTTGTGTGTGTTCATCTCTAATTGTTCATATGCTTTTGTGTGTGTGTGTTACATGCATTTTCTTCGACATACCTTACTTCATGTGTCGTCGATGTGATCCATCTGGAATTCATCTTCTCTTGAGCGGGAGACTGGTACCTGTTAGAATTATCACTCCAAGACGATGAATGGGTTTTATAGTTTTTTATTTACCTCCCAGATGTCGACACAGAATATGGAAGTAAATCTTGCTTGCTTTGAACACGTCAGCGTCCCCCACTCCCAGTGAAGGGGAGGGAACAGCTATTAAGCCGTCCGTCTTCTTCAAAGCCCAAATCCAGTCTCACAGATCTAGCCAATCTGACCACGTCACTCATACATAATCTGGTCAGCTGACCCTCGGTTCTGGTAAACGTGTCTACACTCCACGTTTACTCACCTCTCTCTCTCTCTCTCTCTCTCTCTCTCTCTCTCTCTCTCTCTCTCTCTCTCAATCCATTGTGTAACAAAATTAGTTTGCATTACAAATAAATAAAATCGTTCTGCTTATGTGTTTTACACTTTTTATCATTTAAAATAATAAAATACAAAATAATCTCTCAGCATTTTACCAATCGTTTTTTTCCGTATTTCATTTTTTCGTTACAGACACAGTACGTATAGAGTAGAACCCCGGGATACGGTGACTCTAGCACACGTTTCCTTTTTTATGATGTGGAATGTTTTTACGGCTCCTGGTTACGGTATTTGCCCTGCTTTGTGGTGTTATTTATAATGTTATTTGATTATATATATGTGTATTATATACTGTACTGTATTTTGTTACTAATTTTTAATGCCGTACCCGAGGTTATTTTTTACATGGGGGGGGGATCGCCATTTATCGAGGCTCTGAGGCCACTCGAGGATGAGGGTTATTGAGTGTACAGTAATCAATGGGACAATATCGCAGTAGTCGTTATTAATGGAAATTTGGTAGATTGGATTACTTAAGGGGGCGGTTCATCAAGAATTTGTTTATGTTGGACTTGACGATAACCAAGTTGTAAATAGCTGGGAAACAGGCAATCAGAAGAGAGTTCCACAGGCGTAACTTCTAAGAAAGAAACATTGTTCATGGAATCTACGTTTTCATTTAGGCACAGATAAAGAGTGAGGAAAGTTATTGACAGTGGTTTCAGCTAGACGGATGTTTTTCGTAAAAGACTGGCGAAGGGGGAGGGCATAGATTGGAGCTCAGACGAAAACTTGCCGTGAAAATAACGATAAAACAAAGGCAGGCTCGTAACGTCCCTTGTGTTGGAGAGAGGTTGCAGGGAAGAGAAAAGGGAACCCCCCCCCACTAAGTTACGAAGTCTATTTTGTACTCTGCCAAGGCAGGGTAAGCTGCTTCTAGCAGCTCTTGTCCAGATGTGGCCACAATACTCCATCCTTGGGCGAACTTGGTTTTTATATAGAAAGTAGTGAGATATCTACTGGAGCGGTAGAAGGATCCCACCATTTTTCCAGCAGCTTTGGCAACAGATTTGATGTACGTTTCATTTCAGATCAGGAGTAAAGGTCAAGCCCAGAAGCTTGTCAAAACATTAAGCTTCTTCAAGACGAGGGCCCTCCATTTCAAACTTTTTTTAAAGAATTCTAATACAAATAAAGCCATATAAAACCAAAGATAATAAAGACATGTACGTTTTTAGCGCGTGCATTCAATTTTTGCGTATTTAATATATTAATTCTGTACACTCAGTTGAACTTTTATACATTAATTCTGTATACTCACTATTCAGTAGCTAGCTATAACATATACTGACCCAACGGGTTAGAGTTAGGGTTAGTGTATTCTGTTAATAATTTTTAATGCCATATCCCGAGGTTCTACTGTAGTCCTCATAAATTTTTGCGTACTTTTGTGACATGATAGCGTCATGATTGCATGCAGAGACGTGCATACTGCAGTGCAGAAGGTGTTTGACCGGACGAGATTGGGCAGGGAGCGCAGAGAAATGCAAAGACTTGGCTAGCGGTAAGGGACCAACCGCCATGCTGTCATTAGTTTGTCATAACAAGCCAGATGGCATATCATCTCAAAAATGGAGACAGAATTCAGATTATCTTCCTGAGATGTCAGAGATGTTTTGATTTAGGAAAAGCATGATTGATAAAGACACATACAGCGTTGAGTGAGAAAATCCAGTAAAACTGGCACAGATGTCAGTGTGAGCAACCACCCTATTCTCAGTAAGGAGAGGGAGAGATTTTGAATGATTAAGACAACGAGAGACCCTGAGAGGAAGAGAGAAAATATGTTTTAACTACTCTACGAGAGAGAAGCGAAGAAAGGGTGTTAGATTAAGAAAAAAAAAAGAATTCTAAAAAAGATTCGAGTTTTAGTCAGCAAACTGAACGGCTGGGCTAATTAAGCGCTCCCGACCTGGGGGCTCCTCAGAGCCTGATGTTATGATGTTAATGAGCCTGTGTTAATGGGTCATTTGTGATTTTGATTATCTCGTCAGGAATCGCTCACTGCTTGTAGTCAATCATCTCAAGTCAGACAGTATTGCTTATGAACTGATGAAACTAATGAATAGTTATTGCTATTGTTTATTAACCGGAGTTCTGTTTGTTTGTGGTGAGGACTCTTCATTTGCAGCAAGCTGACCGGACCAGAAGAGGGAATAATGAGCACGGAGATTACACAGGACAGGAGACGATTGGATCGAGAGGCGAAGCGCCCCGCCATGGAACAAGATATGGTCAGGACGACCATAGGCCACCTTGTGACGGGACAACGTTCAATCAGAAAAAGCACCTGTCATATCGAGTGCCGTTCGGCAAAGAAAGTCTTTTATCTTCAAACCTTCTGCTGCAAATTTTCTCGAGACGCTGTTTGTTGTTTTCAATCGAATAGAGACTATTATCGCTATACTCCCATTTATCGATAATATAGTCTAAATTTAATAATAATTAATTTCTACTTAATATCGAATTATAAATAAGTTAGTTTCTATGCCAACAAGTATTTTACCTTTAATTCCTTATTATTATTATTATTATTATTATTATTATTATTATTATTATTATTATTATTATTATACATAATCGTCCGGATTTGGTCGTCGTTGACAGGGTCTCAAAACACTGGCAGATTGTACACTTTTCAGTACCCTGGGACAGGAATCTGAGAAAGAAGGAGAATGAGAAGTGTAGCAATTAACCTCCATTGGCCTTGGAGATAAGGCGTATACATGGGGTTAAAACACAAATAATTCCGGTCGTAGTTGATACACTAGGAATAGTATCAAGTCATTTGGAAGGACAATTGAAAAAAACTACAAATCCCCGATGTTTTAGGCGGACTCCAGACCTCTGTAATTACAGGTACCATCAACATCCTTAGGAAAACCCTTGATCTTTGAAGCTCCTGGTTTGAAGCCGGTATTAAGGGAAATCCTCTGGAAATGATTCCCAGAGAGACGTTCATAAACGAAATCAGAATTATTATTATTATTATCATTATCATTATTATTATTATTATTATTATTATTATTATTATTATTATTATTATTATTATCATTATTATTATTATTATTATTATTATTATTATCATTATTATTATTATTATTATTATTATCATTATCATTATTATTATTATTATCATTATTATTATCATTATTATTATTATTATCATATTATTATTATCATTACTATCATTATTATTATTATTACTTTGTGTTACTAATTTTGTGCTTACATTCGAGTGACTGTCGTTTAATTATGTTATTTCTTGTACTAAATAATTTTACCAATTTTACCGATTTGACATTTGTGAACTCTACAAAACTCCTCCGACAATTTTGGGTCTACGCACTTGAAATTTTAAATATAGGTTCCTTGGACATGGATCTAACTTAATAACTCGATTTGAGCCCAAAACAATAAATGTTAAGGGGTCATAATAGGGGTCAAAGTTAAAAAAATTTACCTTTTTTTTTTTTTTTGCTCAGCATACACCTCCAAACCCCCGGGCAAGGCCAGGCACCCATGCTAGTATATATATATATATATATATATATATATATATATATATATATATATATATATATGTGTGTGTGTGTGTGTGTGTGTGTGTGTGTGTGTGTGTGTGTGTGGATGAAAGGTGTGCGCGTGTGGCTATGTGTGTGATTGTTTTAGAGTTATCAACAGATGGAAGACACGATTATTGTGAGCTGAACTTTAAGAACAGTTTTTTTAATCACAACAGGAGTCTTGGATTCTACTTTTAAAGGAGAAAGTCGTGCCAATTTGAAGCATCGTCAACTTCATCCCCCGGGCGGTAAATAGCGCTGTTTACGAGCATGGTTTCCTGGCAACGCCTTTCTCTCTTCTTTCACAACACATCTCTTTCTTTCTTTCTTTCTTTCTTTCTTTGCTTATTCGATCCGTATTCTTTCTCTTTTGTTATCGTTTCTTTTAATATTTTTCGTAATCTTTCTCTTTTGTTTCATTTTTTTCCTTTCTTCGTGTATGAATCTATCTCTGTTTTTCTCACACTTAAAGAGAAAGAAAGAAAGAAAACGTGTGTAACGTATTCGTTTTCGTTCGTGTACATACTTAAACAATAGAAAAACACTACAGACGAATGAAAGACATTATGTGAAGTATCTCTGTTTTGGGGTAGAACACCCAGAATTCGAATCGTCTATTTTAGAAAGTAATTATTCTACAGATACGAGATAAACTACTATTGTCATAAATTACTTAATTTTTTCACAAACTAGCGGGGGTACCCGGCGTTGCCCGAGTGTTATTTTCCGGGACGGTGGGGGGGGAGTTTTAAAAAATGTTATGGTAGGTAAGTAGGAAGGATCAAACCCGGAGTCATGAGTAAAAGTAGGAAAATAAAGTGTGAAAAAAAAAAAAAACATCTGCAACGTTAACAGTTCGGCCACCAAGAACAGTCCATTCCAGTTGTTTAGGAAAAAAAAAACGACTACGGTAGGTCGGCGCGAACGTGAAAATATAATGTGAATTGTCCAGCACGCTAACCACTACGCCACAGAGCACTGCAGTTTAGTTTAGTGATTTTAAATAACTTCACATGAAAGAACTACGAAGCCAAACCGGTGTTCTCTTCTCAACTGTTCCTTGTGAACGATCCCCAAACGGTGTTAAGTGGTGGCAGGGGGAGGAGGAATTTATTAGAGAGAAAATATTTTACCACTTCCATTGATCTTAACCGATTTTGGCCGTGACTTCTCAGCAGAAAAAGTATAGAAATCTAAGATTATCGAGGAATTTGAGAAATAATAAGCCTATAACACACCTCAGATATTGTTCTGCCGTTTGTGCATATTATATTTGCATGAAATATCTTGATTTTTAATCCTATTAATGTCAAAATCAGACGGGAAAAATGAGTTCATTTTATTTATATAGAAATAGATAGAATAGAAGATAGATAGAAGAATAGAAAGAATAGAAGAAGAAAGAAGAAGATAGAATAGAAGATAGAAGAGAAGAGATAATGTCTAGATAGATACGGGACATACTACACGGTTTTTTATTGTTTGTAATCATCTCAAATAGCCTACTTCCTAGCGTAGTATGTGTGTGTGTATATATATATATATATATATATACATATATGTATATATTCATGTCAGGTCATGTCATGTGCTACTGGTACCATGTAACTCAGTACTACCTGCCTCATGGTCGGGTCACAGGCGACTAAACTGGTTCCCCCACCAGACTTGTTTGGTGAGGAGGGTGGCTAGTCTCCCTGAAGGATTAAAAACAAGACCTTCCAAAGGGAGAATGAACTCTTTTTCTGGGTCAACGGCCAACTAGCACCGTGTATATTTGTGTGTGTGTGTGTGTGTGTGTGTGTGTGTGTGTGTGTGTGTGTGTGTGTGTGTGTGTGTGTATGTATTGTGGTGGAGAGGGCTTCCGTAAGCCGTGGTGAAGGCAACCTTTCTAGGAGAAGCAAATCTCTGATTTAAAAAACCATAAAACGGAAGACCATTACCCGCATTAAGCTGGTCTGCAGTTTAATTTGTTGCTGGCTATCTTGCTCTTGCTTGTTGCTGGATCTCAACATTTTGAACCGAGAGAGAGACTTAGCTGTCGTACAAAGCTAGGACTCTGTAACATCATATTTGTATAGATACTCCCTCAGGCATTTGGGCTCATGGATTTTAAATGTCTTAGGGAGTGGCACTCGTCTGACAAGACGTTGCAATCATCATCATCATATATATGTATACTCGTTTTTTTTATTCAAAAGCAGTGGACTAGTGAATTCAACGAGGTTGTTAGATAGTGCTCAATAAAAAGAGTTGATAAAAATCCATAAATAAAAATACCTAAAATAAAAATCCATTATTCAATGAACGTTTGAATAGTCAAGTCGCTGCCTGGTGATATCTGTTGTTTGATTGAAACAAGTGGCTGTTTGTAGCAGCGGGGTGTGAGCATGTTTAAATAAACAAGTATATATATATATGTATATATATTAAAAGAGATTATTCCAAAGTATGTATAAAAATCAACTAACCAATGTTAATGTACATATATCAATAAGAATTTAAGCCATGTGAATTGACTCAAATACTAAGCAAAATTTTTTAAAAGTGTATCCAATACTTTTGCGTTTGTAAATTCATATTTTTCCTTAAATATAAACTTTCTAAACTTTGATTTTGTAATTACTACTCCAAATATAATTTTGAATAGTAATAGGAATATACTGACCAAATTTTAGGTAAAATCTTGAACCCTAATTAAAGTTATGAAGAAAAATGTAATGTATCCAATACTTTTGCGTTGCACTATATATATATATATATATATATATATATATATATATATATATATATATATATATATATATTATTTCTTTCCCACTGCAAGAACTTAGACACCAGGCTCGGAAAGTGGGATTGAGAAATCAACGTCCCCGACGAGGGGCACTCTAACCTGCAAACATTGCCTGGACAGCCCCGTCGGCATTCCCCAGTGAGGGCGCCTCGGGTAAGTAACAATAAATTAACCTCTTCTCAAAGAGAGGAGGCGAAGTATGGGAGTGTGAACCTCCTAGAACTGCACAGAACTTTACTCTCACCACAAAATCAACATGGACCGAACCATTACAGAAATAGTCTAATCTCCGTTGATGTGGGGCGGGGCGAGAATAAAAAATTCCGGGCCGCTTAGTAGTTCGACAGAAACGAGACCACACCAAAAAGGAGGGTGGATCTGTAAATTCACCTTCGTCCGTTCGTCCGTTCGTCCGTTCGTCTTTCCGCACTTTTCTCAATAACTACACCTTGGAATTTTTTTAAATTTTGCACAAACATTAAACATGATATGAGTAAAAAAGTAACAGAATTGATTTTCGGGAAATTCCAGTTGCCCCTCCCTCCCTCCCTCGTTGTGCCTTTCGGGTTAAAATAGCTAAAATTGACACTTTTGTGCTTATTAAATAAAATTGATGCCTTGGATTTTTATAAAACTTTCTGAAAAATTGTGACTAATTGATTTCTATATAATTTTATTTATCTATGCTCGTGATAACTCTTTTTAAAAACACTCGATTTTTTTTAGACTATTTTACCATATTTGTCCAAAATTTTCTGTGTATGTCTATTTAGCAGTTTTGCATGGTGCTGAACTCAAATTTATATATGTTAAGGCCTTGAGTACTTTTGGGGTTAAATGGGGCGGTGGCAATTGATGGACTCAAATTTACATATGTTAAGGTCTAAAACTGTACCGTTTGTTCATTTTCATCAGGATTTGACGTTCCTTGGGGGCTTTTGGGGCTAAATGGGGGGGATGCTGAACTTAGTCATGTTTTTTTATGCCTCATTCACTGTGCCCTCACGGGGCGGGGGGGGGGACATGCATGCTTCACTTGCTTTTATTAGTTAACTCCCGGTGGGAGGTCAACCCATAGAAGGATATTGGCACCTTCAGCTTGCCGGCTTCAGCGACTAACCACAACTCTCTCCTCCTGACCACATCCACCGACCGTTTCTTTACTCTCATCTTGAGCAGCTTGTGTTCGACTTCGAGTGCAACAGTTGAGCTTTGCTGCTCTCAGTTTCCGAGGGATAAACTGTAATCTTGCAAGTTAAAGAATAGACGCGATTAACAAGGAGGACTTCATGCAGAGTAGATAATCCTACGGCACAATCTTCGTGAGCTCTCTGATGAAGTCCAGCTCGTTTTCAAATTTTTATGAAAACACTAGCTGACTGTCCGGCGTTGCCCGGTCGTAAGATACGCACAAACATGATATTTTCATTAATGCAGATTGTGTATGTATTATTATAGAACCAATCCTCTATTGATTATTATATATTACGTGAAATAATTTGTCCAATGAACTAATTTGCAAAAAAAAAAAAAAAATTTTTGAATTAAAAAATAATAATGATAATGTCGTGCATCAAATTTCGTCTGTGTTTGTTGACACTATCACGTCATTTTGGGCTTGACGATGAATGCCCTGGAAAAGTCACTTTTGATTAATGTTTAGTTTTAAAATATGCAAATGAAGAAATGATTTGCAGCAATTTTAAATGATACCTCTTCTTTTATCGTAAATTGAACTCATTAATAAGAAAAAATAAAATGTTGAGGTACACCCGCGTTTGAACAGGGGATCATTCAATTTGTAGTCGAATGCTATTCATGAAATGCCGTCTGTATTTGTTTACAATATCACGTCATCTTCTATTTGGGCTTTGACGATGAATGCCTTAGAAAAGTCACTTTTTCTTAAGGTTTAGTTTTAAAATATGCAAACGAGGAAATGATTTGCGGCGATTTTAAATGGTCCTCTTCTTTTATCGTAAACTGAACTCATTAATAAGAAAAAAAATAAAATGTTGAGGTACACCCGGGATTGAACAGGGGATCACTCGATTTGTAGTCGAATGCTCTACCATTGAGCTATATCTCAAGCTGACAATAAATCTGTTTATTTTTAAAGAGAAATTATTTACTAAGATTTTGTCATTTGCCTCTGCCGATGTAACGTAAAATATTTCCCTGTAAAATTTCTTTTTATCTATGAGAGAGAAAGACTTTTTTAAGATCGGATTGTTTTGATTTTCGAAAATGATTTGCTGAGATTTTATTATTTTCCTTGGCCGGTGTAACGTAAAAGATTCCCTTGTATTTTTTTTCTTTCTATCTATAAGGGAAGAAAAACTATTTTTAAGATCGGATTTTTTTTCCATTTTCGATACTTATCGGATTAATTTCTGTACAAAACATATCTAAACACACTGCCAGACACATAAAATACCTTCGTGTGAAATTTGCAAAAGATAAGCTCAGCCGTTTCGGAACCTATAAGGAACAAACTCACACACAAAAAGCGACTTTTATATAAGAAATAGAGAATTTTAAACTTTTTTAATTTCTTTTTATTATTTTTGTTATTTCCACTTTCATCTGCCACTTGGTTACTCTCAATGTTTATATTAATATTTCCCGCGGAATTTGTTAAAACATGAGTTCACACGTGACTGTTGGCAAGTAGGACGAAAACAGACCGCCCACGGATGTTTTCGTTGTGAACCCGAGCAAAATACGTGACTGACATTTTTTTAGTTTTTGTAAAGAAAGTAAAAAATATAATGAAGAAAGAATGAAAGACTTAATGAATGAATGAAAAAAAAAAACGAAAAACAAAAAAAGAAGGAAAGAAAGAAGGAATGAATGAAAGAAGGAATGAATGAAAAAGGAATCAATAGAAGAAGGAATGAATAAAAAAAGAAAGAAATTAAATAAGGAAACCGTGTAAGAAGAAAAGAAATAAAATAAGAATAAATGAAAGAAAAAATAATGAAAGAAAGAATGAATACAAAAATGAATGAATAAAGAAAGGAATGACTAAAAGAAGGAAAAAATGGAAGAGTGACAAAATGAAAGAATGAAAGAATAAAAGAAAGAGAGAATGAATAAAAAGAGACATAAATGAAAAAAGAAAAGAATAAAGAAAGAAAGTATGAAAGACTGAATGAATGAAAAAAAGAAAGAATGAAAGAATGATTAGAATGAATGAAAGAAGGAAATGATGATAAAAAGAAAGACAGAAATAAGGAATGAATGAAAGTAAGAATGAATAAAAGAAGAAATAAATGAAAGAATGAATGAATGAAAAACGGAAAAATGGAAGAAGAAATAGATGTAAGGAAGAATGAATGAAAAAAGAAATGAGTGAAAGAATGGATGAATGAGAAACGTTTGAATTACGGTAGAGTACTATTAGAGGGATAATTGAATGAAAAAAGAATACTTGAATGAAATAAATGAATGAAAGAAACAAAGGAATTAAAGAGGAAAAAATGAGCGAGGAAATAAATGAAAAAAAACAAATGAATGAGAAAATGAATGAATAAAGAAAGAACAAAATGAAACGAAACACATAGGAAGAATTGAATGAATGGAAGATCGACGACGTGAAATGAAACAGAAAGAAAACGTGAATAAAGGTAGAAATAAATGAAAGAAAAAAATAGATAGAAATCAATGAATGAAAGGATAAACTAAGAAAATGAATGAATTACGGAGGGAAATAGTGAAAGAAGAAGTGTAAGGGTGAAAACTGAATGCATTAAAGAAGTCAGATATGAAAAAAAATGAAGGAAAAGGAATAAAAAAGAAAAATATAAACGAAACAATAAATTAAAAAAGTATGAATAAGAAAATGAATGACTTAAGGAAATAAAAAGCAATGAATAATGGAAGTAGGAAGAAACTAAAAAAATGTAGATGTGAATGAAATAAAATATTAATGAAAGAAAACAATGAAGGGTGGAAGACTTAAACGAATTAGTGGTATAATGGAAGGAATTAAAGAAAGAAATGAATGAAGAAAGGAATGAAGAAATGAATAAAGAAAGGAATCGAAGAAAGAAATGAAGAAATGAATGAAGAAAGGAATGAAGAAAGAAATGAAGAAATGAATGACCAAATGAATGAAGAAATGAATGAAGAAACAAATGAAGAAACGAATGGAGAAAGGAATGGACAAAGGAATTGAAGAAAGGAATGGAGAAAGGAATAATGAACGGAATGAAGAAAGGAATGAAGAAACTAATAAAGAACGGAATGAAGAACGGAATGAAGAAAGGAATAAAAAAATAAATGAAGAACGGAATGAAGTAATGAATGAAGAAAGAGGTGCAGAAATGAATGAAGAACGGAATAAAGAAATGAATGAAGAAAGGAATGAAGAAATGAATGAAGAACGGAATGAAGAAATGAATTAAGAAAGGAATGTAGAAATGAATAAAGAATGGAATGAAGAAATGAATGAAGAAATGAATAAAGAAAGGAATAAAGAAATGAATAAAGAAAGGAATGAAGAAATGAAAGAAGAAAGGAATGAAGAAATGAATTGAGAAAGGAATGAAGAAATGAATTACGAAAGGAATTAAAAAGGAATGAAGAAATAATTAAGAAAAGGAATGAAAAATGAAAAAATAAATGAATTTAGAAAGGAATGAAGAACGGAATAAAGAACGGAATGAAGAAAGGAATGAAGAAATGAATTAATAAAGGAATGAAAAAATGAATAAAGAAAGGAATGAAGAAAGGAATTAAGAAATGAATTAAGAAAAGAATGGATAAATGAATTAAGAAAGGAATAAAGAAATGAAATCAGAAAGGAATTAAGAAATGAATGAAGAAACGAATAAAGAAATGAAAAAAGAAATGAATTGAGAAAAGAATGAAGAAATGAATAAAGAAAGGAAAAAATAAATTTATGAAGAAAAGAATAAAGTACGGAATGAAGAAAGGAATGAAGAAAGGAATGAAGAAAGAAATGAAGAAACGAATGAAGAATGGAATGAAGAAATGAATGAAGAAATCATTAAAGAAAGGAATGAAGAAATGAATGAAGAATGGAATGAAGAAATGAATGAAGAAATCATTAAAGAAAGGAATGAAGAAATGAATGAAGAAAGGAATGAAGAAACGAATGAAGAATGGACTGAAGAAATGAATGAAGAAATGAATAAAGAAAGGACTGAGGCAATAAATGAAGAAATAAATGAAGAAATGAATAAAGAAATGAATGAAGAAAGGAATAAAGAAACGAATAAAGAACTGAATGAAGAAATGAATAAAAAAATGAATAAAAGAATAAATAAAGAAATGAATGAAGAAATGAATAAAGACAGAAGAGAAGAAAGGATTGAAGAAATGCATAAAGAAATGCATAAAGAAAGGAATAAAGAAAGGAATGGAGAAATGAATAAAGAAAGGAATGAAGAAAGGAATGAAGAAAGGAATAAAGAAATGAATGAAGTAATGAATAAAGAAATGAATGAAGAAAGGAATGAAGAAACGAATGAAGAATGGACTGAAGAAATGAATGAAGAAATGAATAAAGAAAGGACTGAGGCAATAAATGAAGAAATAAATGAAGAAATGAATAAAGAAATGAATGAAGAAAGGAATAAAGAAACGAATAAAGAACTGAATGAAGAAATGAATAAAAAAATGAATAAAAGAATAAATAAAGAAATGAATGAAGAAATGAATAAAGACAGAAGAGAAGAAAGGATTGAAGAAATGCATAAAGAAATGCATAAAGAAAGGAATAAAGAAAGGAATGGAGAAATGAATAAAGAAAGGAATGAAGAAAGGAATGAAGAAAGGAATAAAGAAATGAATGAAGTAATGAATAAAGAAATGAATGAAGAAAGGAATGAAGAAACGAATGAAGAAATGAATAAAGAAAGGAATTAAGAAATGAATGAAGAAATGAATAAAGAAATGAATAAAGAACGGAATGAAGAAATGAATTAAGAAATGAATAAAGAAAGGAATTAAGAAAGGAATGAAGAAATGAATGAAGAAAGGAATGAAGGAGAAATTGAATTTTAGAAATATATATATATATATATATATATATATATATATATATATATATATATATATATATATATATAACTTAGGTGCCATCAGCTAGATTCGAAACCAAAGCATATATCTCTCGAACGTTATCCGTTACTGTCTGTGACAAGTCCATATCAAAACTTGCAAAATTAATGTAATTAAACGTATAGATTTATTCGGTTTATTTGCATTCATCGAACTACTGTTTTCATCTTGAGTGTAATTTTCACAACGTTTCGATCGATGTAACCTCCGACCTTCAGGTGTCTCTTGTCGATCTCGGGAATTTGGACGAAAATCCGAACGGTATCCTTTATTTACTTTACGCGTGTAGCATGCTCTTGTTCCATCAGTCGTGACTAGATAGTGGTTCTAAGTATTTCACAATTGTATTTTTCGGTCGGCCACGTGGCGCAGTTGTAAGAGTACTGGAGGAAATCAGTTGTAAAAGTGATGTTTTCCTGAAGGTTCAATTCTGAGTTTGTTGGAGGATGATGAGAGGTGTGGGAGGAGTAAGAAAGTCAGAACATCAGAGTTAATTGGCCAAATAAAGAATTTTCTGTGTATTTAAAAAACGGCATAGAAAGGGTTGACATACAACGAACATTAAATTAGCGTATCTATATACTAATTTAATGTCCATAGCATGTTGTCACCTTCTAGTCTCCTTTTTAATAAACAGGATCTCCCGATCGAATAACTTATAATCTGGAAACCGTTACACACGTGCGTACGTACGTTAAAAGTATTACTGTGTTAATATATAAATTATTTTTTTAAATCAAATAAATAAATAAGATTTTTTGCGATTTTAATACTAAATGTATCCATCATAAGATTGAGTTTGATCTCAGTAGTTCGAATTGAGTTATCTCCCTCTCATTTATTCAACATGGCCGATCAAAAATCCTACGTGTCGCTTCCTTATAAAATTTGATTTACTTAGTTAAAAGTTACTTGGATTATTTACGTGATTTTTGGAACATGATATCTTTGTTCCGTGACAAGTGCATACGCAGAAAGATTTTTCTGTATTTTGTTTTTTAATAAGTGTAATATATATATATTGGTCCCAGTAGTTCGAATTGAGTTATCTCCTGAAATGAAATAGTAGTATGTATGTATGTATGTATGTATGTATGTATGTATGTATGTATGTAGGCCCTGTAAGCTGCGGTATATATGACCCACCGGCGTGTGGAATATGCTCTGGTGCCCAGCAACCTAAGTTCCAGTCATGGATCAAATGACATGGTGGGTGGAGAGGACTCTGTAAGCCGTAGTGAAGGCAACCTCCCTAGAAGGAAAACTGATATAAAACCTGCGACGACTGCTGCATCCAATGATGTTGACTTGCTCTTCTTTTTGGATCAATGTTGCAGTTTTTTTTGAGAGTGGGATTGTCTCGGTGCAAAGTCGTTCCCCACTATAACAATCCTCATGCACAGACATTGCTCGATATAAATTAGATACACTTTTTTATCGAGTGATGGCAATGTTCGAAAGCGAATTTGCTGCCATCATGTATATATGACGCCCCTCCATGGGATTAATGGACTATCTCATGACGTCACTTCCGTTGGTAAGTCACTTCCGGGAGTCTGAGATTGCCCGGGAGTCTGAGATTGGCACGCGATCAAGCTGGGCGTGTGCAAACGTCCTACCGTAATCGGAATCGGTAATTTAGTGCGGAATCGGTAATTGTATCGGAATCAGGAAAAATATTAGAATCGTCCCATCAATAATATATATATATATATAAATATATATATATATATATATATATATATATATATATATATATATATATATATAGCTTAATCACGTTGATACACCAGTTCTTGTCAGATTACCGAGGTTGATTTGAGGATACCAGGTGCTCTATATTTACTCACTTTGAATATGAATACATGTTTCGTTCCTAAAAATCCTGTGTTCCTTCGTTTATTACCCCACAATGTGCGTATGAATGTATGCATGTGTCTATGTGTAAATATTTAACCGATAGACACTTAAACTACTGGTCACATAACAATGAAATTAACAGGACATAGTAATCATACACCAACGATGGTTTATAAACGAATAAAATCTTTGTTTGGATGGATGACTGACGTGTACAAAAATATGTCGGCAAGTTGAAATGCAAAATGTTCATTTCAACTTGTCGACATATTTCTATTAATTTTGCACATGCGCAAATTTATTCATAGCTTGAAATAATTTAATTTTAGATATGTCTTATGTATCTGTAGCCAGCTCAAACAGTAAGGAACGCAGATGGGGCGCTTTTGATATCGATTATAGCTGATAGCACCCAAGTCAATTTTTTTTTTATATTTGAAACCAGTTCTATATATGAGGTACGATATAATTCAACAGTGAATTGGCTCTGTAATAATAAAATGTGAAATCTGCATGAATTAAAATATATTTAAGCGTATTTTACGACCTTAAAGGCGGGCGTTTCCGTAGTCTATAACATAAATCTCACCTGTCTGTTTAAATGTATGTATGTATGTATGTATGTATGTATGTATGTATGTATGGCATAATCGCGTTGACACACCAGTTACCGTGAAATCACCGAAGTTAAGCAACGTTGAGCCTGGCTAGTACCAAGTGGGTGACCATGTGAGAAATCTAGGCGCTGTATGTGTTTTCCGCTTATCTCGGCATTGTTTCCAGTCGTCCTGAACCTCCGCTTGCCAATGGTATTCAGCAATGTCGACTCAGTAGCGGTGTGGTTGTAGATTGCGCAACTCTTGCCACAAAAATTTCACGCTCAAGCACCCTTACCGGCGGTATCCATAGTCTGTCAAGACTGAAGGAAGCCTGTTTTATGTATGCGTGCCTAAATCTTGCGACAGAGGCGACGGATTTCCACGTGATCTGTATCGTTTTGATGAACAACCCTTTGGACGACAAATATCGAAAAATTGGATAAAAACATTAATTTCTTTACCCTCAACTGGGCACATTTCTTCAGGGAGGGGTCGCTTTTTTCGCAAGATTTTCAATTGACTAGCCTTAATTTAAGCATTCGTCACTTCAGATTTGGCGATGGGCGCAACAACAAAGCCGTCACGTATTTTTGGTTTTTTCCCCCACGTCCGTCTCCTCCTTCGCAGTATGAGTTGGAGCCTTCCTATTAGGACCACTTTTTTTCTTTTTTTTTTTTTTTGCTCAAGAAACACCTCCAAACAGCCGGGCAACGCCGAACACCCAAGCAAGTTCAAAATAAAAAGCGAACGAATGAGGGGAGGGGGGAGGAACGAATCAATGCAATTGAAGAAAAGGAATTTGAAATTAAACAAAGTTTGATGAGAAAAAAATCCAAAAATCTAAAGTAAAAAAAAAAAAAAACGGCTTTTTGAAATAATATTGCTCGTTCTTTGAGAGGAAGATAGAAAATAAAATAGAAGAGATATAGAGGCTCACCCCGTGGTAAAAATAAAATATAAAGATTCCTTGTTAATAGAGAAGGCTAAAATCAGGCTGGAGTATTGCAAAGGTCGCATTCCTCATCTTCTTGCGGACGTCTTCAGCCTCTTCAGAAAGAACCAATTAAAAAATGATAATTGGCATACGAGACCGGCGGGAGTGATTAGCGTTTCGAAGCAACCATCGAATCTAAATGATGAGTTGAAGGAGATAGAGGGGAGATAACGATATATATATATATATATATATATATATATATATATATATATATATATATATATATATATATATATATACATACAGAGAGAGAGAGAGATAGAGAGAGAGAGAGAGTAAGTAAGTTATGAAAATATCAATGCAATTAAGCCACAGAGAATATTCCGCGTTTCATTATCGTGAGAATTCGTCAGACTTATGCCTTTGGTTTTCAGACATAAGCCTGACAAATTCTCACGAGAATGAAATTCGGAATATTCTGTGTAGCTTAATTGCCATATATATATTTATAACTTACTACCTAGCTTTACCTACGTATTGAGCACTGTTTAAGTAAATACTGAAAATTTACGCATAGAACGTGTGTGTGTGTGTGTGTGTGTGTGTGTGTGTGTGTGTCAGTGTACATTTCCAACGCAATAACTCGTTCAATTTTTAGTTTACAGGCTCAAAATTTGATATACAGGGTACTGAGATTTTGGAAAATTTTGGGAATCGGTTTTCGGCCAGAAATTTGGCTTTTAAGGGGTCAAAGTTCAACGATTTGATCTTTGAGAACTCTACCAAACTCCTCCGACAATTTTGTGTCTAAACACTTGGAATTTTAGATATTGGTTCCTTGGACATGAATCTAACTTAATTACCTGTATTTGAGGCCAAAACAATAAATGTTAAGGGGTAATAATAGGGGTCAAAGTTTAAAAAATTGACTGCTTTTTTTTTTCTTTTTTCTTTTTTTTTTTTTTGCTTAACAACGCGGGGCTGAAATGCTAGTATATGTATGTATATCCATAAAAGTAAACGTGTTAGTCTCTGTGTGTGTGTGCGTGTGCGTGTGTGTGTATGAGTGTGTGCATTTCTTTACGCAATAACTCTGTCAATTTTAAGTCTACAGACTCGAAATTTTATATATGAAATTTGGCATGGAGATTTGGGAAAATTTTTGTAATCCGTTATTGGACAGAAATTTTGCTGTTAAGGAGTCAACGTTTAACGATTTAACCCTTGGGAACTCTACCAAACTCCTCCGTCAGTTTTGGATATAAACACTTGAAATTTTAAATATAGGTTCCCTGGACATGGATCTAACTTAATAACTCGATTTGAGCCCAAAACAATAAATGTCAAAGGGGCCAAAATAGAAGTCAAAGTCAAAAAATCATTGACTTCTGCGGTTTCTACCAAATTATTCAGACAATTTTTCATGTAAACATTTGAAATTTTACATAAACGGTATTCAGAAATAGGGCAAGCTTTTTAATCGGGTTGGGTTGAAAATTTTTAGTTACCAATTAGTCCTCGCGCGAAAGACCAGGACACAAAAGTTATTTTAAAGTTTTTGTTTAAAAAAATTAAGATTTGCTAATTATTCAGATCTCTATTACAAAGAGGGGGTTGCAAAAAATGAGTTATGGTGTGAGGCGAAATACAAACTGAAACAAAGAATATTCAGAACTGTAATAATACAAATGAGGGTTTCAAAAATGAGTTGTGGTGTGAGGAGAAATACAAACTGAAATAGAGAGGAGAGTTTTAAAATATAATCTTAAAAAGATAAGATACAAGTTAGAAAAGCATTACATCCAAGGCATGAAAATTGTCAAACAAAATGTTTTTACTATAGGCTTTAAAAATAAAGGTACAAGTTTCAATTTGAAATTTATTTATCTTCAAAGTGCACTTTTATAAATTTTACAAAGTAAGGTATAAAAATTTAATTTAAATTGAATCAAAAAATTATCTTGGATTTATTTTATGTAATGTACGTTCTGTTGCAATTTAAAAACATTATCTTTCATCTAGCAATTAATGATATAGATATAAAATTTTCAATGATTTTTTTTTGAAGTGCAACAAAAAAATGTACATTACATAAAATAAATCCAAGATAATTTTTTGATTCAATTTAAATTAAATTTTTATACCTTACTTTGTAAAATTTATAAAAGTGCACTTTGAAGATAAATAAATTTCAAATTGAATCTTGTGCCTTTATTTTTAAAGCCTATAGTAAAAACATTTTGTTTAACAATTTTCATGCCTTGGATGAAATGCTTTTCTAACTTGTATATAAATGTTTGTATGTATGTATGTATGTATGTATGTATGTATGTATGTTCGCATCTTTGCCTAAAACTTTCGACAGAGGCGACGGATTTTTACAAGATTAGAATCGTTTTTAAGTTCGACCTTTCAGACGACGGATAAAAAAATGGCTAAAAATATTAATATCTTCACCTTCTACTGGGCACTTATCTACAAGGGGGGCGCTTTTTTGCCCATATTTTCGAAAGTCATCCTTTCCTTTCGATTGTCTAGCTTTAACTACGTCACTTCCGGTTTGACGGTGGTCGTAACAGCAAAGATGTCACGTTTTTCCACCGTTCTTTTCCTCCTTTGCGGTACGGGTTCGTGCCTGCCTTCCTACAACACCATTTTTTCTTTTTTATTTTGCTCAACATACACCTCCAAACATCCGGGCAACACCGGGATGAAATGCTAGTGTGTATATATATACATATATATATATGTATATATATATATATATATATATATATATATATATGTATATATATATATTAGCAAAAGTACCCGTCGTTGACTGGGTTCAAAAGCAGCCTACAGAAAATGGACTCTGATTTATGAAAGTATGATAGGTTATGAAAAGGAAGGGTTGTAAAGAGATAGCTTCGAATTCGGGGGTATCAAAACTAAAGCAAAATATGATGAAAGTAAAAATAAAATAGATAAACTCCATAATTTATTATACCATACCTGTTCACACTGAAACACTTATCACAATATTCTGGAGATCTATATTAAAAAACCTTCTTAAACTTTGTGACATATTTCCATTCTATGGAGGTCAGGTGCGAACGAACACTCCATAATTTTATTATACCATATTTCTTCAAACTGAAACATAATTATCAAAGTATACTTACGCAGATAGATATGAAAAGTCTTTATTAAAGTTTGTGCCTATTTCCATTCTATGGAGGCCAGGCGCGAACGCAGACCCCATAATTTTATTATACCATCCCTATTTAAGTTAAAACATACTTATCAAAGTATTCTTATGTACATCTATATCAAAAACACTTGTAAACGTTTTTTTTTTTATTTTTTATTTCCATACTTTGTGGAGTAGGCGCGAACGCAGACCCCACAATTTTAATGAACCACCGTTCTGCCAGATCAAACATATCCATTCCTGTGTCTTGATACATCTATCAATATATGTAATCAGTTTTTTTTTTAAATAGTCAACCATATAGGAGTCTATTCGTGACCACACACACACACACACACACACACACACACACACACACACACGAACGCACACACACACACACACATCCAGCTTTATATTATAGATATATATTAGGTTGGTGCAAAAACAATATCGTTTTCTCAGATATGTTACTTTTATATATGATTTCTAAATTAATTCATTGATATATATATATATATATATTTTTTTTTTTTTTTTTTTTTTTGAAGCGCGTTTTTAGCTCTATATCAATCTCTCAATCGTGCTTATGCCAAATTTGGTTTGTCTATGACTAGTGGAGTGCGCTTGTTTCTTTAATACGCTTGAATATATTTTAATTCATGCAGATTTCGTATTTATTCTTATGGGAACAATTTTCTATTGCATATTTTTTAATATATACACTTTTGATTTTTAAAATTTTTAGAAAATTACTTGACGCCACCAGTTAGAATCGAAACCAAAAAATTTAGCGTTCCAGTCGCTTTCTCTATCGTTTCGGCTATTGAGAAATAGATTAGAAAGTTTTAGAATTGAGCCACTACAAACTATGGATGAATTTGCGCATGCGTAAAAGTAACAGAAATATGTCGACAACTTGAAATGAACACTTTTCCGTTCATTTGGCGACATATTCCTGTACGCGTTATTCATCCATCCAAACAAAGATTTTGCTTGTTATAAACAATTCATTTTCAGTGAAAAGTAGTTTATCGGTTAAATATTTTCACACAGCAACACATACATACATACATACATACATACATACATACATCTACTGCTTTATTTATATAGAAAAATGGACGGCACAGAAAATCGGAGAAAGGAGAAACGTTAATATTATTTCTAGCGCGAACGTGACTTTGGTGAAATCCAGCCTTGCTTTCGTTTCTTGGATTTCACTTGGAAATGAATTCTACTATTGTTCTTAATATTTTTTTCATGGCCTCCAGAGAATTCAGAAATGGTAGGGGGAAGCAATGCTGTCGTTTCGTGAGTTCCTGCTATTTTCTTCTTGTTCTTCTTCCTTTTTTTTTTTTTTTTTTGCAAGAATAATTTTCATTCACGTTTCCCTATGATTTTTGGCACTATTCACGACCATAACTATTTGTTCTGTGTTAACTTGTACGAATAAAAATATCGGTTGCGTCGTGGTTACCAGCGCGAACTGTGAAACCGGCTAGCCGCGTTCGTATTTTGTTGGGGGCTACATATATCTGCTGCGTTTTACAGTTTTACCGCACTACTCTTCTTATCTTGATTGTGATTGTTACAACGTTTCGGTCGATGTAACCTTCGACCTTCTTCAGGTATATCTTGTCGAACTCGGGAATTTGGACGGAAATTAGAGCGGAAGTCTTCATTTACTCCAGGGAGTAGTATGCTCTTGTTCCCTCAGCACATAACTGGATAGAGGTCCTCACTTGTATTTAACGTTCACCCACTCTTGCGAATTACTTAAGACACTATTTAGTCATGCCTGACGGAACAAGAGCATTCTACCACTGTTAAGAAAACAAAGGGTTCCGTTCGAAATTCCGTTCAAATTCCCGAGTTCGACATTCCCTATTGTTTTTTTCGGTTTTCTTATGGGAAGATCATCTTTAGTTAACTATTACGTGTAATTATAAATAAATAAATAAATAAATAATGGCAAACAATCTACGAAAGATTAATGCAAGCAACAGCAAACGTAGTCACTAGTCTTGTCTTCTCTGCGCCAGCCTCTCGAACCAAAAGTTCTCAAGTCCTTCGCCATCCTTACTCAAGGCACACCTCCATGCTGGTCTATCCTTGACTAGCTCCTCCCACACATTCACATCGATGCTAATAGCGACCAGATCCCGTTTGGCCACGTCTTTGAAGCGCAGCACCGGGCGACCGCAGCTTCTTGATCCATTTGCATGTTCGCTGTAGAGGATACCCTTAGGGAGACGGCCATCGGGCATTCTGCGCAGGTGTCCAAGCCAGCGCGATCGTCGTATCTTGAGTGCCTGAAACAAGGAGCGGCTGCCGGCACATCTTAGCACCTCTTCATTGGTGATTCTATCCCACCAATTGATGCCCATGATATGTCGCAAGCATCGGAGATGGTAGACGTTCAGTCTTTTCTTGTGACGAGCATACGTGGTCCAAGTCTCCGCTCCATACAGTAGGGTACTCAGAACACAGCATTCGTAGATGCGGCATTTTGTGCGAGAAGTGAGGTATTTATTGAACCATGTTTTTTCACGTAGTCGGTTGAAAGTAGACGCTGCTCTACCTATGCGCGTTTGTAGCTCCTGTTCAATGGATACTCTCTTGTTGATGTTGGATCCAAGATACGCAAAGTTCTCGATAGTCTCTAGTTTGTGGCCATTGATGGTGATTGGTGATGCGTCACCCTGGTGCATCACAACTGTCTTCTTCACACTGATTACCAGTGCGAACTCCGCACAAGCAGCACTAAATTTATCAAGCAGCTGCTGGAGTCTACTTGCGGAGTGCGAGACCAATGCAACATCGTCTGCAAACAGCAGCTCAAGTATTAGGACTTTTCGAATCTTGGTTTTGGCGCGTAGACGAGCCAAATTAAAAAGTTCTCCATCAGAGCGAGTATGAAGGGCCACACTGTCTTCGTCCTCGTGATTTCCAAAAGCGAGGTGCAGAAGAACTGAGAAGATGTCAAATAGGGCGGGAGTCAACACACAACCTTGCTTGACTCCACTGCACACGGGGAAGTTGTCAGACATGTCATCCTCGAAGAAGACTGCGGCTGTCATGTTATCATGGAGCGATCTTATCAAACTAAGAAGAGTTGGCGGAGAGCCCAACTTTTGTAGGATGGCAAACAGACCATCTCTACTGACCATGTCAAAAGCTTTCGTGACGTCTGTGTAATTATATTCATGTAGATATTCTACATGGTTTATATTTACGTAATATTTGCGTAAAAAGATTATAGTAAAAACAAACCTCTTTCTATATATATATTTATATGCGTATATATAGATATTTGTTGAAAAAATTTAGCCTACCAAACTCCTCTGTCAATTGTGGTCTACAGACATGAAAGTTAATATATAGGGTATTCGAACCGATGCGAAAATTTATATTTGTGTTTTACTCGGGAAAAATCAGTGCAATCGTGTGAAAATTTAAAAATGGAATTTGCCAGGCGGAGTTCGAACGACGGCATTATAAATATGCATGCGTAACGTAATAGCTATTAGTTCATGTTTTAATTTTTAGCCTTGCAGCAAACATGTCTTCATACTTCAGTCATTAACGTCAAAAGAAAAAGTAAATCGTAAGCTAAACGTTTTTTAAAATTTTTTTAAATCATTAGTATGTATTGGGTAAAATATAATAATAATAAATACGAAATATATATATATATATATATATATATATATATATATATATATATATATATAAACGTGTCTGTCTGTCTGTCTGTCTGTCTGTGTGTCTGTGTGTCTGTCTGTCTGTGTACATTTCCCTACGCAATAACTCTGTCAATTTTTAGTCTATAGACTCAAAATTTGAAATACCGGGTACTGAGATTTGGGAAAATCGATGTGACGGGTGTCAGCCAGAAATTTGGCTGTTAAGGGGTCAAATTTCAACGATTTGACCTTTAAGAACTCTACCAAACTCCTCCGACAATTTTGGGTCTAGACACTTGAAATTTTAGATATAGGTTCCTTGAACCTGGATCTAACTTAATAAAGTGATTTGAGCCCGAAACTATAAATTTTAAGGGGTCATAATAGGGGTCAAAGTTTTAAAAAATCAACCATTTTTTTTTTGTTTTTTTGCTTTTTTTGCACAGCATACACCTCCAAACACCCGAGCAACGCCGGGCACCCCTGCTAGTATATATATATATATTTCTGTGAGTATGAATTATCTTTTAAATGCCAGAATTCAGAGTCTTTTCATCTCTAAAATGAGTTAATAAAGTTTTCCTTCGGCTATTAAAATACTTTCTCTCTCAGACACACACGCACGCGCGTGCGCACGCGCACGCACAATCTATTTCTCTCTCTCTCTCTCTCTCTCTCTCTCTCTCTCTCTCTCTCTCTCTCTCTCTATCTATCTATCTATCTATCCTCATCTTTTTTGTTTCAACTGGAGGTTATATTCCCGTTCATTTTTTTTTTGTCTTTTTTTAATATATATTTTCTTATTCTTTTGTCAACGTCTACATTTATTTAGACAAAATAAAAAATAAAAAATGAAAACAAAAATGAAAAAAACACACACACACACATGAAAGAAAAATCGGGAGAAAATACTATTAAACAAATGTGGGTCAGAAGAGCGAAAGGCCTTTGGAAATGAATCCGACGAAAATCTTGAACAGACTTCGCGCTTTTGGCAGCCTCTCTGACTTCTTCGCATCTTCAACATCCCTTGTTTTTTTTTTTTGGGGGGGGGGCTCCGCCTTGTTTTTTATTTTTATTTTATTTCTTTATTTTATTTATTTTTTTGTAATGTTTCATTCAATTTTTTATTAGAATCTTGTTGTGTGTGTTTTTTTCTCTCACTTCCTCAAGCTGTCTGCGTTCACATCTAACCATTACGATATCGTACGCATACTCTGTCGCTGCTTTCATGACAAGAGCTTCGCTTGGCCTCATCACGGCCCTCTCTAATTATATTAAGATGACCTAAGAACTAAAGTCATATAACCTGGTGACGTCATTGAATCTGGTTTTGTAAATCTGGTCACGTGTCCCAAGAAGCAACCGGAAGTAGATAACATCTAATGAAAAAACCGTTTTAGGGTATTTAGCAGAGAAAGCAAACAAACGGTTAAATTCACCTTACACATCCCCGTGTTTACAAAGCCATTCGGCAGAAGTGACGTCCGACAATTTTTTTTTTTTAGCTACGGATGACCAAAACTGTATAAAATGTTCTTTTTTTTAAAGCAAATATAAAAATAGAAGGTTTATTCAAACAATCTTTATTTAAACTTTTATAACCAAATTATGACGTTTCTAATAAAATATGTTTATGAACTTTTTTTGTTTTTTTTATATTTATGAACAGTTTTTGGTTTTATTTTTTTTTAAGAGATTTTGTTTAAAAATATTTATGAATTGATTTTTTTCCAATAGTCAAATGAAATCAGATTTTTAATTGTCATCGGTAGAGGACTAGGAGATATACATATATATATATACATATATATATATATGTATACATACATACATACATATATATATATACATATATATATATACATACATATATATATACATATATATATATATATATATATATATATATATATATATATCCTAATCCCGTTACAAAAGAAAATAATGAAACGAATGGAATGAAGGAAACAAAAACTCAGTTGCTGGATAAAGTAAACGTGTCGTTTATTTACTGTTGAAAAATGAATGTTTTAGGTGTGACACGTGTTCATGTCCACGTTCGGGTGTAACCATCGTTTGTTGCGGGACTGGTGGTGTAGAAAGAAAAGGAAATGTGTGTTCATCTCACGTTCGGGTCACTATCGGCACAATAGGTCGCTTGTTTCAATGGCACCACTCCCGTTTTCTTAGCTCTTCAACATTTTTAGTTTAAAAAATAAGAGGCTTTACTTTTGGGACGACCTTCGAATCGCGCTCCGGACGCCCGTGCACAGCCATTGTTCATTCCTGGCAAAAGTGCATTTAGAATTGCGTGACTATGTAGAAAAATGAATTCTAAAACATCGTTCGTTTATATAGTACTTCTTTGGTTTTCGTAGCTCTTCAACTTTTTGAGTTTAAAAAATAGGAGGCTTTACTTTTGGAACCACCGTCGTGTTTATTTGACCAAACAAAAAGTGAAAGGCACGTTTGAAAGAAACGATTTTAAAGAAATGAAAATAAAAGAGACCCACGTATAAATACCCCCACCCCTCCGTTTAATGAGTTTTTATTGATTTGGAAAATAGTAGAACCTAAAATAATGATAGAACTGGCATTGTTATGTTTGGCTCAATTCATTTGTTTGTAAACCATCAAACGCAATTTGGCTTCCACTTTTTTTTTTTTTTTTTTAGAAATGTTCGAACAAAAGCTAAACATCGATTTGGTTTCCGTTCCAACTATTCTGGATTCTTTATTTTGGTCTGAAACTTAGAAGGGCAGCACGGATGAGTCCGTCTCCTTCTCCGGCGATTAGATTACGGTAATCGCCATTATTTTGCTTCTTCCCTTCGCCCGATTCGGCGTAACACAAATAACCAAAATCCTCGTCAACCACTTCCCCATCAATCATGTGTTTAAAATAGGACCACGGAATCGTGCCTGATTTCATCGTATCAGCATTTTTCGAATTCCACGAAGGGCTTCGCTGATTCCCCCCCCCCCTCTGGTCGCCATATTTGTGTTTCGGTAAGGGGTGGTCGTCGACGGGACGTTCACAAGATATTAATCGCCACTGATGTTTGTATTTAATTGTTCACTTATTTATTTATTTATTTGCTTTTTCGTATATATGTATATATATTTTTTAGATGCGACTTGCGTATTCGTGAGAGGCGTAGTCCGTCGGTCAGTCGGCCGAGCTGGATAAAATGGGAAGGGGCGCCCGGCTTTAGCCGGCTTTACCCGGGCATAAAATACGCTTAAATATGATATTTTAATTTGTCCAGATTTCGTATATATTATTAAAGAGTCGTGATTTCAAAAGTAAAAAAAAAAACAAGTATTTAGATGCCATCAGCTGGAATCGAAACAGAAACGGTAGCATTCAAAGCTGGCGACGTTACCACTGTACAACATGACACGCACATGAACTGGTTAAAAGTTAAAAAATTAAAAATAAACTAAGATGAATGTACAAAACGATTTTTTCAATTTTGACCCATTTTTAACCCCTTAAAAACTATTTTAACCGGTTAAAGACCCATGAAAATTTTGACCCATTTTTAACCCCTTAAAAACTATTTTAACCGGTAAAAGACCCATGAAAGAACGGTGCGTAAAAAATCCAATCATTTGAGGTCCCTAGCGCCGCTCTGCGACTTTTAGTTACGGAGGAGATAGAGTTTGTAAATATGCAAACAGATAGACATATCTATATATATATAAAAGTGGACGTGTCTATGTGTGTGTATGTGTGCGTGTGTGTCTGTGTGTCTGTGTGCCTGTGTACATTTCCATACGCAATAACTCTGTCAATTTTTAAGTCTAAAGACTCGAAATTTGATATACAGGGTACTGAGATTTGGGAAAATCGATGTAATCGGTTTTCGGCCAGAAATTTGGCGATTAAGGGGTCAAAGTTCAACGATTTGACCTTTGAGAACTCTACCAAACTCCGCCTAAACACTTGACATTTTAGAGATAGGTTCATTGGACATGGATCTAACTTAATAACTTTAGTTGAGCCCAAAACAATACATTTTAAGGGGTCATAATAGAGGTCAAAGTTAAAAAAATTTACCTTTTTCTTTTTTTTTTTTTTCTTTTTTTGCTCAGCATACACCTCCAAACACCCGGCAACGCCGGGTACCCATTGCTAGTAGTTATTATATATTAGATTTTGCGATTTATCGAAAAGTGTCACTAGTCTAGTCTTTGATCTGGAATTCGGTTTTTGGGAACTGAAGATGAAACACCTACGTAATAAGTTGTTTTGCCTTCAGTTCGGAAAAGTTGGGTTTGGGGGGGGGGGCGTGATTTCTTTCTGCGTTTTCGAGTGTGATTTTCGTATTCTGCTTTAAAAAATAATAGTGTAGGTGTTGCGCGAATGGCCAATTAAATTTAAGGGAAATTGCGACGAAAAAAAGAAATATAAATAGAAGTATGCTCTCTGTTGGTTGGCTTGTTTTACGGCATATCAACAGTTTTGGGGTGTGTGAATAATTTCTAAGCAACAACGTGAATGAATGGGGAAGACGGACGAAATATGTATTTATTTGCTTCCCCACCGAGCAAATTAGGCACAAGGCCGTTTTTTAATGTGGAGACAGAGAGAGGGGGAGGGGGATGGAAAAGGGGACCAGTTCCCGATGGGTGGGAAATGGGAGCTGGATAGTGACAATTGGTAGGAAGGGTTGCCCCTACATTGACCAAGGTCTTATATGTGGGGTTTTCACCCACATATGGTCTTTGCTTGCAGTATCTGCCGGAACAGATACTACACTTTGATCTTGTCGCCCGGTTGGATTTATTTGCTTCCCCACTGAGCAAATTAGGCACAAGGCCGTTTTTTAATGTGGAGAGAGAGAGGGGGGGAGGGAAAGGGGAATCCAGCTCCCGAGAGGTGGGAAATGGGAGCTGGATAGTAACTGTGGTCTGTAGGGTGATTCCTACATTGACCAAGTTCAGATATGTGGGGTTACCCCCACATATGGTCTTTGCTAGTCATAACTAGTCTTTGCTTGCAGCATCCGTCGGAACAGATACTACACTTTGAGGTATTTATTTGCTCCCCCACTGAGCAAATTATGCACAAGGCCGATTTTTAATGTGAGGAGTGGAGGGGAAATGGGGACCAACTCCCCGGGGAGTAGGGGAGCTGGATAGTGACAATTGGTATGAAGGGTTGTCCCTACATTGACCAAGGTCTTATATGTGGGGTTTCCCTCACATATGGTCTTTGCTTGCAGTATCTGCCGGAACAGATGGTATTTATTTGCTCCCCCACCGAGCAAATTAGGCACAAGGCCAATTTTTAATGTGAGGAGTGAAGGGAGAGGGAAGGGAAAAAGGGGACCAGCTCCCGAGAGGTGGGAAATGGGAGCTGGTTAAAGGTCAGGTATGTGGGGTTGCCCCCACATATGGTCTTTGCTTGCAGTATCTGCCGGATAAGATACTACACTTTGATCTTGTCCCCCGTGCCACGGAGGGCGGGGGCCAGTGGGGAAGACAGACTAAGTAAGCATGCTGGATCTCGTTCCAGGATTCGTAAGTAAAGATGAACGAAACAAGAATTGGGAGTTTTGGGGAGTAAGAAGGAAAATAAATTTCGTAGACGAAATAAACGAATGATATACGTGAAGAAGGTGATCGGAGGTCCATTCAATAAGTTTCCAGCCTTTTTTGTACAGGCATTTAAAATTTCCGTAGACTCTTGAAAATTCAGTAACGTATTGCTATACATACAGTGTGTCCCAAAAGAAGCTTACGGATATTTAATTTAATTAACTTCCTCAATATTTAAGTTATGCTTACCAATTTTCATATGTAGATGGATGAGCCTCTCCGTGATTTTTTTAGATATAATTAGATATCATAATCTACTTATTCTAATTTTATTTACACAACTTAATCTAGGGTATGTTTTTAACAATCCCTAATTTTACTCAAATGTCCACCATTTTCGTTTTCACACTCTTGTGCTCTCTGTAGGGCATTGTCCAGCGCATCACTTAATGTTTCAGGGCTTATGGCCCTAATTTTCTCCTCTATGTTGGTTTCAAGAGCATTTATTGTGGCTGGTTTGTTTGTGTATACCCGTTCTTTGAGTTAACCCCAAAGGAAAAAAATCTGCATATGTGAGATCTGGCAAGCGGGGTGCCCAATTTATCTCACAGCCACGAGAAATTATTCGGTTGCCGAATATGTCCTGTAGCAAGTTTGTTTCTCGTGCCGTATGCGCCGTTGCACCGTCCTGCTGGAACCACATTGATCAAGAGATCCCAATTTGACTTGATCTCCTTCTTACTGATGTGGATGGATCCTCGGCCACACTCTCTGCTAATCTCTGATGTTTCTCATCACTTCTTGCCATACGGGGTCTACCAGATTTAGGGGGGTTACATACAGACCCATGCTCATAAAATCAAGCCACCATAGCTTTTATTGCATTGGGAGTAGGGGAATTTCTTGTGTTGAAGTTTCGTCGAAATTCCCTTGGAGTTTCTGATATTGACTCATTCAACCGAAAATACAACTCTACAATAAATATCCGATCCTCGGTAGTGCAACAACTGATGCTGACCTTGGAAGGGTTACTCTAGATGATCTGAAAAAGTAAAGAAAAATATAAAAAATTAAGAAAGTTATGATTTTTTTTAACCATCAGCTTCATTTGGGACACCCTGTATTATGAGATGACTGACCAACTTTTATGATTTCAAGTTCAAATGAACAGCTACACCAGGAATTGGAATACACCCTACTAAAGATTGATTGTCACAGCTGGTGAATTTCAAAAATGCAATCTGGACATTAGGGCATTTTAAAAAGAACGATATGCAATAAAATTCTGTTTTAAACTTGAAAAAAAAAATTCCAGAGAAACGTATGGAATGTTTCATCTTGCATGAATCGAGTATCAGTTTTTGAGTGGCATAGGAGATTCAATGAAGACAGGAAGTCTGTAAGGGATGATGAGATGTGTAGGAGGGGTAAGGAAGTCAGATCAAGGGAATAAGTGCACAGTTTGGTGTCAGTGTGGGAACTGTACATACAATCATTTGCAAGGAATTGAAGATGCGGAAGATTTGTGCGAAGTTTTGCTCAAGGGTGTAGTCCACAACTCCATCCTTGTCACATACTATTTAACTAAGATGGGCATCAAGACAGTTCCTCGCCCTCCCTATACTCAGGACCTTGCTCCCTGTGACTTTTGGTTATTCCATAAGTTTTTTTTTGTTTTTTGTTTTTTTTACACAGTGATCACCACTTATCAAGGCCCGGAAGCCACTCAGCGATAAGTACATTACGTTAGTGTGGAGATTTGATGAAGTGTTTACTTAAGGGGGCGGTTCATTGGGGATTTGTTAACGTTGGACTTGAACACATCCAAGTTGTAGTCCGGTGGGAAGCAGGCAGACGGAACAGAGTTCCACAGGCGTGCAGTTCTAAGAAAGAAGCTTTGTTCATGGGATCCGCGTTTTGATTTAGGCACAGATATAGAGTGGGGGAAATTTTTGACAGTGGCTTCAGCTAGACGGGTGTTTTTCGTGAAAGATTGGCGAGGGGGGACCAGAGCTTGGAGTTTCAAAGAAAACCTTAGTGGCTGTCGTTATAAAACAATTGAAATGGGGTATGACGAGGTCATTAAAACGCTCACACGAGAAAACATCCACGGGGTCTTTCAGACGTTGTTGGAACAGCCAAATAGCGTAACAGTGAGAAGCGCTGACTGTCGCCTAGGCGGTTGAGTTTCAATCCTGGCTTGATATTATTGTAGTCTAGCCGCACTGATGAGCAGTGATACAGCGAAACAGTACTGTATGTGGATGACTATAAATCTGTACTCCTATAAATTTAGTTTTATGTGTACCGATATTCATATTAAAAACCCTTTTTTTTCTATTTATTTAAAAAGAAAATACAACTTTGTTATATATGGGTCATTGAATTGCATTCATCTGCAAAAAGATCTAACTAATTTGCATATTTTTAAAAACACTTATTTTAATTAATTCCGCATTAGTTATTTTGGTTTTCTGATGGGACGATCAACTTCAGTTAACTATAACGTGTAATTATATTCATGCAGACATTCTACATGATTTATACATGCATAATATTTGCGTAAAAAGCTTATAGTAAACACAAAACTCTTTCTATATATATTATGTATGCGTATATACATTTGTTTAAAAAAATTTGCCTACCAAATTCCTCTGTCAGTTTTTGGTCTGCAGACTTTTATGTCTTCATATATAGGGTATTCGAACCCAGGCGAAACTTTATATTTGGATTTTAGTCGGGGAAAATCGGTGCAAAAGTGTGAAAATTAAAAAAATGAAATTTGCCAGATGAAGGTCGAACGATAGTATTACGAATATGCATGTGTGACGTAATAACTATTTCTTCATGTTTTTGTTTTTAGCCTTGCAGTAAACACGTCACCATAGTACAATCATTAACGTCAAAAGAAAAAGTAAATCGAAAGCTAACCGTTTTGGTTTCGATTCTCAGTGGTAGCGCACGAGTCATTTTTTTTTTTTTTTTACTTTTTAAATCATGACTATATATTAGGTCCAATATATAATAATAAATACGAAATTTGCATATTTCAAAATATCATATTTAAGAATATATTGCGCCCGGGCAATGCCGGACGGCCTGCTAGTATATATATATATATATATATATATATATATATATATATATATATATATATATATATATATATATATATTGTGTATATTAAGGCAGCATCTTCTCATTCATCTTTTTTATCTTCTCCAATCTCCGAATAGTTTCTTTTTTGTTCAATTATTGTGCTGTAGAGATTATGTTTTAAACTATATATATATATATATATATATATATATATATATATATATATATATATATATATATATATATATATTTCATGATTTTCTTTGGGGTACAAAACTTTATTAAAGCAATTTTGAAGGGAAGACGTATTCCTTCGGAATTCATTTTATATTAAAAAAAAAAAGACCGAGGAGAAAAGGAAAATGGATAGCGACTAAAGAATAAAAGTAGGGGGGGAATCAGAACGAGTCAATTGACATGTTTCGCCCTCACTCATCAAAATTGGAATCAGGGGATTTATTTTTTAGTAATTTGCTTTCCTTAATGATAAAATCTAAAAAAAGAGACGGGAGCAACAGCAATCGTATGGGGATGAATTTTAGAGGCTGATCAAGTTCAAACCCAACAAGCAGTCCTTTGCTTACAAAGGGAAGGCTTCGTAAAGCGAACGTGAACAGTCTCAAAGACTTTTAGATGATATACGGAGTGAACTCGACTCAATATGAAGAAAGAGTCGATACTGATGTTCGTTGCACAATCCCGGTATTTTATAAAGTGTTCCGTTATAGCGGATCCATATGTGTTGTTTACGGCGTCGGTAGGTAGGGATGTTCCATTCCTGATTTTGCTCGGTACATGTTGTTGTATGCGACACATCAATTTTAAAGACGTTCGATCTACGTAGTCGGCACCGCAACCACATTTAAATGAATAAATGACATTACTAATATGATGAGAGGGTAGAACGTCTTTTTTATTGGAAGCCATTAATGGGTTTGTATTATGCATAACACGAACATTTGAAGCAAAATAACACACACACACACACACACACACACACACACATATATATATATATATATATATATATATATTTGTTACGGTCACGTGGTAGCTTATTACGAGTTAAGTTGGCGAACTTTTTTTTATATTTATATATCAGCATTTCAGCCTGGCGTTGTCCGGGAGTTTGGAGGTGTATATTGAGCAAAAAAAAAAAAAAAAAAAAAAAGCGGTCATTTTTTTTTTTACTTTGACCCCTATTATGACCCCTTAACATTTATTTTTTCGGGATCAAATCAAGGAACCTATATCTAAAATTTCAAATGTTTGGATCCAATATGTCGGAGGAGTTTGGTAGGGTTCTTAAAGGTCAAATCATTGAACTTTGACCCTTAAAAAGCCAAATTTTGGGCCGAAAACCGATCCCAACGATTTTCCCAAATCTCAGAACACCGTATATCAAATTTCGAGTCTGTAGACTGAAAATTGACAGAGTTATTGCGTAGGGAAATGTACACATGTACACACACACAGACACGTTCACTTTTATAAATATATAGATCTTATAATTTTTTAATATATAGATAGATATATTAGCATGCGTGCCCGGCGTTGCCCGAGTGTTTGGAGGTGTATGCTGAGCAAAAAAAAATTTTTTAAACAGTAAATTTTTTTTAACTTTGACCCCTATTATGACCCTTAACATTTATTGTTTTGGGCTCAAATCAAGTTATTAAGTTCAATTTCCAAGGAATCTATATCTAAACTTTCAAATGTTTAGACCCAATATTGTCGGAGGAGTTTGATAGAGTTCTCAAAGGTCAAATCTTTGAATTTGACCTTTTAACAGCCAAATTTCTGGCCTGTAACCTGTATATCAAATTTCAAGTCGGTAGACTGAAAATTAACAGAGTTCCTATTTACAATGCCTCCCCACAGGACAGAGTTAGACACCAGAGTCGTTTTTTAATGTGGAGAAAGGGAACAAAAATTAAAATTGTCTCAGTCGTGAAGGATTTCTCCCCCACTGACAAAGAACAAGAAATTGAAGTGCAGCATCTGAAGAACAGATACTACACTTTGAGGTATTTATTCTCTCCCCCACTGAGCAAATTAGGCACAAGGCCGATTTTTAAAGTGAGGAGTGAAGGGGAAATGGGGACCAACTCCCCAGGGAGTAGGGGAGCTGGATAGTGACAATTGGTATGAAGGGTTTCCCCTACATTAACCAAGGTCTTATATGTGAGGTTGCTCCCACATATGGTCTTTGCTTGCAGTATCTGTCGGAACAGATGCTACACTTTGATCTTGTCCCGAAGGCCAAGTTAAAATTAACAGAGTTATCGCGAAGGAAAATGTACACAGACAGACAGACAGACACGTTCACTTTTATATATATATATATATATATATATATATATATATATATATATATATATATATATAACTTCGCCCATCTAACTCGTAATAAGCCACCACGTGACCATAACAAAAATATGTATATAACTATAAGTTAAAAACATAATTTATACAACACAATATGTCTGAGGATGATGGAAGTATTTCTATCGGAAGCGCTTCCTATGGATCCAACCGAAACAATTTTGAAAAAAAATAACACACTCACACACTCACACACGCGCACACACACAAAAACAACCTAAAACTCAACCAGCGCTTCTATCAAGGAACACAACCCCTAACGTGAATTCCGCATGACCAATGCACCGTTCCGACATTTTAAAAGACTACCGTAAAAACAACAAACGGACTTTTACTGATTCTATGCTTCAACAACAACATGGCAAAAAGAAAAAGAAAGAAAGAAAGACATACTGAAGATGAAGTTTTACTTCGAAATATATTTATAAATTTCAATATAAATTTATATATATATTATTTTCAAAATATAATTTTTCAAATATAATTATCCACTGAGACGTTTTTCGTCGTCTACGACTCATCAGAGTGGCCAAATCTAGCGAGATTCGAAATCTGGACCCCACGGTAATGAGCCTAAGCCCGCCCCTTACCGCTGACCCATCTCGCACGACTGTCTGGATATATCGCGATTTTTGTTTTGGTTTTAGCGATATGTTTTGAATGAATTCAGTTATTTACGAAAGTGCATTTTTACCTAAATGCGAGTTGGGAATAATTTTCCCCTTTTAACCAATTTGGTACCCCCACATGGGGAGCGGTATATATATTATTTTTGAAATATAATTTTCCACTGGCATGTGTTTCGTCGTCTACGACTCATCAGAGTGGCTGAATCTAGCGAGATTCGAAATTATATATATATATATATATATATATATATATATATATATATATATATATAAAGTTATAAGTGTTATCGGTATATATATATATATATATATATATATATATATATATATATATGTATATATATATATATATATATATATATATATATGTATATATATATATGGAGAGAGAGAGAGAGGGAGAGAAAGAGAATTCGTCATTGTTTTAAACAAAGCTGCAATCGAAGAAAGAGACAACAACAGAGAAGAAACGAAAAAAAAAAACGAAGAAAAGAAAAAAAAACGAAGAAAAAAAAAACGAAAAAAAAAAAAAGAAAAACGAAGAAAAGGAAAAAAAACGAAGAAAAGAAAAAAAAACGAAGAAAAAAAAAAGAAAAACGAAAAAAAAACGAAGAAAAGAAAAAAAAAACGAAGACGATAAAAAAAAGTAGCCTGGCAAAAAGAAAAGTAGAAATAGATTAACTGCAGAATATTCAACAACTTTTTAGCGGTTCAGATGAATGAAGCCACAACGTTATTACAGACGAACTCTCCAATGCCCGAAGGAAACAAATGACATTATCGAAGAATCATCAGCGATGGAGCCGCTGATGAAGTTGATAAACGAGCTTCTTTGCAAATTCACAACAACACGAAGACGTCTTCGGCTTATTTTGGCGTCCAGCTGGACATGACGCCATCCCAACATTGCCTTTAGAAAGCTGTGATGCATTGATTACGGAAATGTGATTTAGTAGCCGGAATCCTCAGTAAATTCCATTTAATATCTATTTTACATAATGACATGTGTTGGACAATTTTTAGAAATTCATTTCCAAACTAAACCTATCTCTGACCGCTTCTTTATTTATCCCTCTTTCTCTCAAGTCCATCCTTACTTTTTTTTTTTTTTTACATAGGAGAGACCACTTATCAAGACCCGGGAGCCACTCGAGGATAAGGGCTATTGAGTGTACAGTAATCAATGGGATAATATCGCAGTAATCGTTAGTAGTGGACATTTTGTCAATTAGATTACTTAAGGAGACGGTTTATCAAAAATTTGTTTACGTTGGACTTGAAGACGATCAAATTGTAGTCAACTGAAAAACAGGCAAACGAAAGAGAGTTCTACAGGCGTGCAGTTCTAAGAAAGAAGCTTTGTTCATAGAATCTACGTTTAGGTTTAGGCACAGCAAAAGAGCGGGAAAATTATTGATAGTGGTTTCAGAAAGACTAGTGCTTTTCGTGAAAGTTTGGTGAGGGGGGGGCAAAGATTAGAGTTGAGACGAGCACTTGCAATGAAGATAACGGTAAAGCAGTTATTAGTTTAACGCGTTAGCTGTCACGGCCACGACGACTTATGACGTCATGACGCTTCTGGCGTCATATCCCTTCAAAATAACGTTTTTGAAACATACATACAGTTTGCTACGCAAAAATCCCGACGCAAAAAGTGACCCCCCTCCTTGCAAGAAATTGTCCAGTATACCACCACAGAATTAATCTTTTCTTTTTCTAATTTTCAGATAGTATGCGTCCGAGGAATCGTTCTTTCAGATGGTACCGGTTTCGACCCAGTCCGTAGCACACGCACGCGCGCACACACACACACACACACACACACACACACACACACACACACACACACACACAAGTATTTATCTAAGCTAGCGGGGACGCCGGCGTAGTTCGATTGTAAAATACGCTTAGATATGATATTTAAATTCACGCAGATTTCGTATTTATTTTTACAGAGTTAATTTTCTATTTATTTTTTATATAATATAAAGTTGTTATTTCAAAACTAAAAAAATATGTCCATATGACTTGGGTGCATCAGCTTGAATCGAAATTGAAACCAAAACTTATAAAAGAATTTGTGGTAAAATTATTTATTAAAAAAAAAAAAAGATGACTTGAGTGCCATCAGCTATAATCGAAACCGAAACCAAAACTTATGAAGAAGACTGGATAAAATGATCTTTTACAAGAAATGGAAGGTCATAACAATTAAATGACAGTCACTCGGAAGAAAAAAGATGTAAGCGTAACACAAAAATTAATACACATACACTATTGTATAAATATGCATAAGACTAGCGAGGGGGGGGCTTTGCCCGGACATAAAATACGCTTAAATATGATATTTTAATTAATGAAATAAACTAAGCTGAATGTATATAATGTTTAACGATTTTTTTTTTCAATTTTGACCCATTCTTGACCCCTTAAAAATTATTTTAACCGGTTAAAGTCACATAAAAAACGGCCGGTAAAAAAAATTAATTATCTGAGCCCCCCTAGCGTTGCTCTGCGATTTTTTTTAGTTTCGGAGGAGATACAGTTTTAAAATATGGAGACAGACAGACAGACAGACATATAGCCGTTTATAAATTAGATTTGCAATTTCATCCGTAGCTGCAGGAGGAAACTGGGAATCCATAACTTTCCTAACATTGTGGGCATACAGAATATTGATGCGACGTATCCCAGTCCTACTGGGGACGGTAGAGCTGGGTGACGTAACGAAATATATAAAAAAAAAAAAAGTTTCCCAGGTTCCTTGATAATGCGTTAAGGGAATGGGATAACCGTCCGGAAGACAACAACAAAATGAAATGTACTGGACAACGAAATCACATAAGAAATAACGAGGACAAATATCATCGAAAAATTAACAAACTTTTATTTATATAAAAAAAAAAAAAAATTCAATTCAAGAAAAGAAAATTAAATATACCTAACTAAATGAAATGATTTAATGAATTCAAATTCCACCGAGAGAAAAATATATTAACAATCAATGTTCACATAAAACAAGAAATCCGCAACAAAATTCATAAGATCAGCCACGCATCCTATCTGCTTACTGACAATCTAAATATTGAATAAAAGTGCACGTTGTGTTTATTTTGTGCAACATTGCGCTATGGGTCAGGGTAGAACGATGACGCCGTCTATAGAGGGGCACGCGAGAGACAAATTGACGAGCATGTCTAAATAGGGGACTGGAATGGTTAGAGCGATTTCATGAGTAAGCAAATAAAAGGTGGCGCTCTAATTGCTGTAAAGAAATGTGGCCACCATGCGTCTCCTCAACAGCCCCTCCCCACGCCCTTCAAAAAAGAGGAGCTCGCATACGTCTATTTTAAGTGATGTTACGACAACAACGACAGCAAATAGACTAATACTCCCACACCCTACAATACATACCATCTCAGTTTTTATATCCCATGTTTTCCTCTACAGCAAGATTTCTTTATATATATATATATATATATATATATATATATATATATATATATATATATATACAACATATCAGTATCCACCTTCTATAATATAAAAGTGAAAATGTGTGTGTGTGTGTGTGTGTGTGTGTGTGTGTGTGTGTGCGTGTGTGTGTGTGTGAGTGTGTCTTTGTGTGTGCATTTTTTTTTGTCCACCAAAGGCTTTTTTCGGGGGGGGGGCTCGTTGAGGTCACTGTTTCTTAGCACTTTTTATATACTTCCTAGATTATAATATGTCTGATTTACGAAACGAGGTCGTCTGTATCTTTTATTTGAGCGACTTTCATGTTACAAAATTCCCGCTGTGATTTCATTTTCTCTATGGCATCATGTTTGACCTAGAAAAGCACACGTTGACGTTCGTTTAACCATCTGCTTTTTAAAATGTTTAATTTCAAGCATTCTCAGTTCTCTGCCCTCGTAGCGTCGTGGTAAGTTATTTCTTTTTCCAGCTTCGCCTCCAAGCTTTGGGTTCAAGCCTACCTCCCTACCAAAAATTTATTTTTTCTTTAACACCTACAAATACACGAGCAATGTCGGGAAACTCTGTTAGTCTATTATATAAAAGGCAACATGGGCACGAGCGTTTGTGTATGTCCACGAAAGGCATTTTGGGTCGGGGTTCTTGTGTCAGATTCTACGAGAAGTTTTCGCATACTTCCAAATAAATAGTAATTGTCTCAGTATGCAGGGTTTCCCATACCAAGGACCAATTACGCAATTGATACTAGCCGGCTCGAAGGCCAGGTGGTTGCGTTCGAATAATTTCGCTTTATTTATACGAAAAAGACAAACAAACAGCCGACACGACGGCACAGTGGAATTTTGTTTAACTCGTAATATCTCAGAGTCGCAAACGTCGTCTCTATCATTTTTTTTTAAATCGAGCAAAACAAAATCTTACTATGCCATCGTATCTGCTGTTTGTTTGTCTTTTTTATATAAATAAAGCAAAACTATTGGAACGCAACCGCCTGACCTTCAGGCCAGGTAATATCTATTCTGTAATTGATCCTTGGTCATTATAGAGGAAACTCTTTATACTGAGACAATTACTATTTTATTAGATACTGCCAGAGTAACCTCTTTGGAGGGGGGGCTGGTTCCCTCCTTCTACATTAAAAATGACCTTGTGTGTAATTTGCTTCCGTGGCAGGTTTAAAAGCAACGCCATTTCTGCAAGTCATCTTTTGTTTGACTACGTTAAATTTGAACGCCTTGCACTTCCGGCCGCGTCATGGAGTAGCATAAGACGTCAGATTTTCTTTCACTTCCTTTTCAGTTTTCGCGTCACGGGTTCGAGCCTGTTTACTTACTACCACTTTTAAAAAAATCTTTTTTGCTCAACACCCACCTCCAATAACCCAAGCAACGCCGGGCACCCAGGCTAGTCTATAATATAAATCTCAAGTGTCTGTTATTGTGTATGTTTGTATGTCTCGCAAATACTTTCGACACACGCGACCAACACTGACAAAATTAGTATCGATTGAAAGAATAGTCTCTCGGCCGACAAATATAAAAAAATTGGCCCAAAATATTAATTCTTTCATCTACAATTGGGCCGTTTTTACAAAGAGGGGCCACTTTTTTCGTCGACATTTTTTGCAAAGTCATCTTCCGCCTTGCAATAACTAAGCTTAATATGAACAGCGGTGTTGTCGTATGTTTCGGTGGCCACGGCGACTAAACTGTTCGCTTTTTTTTCACCTCCATTTTCCTTTTAGTGTTACAGGTTCGAGTCTGCCTGCCTGCTTACTATTTGTTTTTTGTTTTGTTTTTTTGATTTTTGCGCTCGCACGGGTATTCGTTGCTATTTACATTTTTTATGGTGTTGGTTAATTTTTTTTAACATTTTTAGGGCTCCGTTCTTCAATTACCATAAAACCTTTCCACACCGGGGCAACGCCGTATATTCCAGCTAGTTCATAATATACAGAACACTGTTTTGTATGTGTGTGTGTGTGTGTGTGTGTGTGTGTGTGTGTGTGTGTGTGTGTGTGTGTTTATCCGCTAGTCACAATTTTTTTAATTCAATTTTAGTATTCATTCTTTTGCGGACTGTTATCATTATCTTCATAATTGTTGTTTTACTATTTTTCGACCAACTCATCCTCTGGCCTTCTTAAGATAATTAACCGCGACAGGATAAGAATGCTGAGTCTTGTAATTGTATCCCCAGTAATTACTGCCTTTCATAGTTGTCGTTTCATCACGTTTAGGCTAACTAATCCTCTGTCTGCTTGAGTAGGATCAAAACCGCCATCTTCAGACAATGCTTACCTGGAACTATAGGGACTCAACGCCTCTATCCACTATGACATGGACCCCGTAATGTGGTTGAACAACAATAACTATAAAGATGAGGATAACAGTTCGCAAATAAATGAAATTATATCACCTTTCTCCAAAGGATACCCAAAATAAATCTAATTTATAAAACTTACTATGTCTGTCCGTCTGTCTCCATATTTTCAAACTCTATCTCCGCCGAAACTAAAAGTCGCTAAGCGGCGCTAGGGGCCTCAAACGATTGGATTTTTTTATGAGTCTTCTTTTATGAGACTTTAGCCGGTTTAAATAATTTTAAGAGGTCCAAAAAGAGGTCAAATTGAAAAAAAATTGTACATACATCTTAGTTTATTTTTGACCAGTTCATATACGTGTCACATTGGTACAGTGGTAACTTCACCAGGTTTGAATGCTAAAGTTTTGGTTTCGGTTTCGATTCTAGCTGATGGCAGCCAAATACTTTTTTATATACTTTTGAAATCACGACTCTATAACAATAAATACGAAATCTGGACAAATTAAAATAACATATTTAAGCGTATTTTACGACCGAGCAAAACCGGGCACCACCGCGTCCTGCTTGTAAATAAATAAAAATGTGATATCATTCGGTATGGATCAAATAATGGAAGGCAAGATAAATACATTAAATGTGATATATAAGACCAAAAAATCCAATCTTGATCGGTCCTAGAAAAGACGGCATTATTACATTTCCGTTTAATGAAATAAGGACTTCGTAAATTAATATTTGGAGTATTCAGTCGAACAATAAATTTTGATTGTAAAGTTCAACTTACAGTTTTAATTTTATTTCTCTTATAATAAGCTCTACTCTCTATTGCGTGTTGAGCTTTTTTATTCGGTTGGGATTAAATTATCTATATATAAATACTGGCATTTATATTAGTTTCAAGTTTACCATTGCGTATATCAGATAAACACTACATCCTTTGGATTTCATTAATATATATATATATATATATATATATATATATATATATATATATATATATATATATATATATATATATATATATATATATGAACGTTTCATTAAATAGCACAGATAACTCTTGCTTGTTTTTCTTGCAATCCTCCTTTTCTCTTTATCGGACCATTTTCCGAACGTTTTTTCCGAGTGAAAAAAGAAATTTCCCATAATCGCGAACGTTTTCGACCTCCATTGGTCATCATCAGGCGAGTAGTAAAAAATAAAAAAATAAATAAAAAAAATGAAAATAGCGAGATGAAATGAAAAGACGATTAAAATCGCTTAAAATCACTAAATTACTCAAAAGCACTTGAGCGTGCCCTCCGTTTCATTTTGAGTCTGGTTAATCGTTTGTTTATTAATGTGGATTAAAAATGCCTCAGATCGGGAGGCGCACCTCGCAATATGAGACCGTTAAAATGGCCGTGTTATTTATTAATATGTCTCTAAACTCTTTTTTAGGGGTGTGGTGTGCTATGAGGTACTGATAGATTGAACTATTCGGGGAAGACAGGTGACATGCTAAACGACATATATATATATATATATATATATATATATATATATATATATATATATATATATATATATATATATAATGGGTTAAGAAATTCCAACGAAAGAAAGATGTATATTTAAATAAGGGAGTTGTCACCAACAATGTGTATTTTTTAACATTATTTTATTATTCCGTGTCTTGGTTTTGCATTGAGAATTATGTTTGGATCATTGTAATAATGTTTTTAAGTCACTGAAATCGTTTACGCGCGTTTCAGACGGTCTGTGATGCGTTCTCGTCAGAAATTATTTTCACACGAGAACGCATCACAGACCGTCTGAAACGCGCGTAAACGATTTCAATGACTTAAAAACATTATTACAATGATCCAAACATAATTCTCAATGAAAAACCAAGACACGGAATAATAAAATAATGTTAAAAAAATTCACATTGTTGGTGACAACTCCCTTATTTAAATATATATATATATATATATATATATATATATATATATATATATATATATATATATATAAGCCAGATAAGACACTGATAGAAATTCACATGAAAAATCCTGATAGATATTACTTGAAGTAATATGAGCCATTGTTGAAAATCCATGGATTAAGGAAATTAAAATAACCCCTTCTATATATTCCTTTGTCAAGCAATAAATTCTTAAATCGAATATATGTCTCTATATGTTGTTTTTTTCAGAATTTAAAATTGAACCACGAAACTTATATACATACTAGCATGGGCGCCCGGCGTTGCCCGGGTGTTTGGATGTGTATGTTGAGCAAAAAAAAAAAATGGTAGTAGGAAGGCAGGCTCGAAGCCGTACGCAAAGGAGGAAAAGGACGGTTACGACCACCGCCAAACCGGAAGCAACATTTTTTATAATTAAGGCTAATCTAAAGGAGATGATAAGTTTCAAAAATATCGGCGAAAAAGTCACCCACCCCCTCGTAGAAAAGTGCCTAGTTGAAGGGTAAGATATTAATGTTTTAAGCCAATTTTTCGATATTTGTCGTATGAAAGGTCGAACTTTAAAACGATACTGATCTTGTTAAAATTCGTCGCCTCTATTGAAGGTTTAAGGAAGACATGCAAACAGACATACATACATACATTTATATATTGGTAACTAAAACTTTTCGACCCAAACTGATGAAAAAGCTTGCCCTATCTCTGAATACCCTTTATGTAAAATTTATAATATTTAGACCAGAAATTGTCTGAGTAATTTAGAAGAGACCACAGAGGTCAATTTTTTTTTTAACTTTGACCCCTATTATGACCCTTTAAAATTTATTGTTTTGGGCTCAAATCAAGTTATTAAGTTAGAGCCATGTCCAAGGAACCTATATCTAAAATTTCAAGTGCGTAGACCCAAAATTGTCGGAGGAGTTTAGTAGAGTTCACAAAGGCTAAATCGTTGAACTTTGATCCCTTAATCGCCAAATTTCTGGCCAAACACCAATTACATCGATTTTTCCAAATCTCAGTACACTGTATATAAAATTTCGAGTCTGTAGACTAAAAATTGACAAAGTTATTGCGTAGGGAAATGTACACAGACACACAGACACACAGACAGACACTTTCTCTTTTATATATATATATATATATATATATATATATACTACTATAGTATATATATATATATATATATATATATATATATATATATATACTGCCTATAAGTTTTATCCCGTTAAAATTGTGCAAAAGTTATAGCGCGTTGACGAAGTGCTTTATGCTAAACTGATGGTTAAATATGATTAAAGTTGTGCTCATTTTTTGCATTAAATACTAATTCCTTTTAATCTCTGATTATGCATGCAACGGATACCATAATACTTAGTTCGCTGCATCTTTTAACAAAATTCCAGCCAGACCGACGCAATAGTTATCGAGAAAACTTCAAGAGCAAATGTAGTATTGCGGTGACCAATCCCTATTAATCCTTATTAATTCATACCCGTGCATCGAACGGATACTATAATACCTAGTTCGCTGCACCTTATCATAACAAAGGTATATACAAAACTTTCGCAACGCATTTCGGAACGTTTTACCATAGATTTTATTTATTTACTTTTCTCCTTCTTCTACTTCTTGGTCGTCGTCGTCATCGTCGTCGTCGTTGTCGTCATCGTCGCCGTCCTCCTCCTCCTCCCCCTCTTCCATCGCACTATCAGTTTCCGAGGTTGAGTGGAACGAACATACAGACTAAATAAAAAAAAAAAATATGATATAGACAGAAGATAACGAATAGCTGATTTTTTTTTTGTTCTTGCTTACTGAGGCATTATTTTCGAATTTATTTTTGGCAAAGAACTGACTTACTTATCTAGGCGCGAGGACCTGGCTAACACAAATCAATCGATTTTTTTGCACGCTGTTTGAGGCTGTTTGTATGCAAGCTACATCTGTGGATGTGATTGTGCAATGGTCTGGGTGTGTGAGGGTGTGCCTACCTGGATGTGAGTGTGGGTGAGGGGTCCGTGTGCCTTAAAGGAAGCGTCAATTTTCAACAATGCTAATGGTTAGCACCGTCTAGCGCCATCAATCCCACCCGGTGACCCTCGTGCATTCCTAATTGGCTGAGGGGTTATCTAATTAAATTTCGTAACGCATTTCGGAACGCTTTGCCACAGTTTTTATTTATTTCTTCTTCTTCTTCTTCTTCTTCTTCTTCTTCTTCTTCTTCTTCTTCTTCTTCTTCTTCGTTGTCGTCGTCATCATCGTCGTCATCAGCAGCAGCAGCATCATTATCATCATCATCATCCACTCACTAAGAGTTCTCACATAGGCTATCAACCAACGATCACTCGCTGACGATAACCGGTGTTTCTTCCTGGAGTCTGGGTGACTACAAGTCTCTTCAGATTTCCAGTACTCTCCACCTCTTTCGATAACCTTTGCTAATGTCTTTGGGTTATCGCAGCAGCCGCTTGCTATTGACTTCTCGCTGACAACGACAATTGGTCTTCACAGGAATTTGGGTGGCAAACAAGCGTCCTAAGTGTCCCAGTTCTCTCTGCACTTTTCCAGTGGAGGTCTGGTTAGTGCTTTTTATCTTCGGTCTTTCCAGACGCTTCACGATCCTCTGGTGTGGTGCTATCTGACATAGACTCGAGCATTTTTTATCAAGGAAAGAGGGCGTAGTAAACTTCAAGTTTTGCTAATCAGTTTTTCTTAGTTTAATAGTCGTATTCGTTTTATTGTTCATACTTTCAAGTATTCAAGTACCTTGTTAGGATTCTTAGGTTATGAAAGGGTGGTTTTAGCATTCTACATAGTTCCTTAATACTTCGTTATTGCTATGCATTGTATCTTCTCAGCTTTTCCCCTGTTCTAATTTTTTCCCGCGATTTTTCATAGTGTTCCTACGGTACTCTTGTAATCTTGAACAGTTTTTTTTTTTGTAAATTCACCTTTGTCCGTTCGTTCGTTCGTCCGTTTGTCTGTCCACACTTTTCTCAATATTTACGCCTTGGAATTTTTTGAAATTTTGCACAAACATTAAACATGATATGAGTAAAAAAAGTAGCAGAACGGATTTTCCGTTAAGTTTACGAAAAAACAATGAAAAACGATAAAACAATATCGAAAGTTAAAGAAAAAACAATGAAAAACGATAAAATAATATCGAAAGTTAACGAAAAAACAATGAAAAAATGATAAAACAATATCGAAAGTTAAAGAAAAAACAATGAAAAAATGATAAAACAATATCGAAAGTTAACGAAAAAACAATGAAAAAATGATAAAACAATATCGAAAGTTAAAGAAAAACAATGAAGAAAACGATAAAACAATATCGAAAGTTAAAGAAAAAACAATGAAAAAATGATAAAACAATATCGAAAGTTAACGAAAAACAATGAAAAAATGATAAAACAATATCGAAAGTTAAAGAAAAAACAATGAAAAAACGATAAAACAATATCGAAAGTTAACGAAAAACAATGAAAAAATGATAAAACAATATCGAAAGTTAAAGAAAAAACAATGAAAAAAAAACGATAAAACAATATCGAAAGCTAAACAAAAAACAATGAAAAAATGATAAAACAATATCGAAAGTTAAAGAAAAAATAATGAAAGAAATGATTAGACAATATCGAAAGCTAAAAAAAAAAGCAATGAAAAAATGATTAAAAAATATCGAAAATTGATGAAAAAATTGTAAGAAGAAGAAAGAAAAAACTGACAGAAAATCAAAGAAAGAAAAACGGAATAAAAAGAAAAAATAAAGAAATCAAGAAAATAGAATAAAAATAAACGATTAAAAATGTATACAATGAAAGAAAGACAAGAGTAAAAAGAGAAAAAATGTAAGAAAAACAAACAAAATAGGAAGAAAAAAACGAATGAATTAATACACGAAAATAAAGGAAAAACAGAAAACATATATAAAAAAGAAAAATTTATAATCAAAAATTAAATGCAAACATAAATAGAAAAGGAACAAAAGTAATAATAAATGGATACAAAATACAAAATAAACGAAGAAGAATGAATGATAAAAAATTATAAACAATCAAATAAAAACAGAAAAATAGAAGTGTTGGACACGGAGCCACCTCCCCCATCACCACCACCACTACCACCAAATTGCTGAAAATGTTACGTAATGCGTAGAACAAAAGTAATGAAGTTATATCCAAATTTAGAAGTAATTAAAGCTATTAAGTTTAGAAATTATCCATTCTTTATACAGCAGGGACGCACCAGTGTACAACGTAGAACTTTTTGCACTAGACACTGACAAGGTATCACTCGAAATCACCGAGTTTTGAACTTTGCCTCTTATTAGGCTTTGCGACCCGTGAGGTTGCCTAGAACTTTATTACTATCTTACTTCGACTTCTGAAACGGCTTAACAGTGACAGAGAAAAGGAAGAATAAATAAATTTAAAAAAAATATAAATAAAAGAAAAAATATAAATAAACTAAAAAAAATTGAAAAAAGTTATTTAAATGAAACGCAAGAGAAAGAAAAAAATAGAATTAAAAAATAAAACAAGAAGAAATAATTAATCAATATAAAGAAAATGAAGAAAAAGAATGCAAAAAGATTTTCTTTAAATATGGAAGCTGAAATGAAAACGAAAGAAACAAAAATTATAAAAATAAAAAATGAGCAGGAAGGGAAACCGAAAAGCTTATGAATTAATACAAGAAAATAAAAGGAAGAAAAGGTAAATAATATTGAAGAAATAAAACTGAAAGAGAATAAAATAAGGTTACATGAAAAAAAGAATGAAGAAAGGAGAAACAAGATGAAGAAAAAAAATAATGAATAGAATACAAGAAAATGAATGAAAAAGAATGAAGGATCAAAATTATTCAAATAATGAAAGAAAAATGAAAGAAATTTGTTGTTAAATGAATAAGCGCCAGAAAAGATCAAAGAATGAAAAAAAAAAATGAAAAATAACAGAAGAAATAATGAATGGATACCAGAAAATCAAAAGGAAAGAATTATAAAACAATAAAGAAAAATAATGAAAGTATAGCAAAATAATATAATGAAAAAGAAAGAAAGTAAAAAGAAACTGTTAGAAATAATGAACAAAAGAAAACGAAAACGAAATAAAAGAAAAGAAAAGAAAACTGAATAAAAAAAATAAAAGTACAAAAAGAAAAACAAAATGAACGAGAAAGAACTAAAAAAAATAAATAAATATAATAAGATGAAAGAAAAAAGTAAGGAAAAAAATGAACACAAAAAATATGAATAATAATATTAAAAGAAAATATGACAAAATTAAATATTACTAGGAGAAAAGAAATAAATACAGAAAACGTGAGAGAAAAAAAACAAAAAAAGCAGAAAGAAAACGAAGGAAATAATGAATGAAAAAAAAATGAATTGAATGAAAAAAAAAAAAGAATAAAAAATGGAAAGAAGCGCGAAAAATCCCGAACGAAGTTAAGCAACGTTGAGCCTGGCCAGTACTAGATAGGTGACCATTTGGAAAGGCTAGATGTTGTATGTACCTTCTGGGAAGTTTGGTTGGTTGTTTTTGTTTTACGGCATATCAACCTTTTTCAGGTTATCTAATTCCGAATCTACTTATTTTGAGGAACGAGTTTTAATGGAGTATATTTTTTTTAAGTCAGATTCTATTTAACCCATAGTTGAAACCCTAACAGGTACTACCACTCTGGGTCAGAGTGGACCTGGGAGCAATGGCAATTAAAGGGTGGCTCCACACTCCCTAAGGCCCGCAAGGTGGGGTCTCACCATCGGATATAGTTTAAGGTCATATCCAGGACCGGAACGAAAGAATGAGAAACGCTAAAGATTACATATTATTATATTATAATTATAGGTTATTGTTGCTTTCTTTATTTCGTTGTTTGAAAAATATTTTTCATTTTTGTTTTTCATAGTTTATATATTTTTAACAAGTATTTTTTCAACAATTAATAAAACAATGATAGAAAAACATTTAAGAAATTATAAAAACGAAAACGGAACAAGAAATAATGAATACAATAGAACGAAATGAGAGTAAAGAAGTACTAAGTTGAACGATAAACGAAAATAACATTAAAGCTTTATTTTAAAACATTTATTGAAAAAAAAAATCAATTCAGGTAACGTGATTGTGTAGTAGAACTGACATCTATTCAATGAAGCCGCCTTCAGCCTTAATCACCACTACGATACGGATCCGAAACTGGAAGCATGCTTTTTTCCACAAGCATCGGTGGGAGCTCGACGAATACTCGGCGGATGACGACAATCAGGCTGACTTTGGTGTTGTGGGAGGTCATGTTGGTGATGTTCTCGACGTATGACCAAACAAAGTAGTCCAGCGGGTTTAGGTAGGAGAAGGAAGAGGCCAATGAGAGAAGGGTATAAAGTCATAGCAGTCCATCTGAAGCACGGTCTGGGTCTCTTTGAACTTTTGGGCCGGCGCCAAATCCTGCTGCTACACCAAGGTCTGCCAGCGACCATCTGATTGCACCAGGGAATCACCGCATTCTTCAGCACATCCTGATACACTTTGGTGTTCCAAGACGACTTCGAATATCGGAATTGGTATTATGTGGCCCTCACTTGAAACCATACCAAATATCATAATCTTTGTTTTTATCACCCTGGGCACGTCGCTGTTATTCGTGGCAATCCAGCGATGTATCTTCAGGGTGCTGGCAATAGTTCTACTGCTATAACTTGGATCGGTAGGGAGCATGACTTGTACAGCGGCGCATCTCCGATTCTAAGCATTGTGACATTATCAGACATGATAGTAGGCTCCTATCACTCTTGGGATTTGTACACAACTGGCCAACTGGTAGATGGTCTGCAACAAATAAAAACGGTTTTCATCAAACGGAAATGGAATCATGTCGTTTTTACTAGGGCGAGAAATGTAAGAAAAAAGAAAGAAAACAAAGAAATAATGAATGAATATAAAAAATTAGTGAAAAAGAACGAAAAAATATTGTCGAAAGAAAACTGAAAGAATAAACTGGAGTTACATGCGAGAATTCAAGAAAATTAAAGAAATGAGAAAAGCAAAGTAAAAAAAAAAGCAGAAAAGTTATGAACGAATACAAGAAAATCAAGGAAAAAGACAGAAGAAAAAAAAAGAAAAATGAAAGAAAGAAAGAAAGAAAAAATGAAGGAAGAAAAAGAAATCTATCTATATATCTATAAAAGTGAAAGTGTCTGTATGTGTGTCTGTGTTTGTACATTTCCCTACGCTATAACTCTGTCAATTTTTAGTCTACAGACTCGAAATTTGATATACAGGGTACTGAGATTTGGGAAAATCGATGTGATCCGTTTTTGGCCAGAAATTTGGCGATTAATGGGTTAAAGTTGAACGATTTGACCTTTGAGAATTCTACCAAACTCCTCCGACAATTTCGGGACTAAACACTTGAACTTTTATATATAGGTTCCTTGGACATGGATCTAACTTAATACCTTGAATTGAGCCCAAAACAATAAATGTTAAGGGGTCATAATATGGGACAAAGTAAAAAAAAAATTGACCGCTTTTTTTTTTTTTTTTTTGCTCAACATACACCTCCAAATACCCGGTCAACGCCGGGCACCCATGCTAGTCTATCTATATATCTATAAAAGTGAACGCGTCTGTGTGTGTCTGTGTGTGTGTCTGTGTGTGCGTCTGTCTGTCTGTCTGTGTACATTTCCATACGCAATAACTCTGTCAATTTTAAGTGTACAGACTCGAAATTTGATATACGGGGTACTGAGATTTGGGAAAATAGATATGATCGGTTTTCGGCCAGAAATTTGGCGATTAAGGGGTCAAAGTTCAACGATTTGACCTTTGAGCTCTCTACCAAACTCCTCCCACAATTTTGGGTGTAAACACTTGTAATTTTAGATATAGGTTCCTTTGACATGGATCTAATTTAATACCTTGAGTTGAGTCCAAAACAATAAATGTTAAGGGGGCATAATAGGGGTGAATGTTAAAAAAAATACCCTTTTTTTTGTGTTTGCTCAGCATACACCTCCAAACACCCGGGCAACGCCGGGCTGAAATGCCAGTATATCAATAAAAATGAAAGTGCCTGTCTGTGTGTGTGTGTGTGTGTGTGTATGTGTGTGTGTGTACATTTCCCTAAGCAATAAGTGTGTCAATGTTCAGTCTACAGATTTGAAATCTGATATACAGGGTACTGAGATTTTGGAAAATCTTTGCAATCCGTTTTCGGGCAGAAATTGGCTGTTAAGGGTGTCAAAGTTCAACGATTTTACCGTTGAGCACTCTACCAAACTCCTCCGACAATTTTGGGTCTAAACACTTGAAATTTTAGATATAGGTTCCTTCGACATGGATCTAACTTAATAACTTTATTTGAGTTCAAAACAATAAGTTTTAAGGGGTCATAATAGGGGCCAAATTAAAAAAAAAAATTCCGTTTTTTTTTTGTTTTGTTTTTTTGCTCAGCATACACCTCCAAACACCCGGGCAACGCCGGGCTGAAATTCTAGTAATGAATAAAAAAAAAAAAAGAAGGAGGGTGAAAATATACAAACAAAAAAATCTGAAAAAAAAGAAAGAGGCAGGAAAACATGAAAGGAAAAAGAAAGAAAGAATATGCTTAGGTTCTTTCTTGCTAAATAGTTCCAATGTTTATTGTTATCTTTAGTTCGTAGTTTGAAAACAAAATACGAAACATCTTTTTCTTTTTGTTCCGTATATTTTAGATATTTTTGAAAGTATTGTTTGTTTTGAACAATTAAGAAAACAATATTTCCTTCTAGCAATTTCATTAAGTTCATAATTTGCTCATCGGAGAAAACTCAGCCAAATTTGGAACTTTCTTTATTGAATTTTTTGTTTCTCAAAAGAATGAAGCAAATATTGAATTAGTGCCTGGGAAAATATGCCCCATTGCCAAAAAGAATCGTTAAAAATATTCTCATTCAAAGATGGTAACCATAATTGTTATAACCTGCCCTTTCCCACCAGAGGTTGCTGCTGATTAAGCGCAAAAAGCAGTATGCGATAGAAGCGATGCTCTCGAAGTCGCAAACGAATCCCAAAAAAGATGGCGGCGTTTGAAGTTCGATTTGGAAAAAGGGAATGCACTGTCTCAGAAGATTAAAAAATTCAAAACTTGAAAACTTATTTTAAAATATTTGGAGGGGGTCAGAATTTACCCTATATTAACAACAAAAAGTTAGGAAAAATATGGAATTACTCGTGACGCAACGAACATATCATATTCATAAAAATTACGTAAACTGATCAAGTATATATTTTATAAAGAAAATCATTTTAAAACAATTAATGGGAATTCGTAGGCATTACAACATAAATCACCCAAGTTTGAATTATTGAATTATCTCGCCTTGTCTGTTAGATTTTTTTTTTTTTTCAAAATAGCGCGCAAGACATAAAATTTTATTTTCTTATTTAAAAATAAAACTACTTGATCAATTTACGTGATTTTTGGAATGTGATATTTTTCTTTTGTCACGGGTACGTACATCGTAAAATCTGTTCAAATGCTTGAATAAAAACATTGTTCAGATGTCTATTCGAAAAATAGAAAAAGATTACTCCCGTGGATTAAACAAGGAATTCCATCCGAAATTCTGTGCAGATTCCCAAGTTCGACAAGCTGCACCTGAAGAAAGTCGAAGATTATGTTGACCGAAACGTTGTGTAAATGACGCACAAGATGAGAACAGCCCAAATATTACATATAGTAAACTGAATTTTTTTTTTATTATTACATTTTTTTTTTTTTTTGACAGGGTTCAAAAGAGAGTCGCAAATCTGATAGGCCCTAAACTGGCATCTAAACTTCAGCCTCTGTCCCATCGTCGAAACGTTGCATCCCTCTGCCTGTTCTACAAGTACTATAATGGTGAATGCTCTGAAGAACTGCAAGCACTTATGCCCCCACGACGTGAACACCCTCGACAGACCCGACAAGCTGCAAAATTCCACCCCCACACTGTAGAGATCCCTAGATGTAAAAGATCTTTCTACTCCAGTAGTTTCTTCCCCAGAACAGCTAGACTCTGGAATTCCATTCCAGGTCACTGCTTCCCCAACTGTACTGACATGCATAAGTTCAAGTGCAACGTGAACCAACATCTCGCTGCCCTAATCCCTACATAGTACCCCAGTAGATGTTTCCCCTGATAGGAGCCCCCTACACCAAAGTGGCAATGTGCCTTGTTTGGGGTGAAAATGTAATAAAAAAAATAATTTTTTTTTTTTAAATTTCACCCCAAACAAGGCATATTGCCACTTTGTTGTAAGGGGCTACTATCAGGGACATGGGCATCAGGGATACTGTGTAAGGAGTTGGGCAGCAAGATGTCGGTTCACGTTGCACTTGAACTTCTGCATGTCAGTACAGTTGGGTAAGCAGGGTCCCTGCAGGGTCCCTGCAGGGACCCTGCAGGGAATTCTAAAGTCTAGCTGTCCTGGGGAAGAAACTACTGGAGTAGAAGGCTCTCTTACATCTAGGGATCTCTACTGTGAAGGGGTGGGATTTAGCTGTTTGTCGGGTTTGTCGACGGTATTTACGTCGAGGGGCACAAGTGCTTGCAGTTCGTCAGAGCATTCATCGTTAAAGCACGTGTAGAAAAGGCAGAAGGATGCAACATTTCATCGATGGGACAGAGGCTGAAGTTTAGATGACAGTTCAGGACCTATCAGATTGGCGACTCTCTTTTGAACCTTGTCTAGGAGCGAGATACTAGTGGTAGATGCACCAGCCCAAATATGACAACAATACTCCATACATGGGCGAATGGTGGCCTTATAGAGGTATAGGATACTTTCGGGCGTTAGTATCTTTCTAGCACGGTAGAGAGAACCTACCTTCTTCGCAGCGGTCCTGGCGATACTCTCGATGTAATTGTTCCAACTCATGTTTCCTGAGAGCGTTAGGCCGAAGAGTTTAAAGGATGTAATTTCACATAAAGAGTCATTGGCCATTGCTATTGGTGGTAGAGAAGGTTTCTTGTAATTATTGAAGGAAACAAGTTTAGTCTTGGCAGCATTGAATGTGACCATTCGTTTATGTCCCCATTCCACTACAGATCGGAGGTCATCCTCTAGTGCTTCTGCCATTTCTTTAGATATGTGTTCATTTGTTTTCCTGTCGTGTCTGTTATAGAGTGTGATGTCGTCAGCATATATACCCATCTCACAGGCAATTTTGTCAGGGAGGTCATTACGAATATTCGGAATTGAGCATTAAAAGATACTGCAATAGTATGTCTATTATATAAACGACACTTTTCTGTATGCTCGTACGTATACGTTCAGTTAAAAGTAAAAAACTACAAGACAAACGCCCATAAAATTCGGGTTTTTTTTATAAACTTTGCCCTGGATTAACAATATCAAAAATTTAGAAAATTCATTATTTGACTATAAACAGAGATGTATTTCGTCAGGTGGTGCGGTCTGTTTTCAAACCATTTGATGCATCAATACTCATTTTTTTTTCAATGGATTATTTCTCTTACGCTTTCTCTCTCGATTAAACTATAAAAGTGTGTGTGTGTGTGTGTGTGTGTGTGTGTGTGTGTGTGTGTGTGTGTGTGTGTGTGTGTGTGATCAGAGAGAGGTATGGGCTGGGCAGGACAGGAGGGAATGGGCGGAGTAAAGAAAGAAACCGGGAAATATAGCTTTTAATCGAAATATGTTACTCTTTTGGGCGAGTAATGCCGGGTAGCCCTGTTAATTGAAAAGTAATACCTAGAGATTCTGCATCAAACCTTCAGAGGCGTACGTCTCCACATAATCGAAATATGTGCGCCTATAACAGTTTTATTTATAAATAAATATTTATATCCCATCTTTCGTTTAGCCGGCAAGGGTTCTTGTCCAGAATCCCCCCCTATATTAAAAGAAAATAAATCCAAAGAAAAATATCAATGATACGAAACGAAACAAACTATCGTATTCCAAAAATCACGTAAACTGATCAAGTATAATTATTTTTAAATAAGACAATAAATTTCAGGAGTATTGTTGGAAATTTATCCTCTTTCAGATAAATTCGACGCGAAACTAACAGCCTGCAGAAAAAAAATAAAAGAATGAAATAAAAAGGGCGGTGTGTGTGGGGGGGAGTAAAGAATAAAATAGAAAGGTCTTGTTTTAAAATGAAGAAGAGATTTTATTTACAAAAAGTTGAATTTTTTTCCTTTGCAGGCATTAAAATACAAAAACAAAGAACGCCAAATAACAAAATATAA
>NC_136503.1:108281746-108379246 GCF_053919585.1 Euprymna scolopes
TTCAGTGTCTCTCGCTGCCATAATTATTCTTTCAGTGTTTTGCATTATGTATTTTTCTAGTCTTTTGTCATTTTCTTCTATAGAGATCAGTCCCTTCCCACCGTCTTTCCTTTTCGCGTAGATTCTGTCAATATCGTCCTTTGGGTGTAGTGCATTATGCATGGTCATGAGTTTCCTAGTTTTCTGGTCGAGTTGTCTCAGTTCTTCTTTTGTCTACCCCATAAACGGTCCAGAGTATGTTACTAGTGATACTGCCCATGTATTAATACTTTTTATTAGGTTTCTACGATATATTATTATTATTATTGTTATTATTATTATTATCATTATTATTATTTTATTATTATTATTATTATTATGTTTATTATTATTATTATTGTTATTATTATTTTTTATTATTATTGATATTATTATTGTTATTATCATTATTGTTATTATAGTTGTTGTTGTTATTGTTATTGTCATTAGTTTTAGTCCCCCCCTTACGGCCATTATTATTATTATTATTATTATTATTATTATTATTATTATTACTATTACTATTATTATTATTATTTTTATTATTATCATTGTTGTTGTTATTGTTATTATTATTATCATTTTTTCTTTCAACTTAAAATGGCAAATAATTGAGACTTGCAAATCATATAAACCAGGAGATAAATTTTGTACATTATGTACAAAAGAAACCCTAAAAATGTTAAAATATGAAGATATAAAAAGCACAACCAAACTAGTAAATTCAAGACACGAGCTTCTATCATGTAATCATAAACGTTGGTTTAAATTTAATAAATATAAACCACCTTAAATCATTAAAAATTACTCATTAGTAAAAATAGATTTTTTTTAAAATAAATTAAGTTAAACCAATTACCGCCCTTAGACTCGTAAATCAAATAATAAATAAAGCCATGACAATTATCTCCCCTTAAAAACTTGCAAAATAAATACTCTCTCTCTATAGATATTAACTGTAGCGTCTTTAAATCAAAATACGCTAACGGAAACAATTTACTGCACGAGCGTCGCCCGTTTAAAATTCATCATTCAATAAAATAAAAAGCTATAGCAAACATCTAAATGACTACTTTAAATACAGTTCCTGATTTCAAAAAAAGAAAAACCAAAAGGTAATTATATATCTATATATTTTTAAATCAAATTTATTATGTAAATTCAAAAAAATATATATTTTTCTACTCATTTCTATCTCTAACCTATACCAATTTTCTTATTAATTTTCTTATAAATTTTAAATCCAAACCTTTTACTTCAATTTTTCAGATTCATCTGCCTTACTTTTAATGCTAGGTTTATTTTTGGTGTCTTTTCAATTCAATAGAAATCCTCCTAAATTTGCTGATGAGGAGACCGTGCTTACCAAAAAAACTATGTATAATTGTTCTACGTGACTTCATGTATACCACAAATAAAAAGCACGGATTTCCGAAACGATCGTACAGATAATTGACTTTGTTGTTGTTCCTTCTTATGAAACTGATTTTTAATTTAATTAAATTTTGATTTTTAAATTTTAAAAATTTTTAGAATTTTTAAATTATAAATCACATTACTTAATATATATATATATATATATATATATATATATATATATATATATATATATATATATATATATAAAGCTTGACGAATCCTTACGAGGATGAAATGCTGAAAATTATGCGTAATTTAATTACCACATATGTTATGAAAACTTACTACCTAACTCTACTTAAGAATTGAGCACTGTCGAAGTAAATGCTGTAAATATTTACAGAAAATTTTTTGGTGAAGCATAATATATATATATATATATATATATATATATATATATATATATATATATATATATATATGCGTTTGCGTGAGTATCTGTCCGTGCATTTGTGTATCTGTGTTTGTATTTATGTGTGTGTTTACGTGTAGAGAAAGAGAAAGAGAGGGAAGGAGAAAGATAGACAAACAGAGATGGAAGACAGTTGTGTTGCTGAAGCAGTGTGATCCATCTAGTATAAATGTATAAAGAAATAAAGAAAATGGAGAGAGAGAGAAAGAGTAAGAAAGAGAGAGAGATAGAAAGAGTAAGAAAGACTAAGAAAGAGAGAGGGAGAGAGAAAGAGTAAGAAAGAGAGAGAGAAAGAGTAAGAAAGAGAGAGAGAGTAAGAAAGAGAGAGGGAAAGAGAAATAGTAAGAAAGAGAGAGAGAGAAAAATAGGAAAGAGAGAGAGAGAGAGAGTAGGAAGTGGGATTAATTACACTCAATAACCCGGAAGAAAACAGGAAATGATATTATACAGAAATATATTTTTGAATTGAAACTTAATAAACATCTTTTTATGAAACCAAATAACAAATAACAATATATATGTGTGTGTATGTATGTGTGTATGCGGGTATATGTGTATATGTATATGTACGTGTGTGTGCCTGTATGTGTGCATGTGTGTGTGCGTGTATGTGTGTGTGCGTGTATGTGTGTCTGTATGTGTGTGTATGTGTGTGTAAATGTATGCGTATATATGTTCGTGTGTATGTGCGTGTATGTGTGTGTACGTGTATATGTGTGCATATGTGTACTTGTACGTGTGTATGTGTGTATGTGTATGTGTATATGTGTGTATGTGTGTACGTGTATATGTGTATGAGTGTATATGTGTATATGTCTGTATGTGTGTATGTATGTGTGAGCGTATGTGTGTATGTGTATGTGTGTATATGCGTGCGTATATGTGTATGTGTGTGTCTTTGTGTGTGTGTGTGTGCGTGTCTGTGTATATGTGTGTATGCGCGTATGTATGTGTGTATGTGTGTATATGTGTGTGTATGTGTGAGACAGACAGACAGACAGACAGACAGACAGAGAAAAGGAGAGAGATGGGGGTCAGACGATATTAAAGCTGTGTCGGCATCTACGTGACATTAATGGTTTCCTTTTGAAATTTAAGCTTGGCAAAGAAAGAAAATGGGCGATTCTGCGTTTTCTAAGGACACAAATCTGCCAATTTCTATGGATGTGGAAACGAAACTAAAATGTGTGTAAAATTGAAAAATGGATAATTGGATTATGAAGAAGGGGGAAGGGGGGAGAAAGAAAAGAAGAAAGAAAAGAAGAAAGAATGGAAACGAGATAGGAAGATCGGACGGAAATATAAAAAAAAACAACACGGAAATTAAGGAAGAAAATGACGAACTAAAATGGAGAGAGGGAGAAAAGAAGGAGGGAGAAAGGGGATGAAGGAAAGAGAAAAGGGTACAAGAAAGAAAGAAAAGAGTGGAAGAAAGAATGAAAGGGGGGGAGAATGAAAGGGGGAAGAATGAAGGGGGGGAAGAATAAAAGGGAAAAACGAACAAAAGAAAGAAATAACAAAGTGAAGATCAAAAAAGAAGAAAAGGAGGAAAAAAGGGAAGAAAAAAGAAATGGAAGAATGACGAAATGGGGAAAGTAAAAAAAAAAAAGAAACGGAAGATCAAAAAATGAAAAAGCAAAATTTTGTCACATGAAAATTTAATAATAATAGGAATAGAACGAAATTCTGTTCAAATTCCGATAATTTTTTATGCAGGACTTCCTTGGTTACAATATGGTCCAAGTAGTTAATTTATGAGATGGCCAGAACAGGAGTTTCACTTTTAAAATCAGTTCTCAGTTAGACCATGATCGATAGTTTGACCAAGTTTATTGACAATTGGTCAAGCGATATGGACGCTAGGCTGTACACAATGAAACATGTGGCACAAAGATAAGTGCCTCTTTGAGAGAACTAGAGAGCTCCACATGTAAAAGCCTGACTTTAATGGTTTTCGTCATAAATCGAGTGCGGTCAAGCGACCGCGTAACTGTCTGTAACTGAGGTTAACGACTGCCGGGTTGAAGATTAAATATGTGATATGTTGAATTAAGAATTTTGATGACTACAGTTTTTCTGTTTCCTTTTTTTTCATATCTACTCATGCTTATCTTCCTTTGTCCTTCTCTCACGTTTTTCTCACCGAGACACGCAGTTGGAATTTCGACTTTGCAGCAGTCAATCGTACGAAGCCTGTTCAGCAAACTCGTAGATCTTAAAGGTTCTTTCGAAATGAATAAATAGGTTTTATCTATAAATATAAACGCGAAAATGTATTTTTGTATGTGTGTTCGCTTTTTCTGTATGTCTACAAAAGGCTTTTTAATATTTTACTTGTTTGAAATTTATCACAAATATATTTCAGAGATATACTCCATCTTCAATGTGTTTTTTTTTATTTCTTTTTTTCTTTTCTTCTTTCTTGTTGTAAAGTTGGAGAAAGAAGTCTGTTTGTAAAGATCCGCGCGTTGTATCTCAGCGGTTGTATTTTGAAATGTTTGAACTGTGCGTAGGCAACGCGAGAATAACGTCAAGGATAAGAGTTCATATAGAAACGTTGTGTTAATTTGAAAAAAAAACAACACACTGAAGATGGAGTATACCTCTGAAATATATTTGTGATAAATTTAAAACAAGTAAAATATTTGTTTTCCTAATATTACGTTTGATTTGGTTTCCAAGCGCACTTGATACGTATTTAATTTTATTCAAATTAAAACAACGTTTCTATTGAACTCTCATTCTTGATGTGTAAATATATATTTACACATATATTTGATCGTCTGCATGTGAACGTGTCTAGTGATCATCCAGCACAAAAGAGAGCCCACTCTCCTCGCAGTGTATATATAAGACTGTAATTCACAGTCATCTACATGACGTGTGTATATACTTGTGTTCGTCTATGACCGTCTAGCGTTGTAATCTAGAGTTCGTTGTGGATGTAGATATGAATGCAGTTAATTACAAGACAAAAATATACATAAATCCCTTTCCAACACAAAGGACGAATAACACTTATTTGGAGTTTCAACATTTAGCCAATCGGGAACATATTTGGCTCATCTTTTGTCTCATCTTGGTTGGTTGTTTCTTGTTTTACGGCATATTAACCCTTTTCAGATTATTTAATTCCGAATCTAGTGATTTTGAAGAACAATTTTTTAATAGAGTATATTTGTTTGTTTGTTTGTTTTTTAAAGTCGGTTTCTATTTAACCCATAGTTGGGACCCTAACAGGTATTACCACTCCGGGTCAGAGTGGACCTGGGAGCAATGGCAATTAAAGGGTGGCTCCACACTCCCCAAAGCACGTAAGCTGGGGTCTCACGATCGGATATAGTTTAAGGCCATATCCAGGACCTTTTGTCTTGTCTTGACAGAAAAGCCGCAGTGGAAATTCTCTCCAAGAACGACAGAGCCTCGAGTTTTATTTTCGGCACCTTTTTATTCCAAAATATTTTTTCCTTTTGGAAACTTGCAACGCTGGTCCTAGATTATATTTTATCTTACATTTGATAGGTGTAGGATCCGTCACTTCCTCGGGTGCTTTGAGCCATCACAACCAGTCGGAACCTCAACTCTCCTTCAAACTATGAACACCATCTAATTTACACGTATTTCAAAAAGACCACTCTACCCTTCAAATGACGTCATTAATATACGTTACTAAGATAATCACCTGATGTTTTTACATGTCATTATTTCTAAGTCGTCAACTAAATTGTCATGATAACATTTTAAAGTCCACATTACCTGGTAACTATTAAACGTAAATAAATATCTAAACAGTTTCATTATTCTAAAATATATTTTAGCTGACAAATTTTTTTAGCGTGGTTAAACATAATAATTTTCTACCAGCACACGATTCGGTGTTGCCCGGTCAACATCTAACAATTGAAAACTGATCCACATTAAATTGATAACTCTTTTGGGGGCATTGTTCCATAGAGAGATTAGTGGTAGATATACCAGCTCATATATGGTAACAATAGTGCGTAGGTGAATAATGTAATACGATACTGCCATGTATGGGTGTTTTTATAGCTCAGTAAAGGGTACCTCCTTCTTTGCAGCAGTATTGGCAATGTCTTCTATATATTTGTCTTAATTCATGTTACCTGTAAATTGGTGTTGCAAACAAACGATTAATACGATGAATGTATATTTTTGAGATAGGGAGTGATAATTGTTTTTGGTGTTTTTTTTTGTATTATTTGGACTGTCATTCTCACTTGGTTGTTTTTTCACACCGTTTCGGCCGATGTAACCTCCAACCATCTTCAGGTGTATTCACACTGCATGTTATTGGTGAATAGAGAAATAAACGGAATGGACCCGCATTTATTTAAAAAAAAAAAAGAAAAGAAAAATAGACTTGGCGCTAAGTATGTCTTGAATTTCTAACAGATGTGTTTGTTTGGAAAGCAAATAAACAAAACATTTTCCCCTATTCACCAATAACATCCAGTGTGAATGCACCTGAAGATGGTCGAAGGTTACATCGGCCGAAACGTTGCAAAAAAAAAACAACCAAGATGAGAATAATAGTCCATATGCTCGAATTTTGTTCCGTATTGTTCTTAATTCTAGTAATTATAAAAACAGTCTTTCTTTTTTTTTTTTTTTTTTGATAAGGATAATAGAACAGTTTTCTTTACAAGATGTCTGAATTTTTGACTTGCGAATTGGTTATTCGTATTATCTGGATTCTTCGGACCTTTATCCAGTCATGGTTGACGGAACGACAGATAGTACCACTGTGAAGCAAATAAAAGGTTTTATCTAACTATTGGAATTCTTTGGGATGGCTAATTTGTATATTTATATATTTACGGATGAAGGGTGAAGGAATAGTCGGCCGAAACGTCGTGAAATAACAACTATAAAGATGAGGATAACAGTCCACAAATAAATAAGTAAATGGTTTTGTTCAAAATTCCGTCTAAATTCACGAGTTCGACAGAAACATTCTGGAGTTCGACAAGATAAATCTGAAGAAGGTCGGAGGTTACATTGACAGAAACGTTGTGAAAATAACAATCAAGAGGAGAACAGTAGTCCGAAGAATCCAAATAATAGTTGTTATACACTTTGATCTCCCTCTGATATTCGTTTCCGCATCCTTCTTCTCTCACCTATTTGAATCAAGAGCTGTAATTCATTCATATGATAAGCCCCAACCTTTACTGATCCCCTTCTTAGGCATCCCTTGATCGGATCTGATCCGATCCGTGTCGACATTTACTGAGGTGTGTAAAACGGGCTCAAAGTAAATTTGCTGCGTCGCAAGTCAAAGCGGTCCGCCCACGCCTGTCCACAGTTGACTCATCTTTTTTTTCCTCTTGTGCTATTTCAGTTGTTTTGTGAACCAAGTCGGTTTGAGAATGACAAATGGTGTGGCTAATCAACCCGAGTCTCCTTGTTAGAAGATACTCTTTTCGGATAAAAATTGACTTCGTAGCCCAGTGGAGAATGCCCTTTTCTCTTTCCTGCAACCTCTTTCTCACAGAAGAGACGTTGCGAGACTGTCTCTGCGTTATCGTTATTTTCATGGCAAGTACTCGTCTGAGCTCCAATCTATAGTCCCCGCCTCGCCAAAATTTCACGAGAAGCACTCGTCTAGCTGAAAACACTATCAATAACTCCATCCACTCTTTATCTGTACCTAGACCTAAACGTGGATTCCATGAATAGAGTTTCTTCCTTAGAGCTGCACACCTGTAGAATTATGTCACTTTTAGACATGCTAGAAGACTCCTATCGGTCTTGGGATTTGTACACAATTGACCAACTAGTAGATCGTCTGCAAAAACAGAAAGAAAAAAGAGAAAAAGAAAACCGGTTTTCATCAAACGGAAATGGAATCATGTCATCTTTTCAGGGGCGATAATTTTATCGTTCCACCCTGTTGACAAACACACACACACAGAGTTCAACCGTAAATGCAAAGTATCTAAGTCTGTTTTTCTTTTGTTACTGTATTTTGTTTTATTTAATTTTCAAACTTGCGGACAAGTGCGCTTCCCATCAACGGTCGCCATAATGAAGAAGACGACGACACGGCCACAACTAGAACGATGGAAGTTGGAAGGCAAAGCACACAACGTGTGGGGTCGGCGACTTGCTACGTGGTGTCACAACGATATGGGTTTCGAACTCTGAAATTTCTGCATGATTTGACCCATAGATGGGATCCAATTGTAAATCAATAATAAATTATGACACATTTTGGAAAACAGGTTCTAGAAGTAAGGAGTGCAAATGTGTGTTAAGTACGTTAGGGGGTTGTTTCCTTGATGGAAGCGTTGATTGAGTTTGAATAAAATAAATACGTATTAGATACGTTTGAAGCCAAAACAACGCATTATTACAAAATAAACAGATATTTATTTTGTTTGAAATTTATATTGAAATTTATATTGAAATTTATAAATATATTTCGAAGTAAAACTTCATCCTCAGTATGTTTTTCTTTCTTTTTTTTTTGCCATGTTGTTGTTGGAGCATAGACTCGGTAGAAGTCCGTTTGTTGTTGTTGTTGTTGTTTTTTTGTTTTTTTTTTTTGTTTTTTTGTAACCAACTTCTGATATTTGAAAATACTACCGTGAAAAATAACAAACGGATATCTACTAGCTGATTCTCTGCTCCAACAACAAAAACACGGCAAACACAATAAAAAGAAAAAAATACTGAGGATGAAGTTTGACTACAAAATATATTTATAAATTTCAAACAAAAATAAACATGTTTATTTTTGTAATAATGCGTTCTTTTGGCTTCAAACGTATTTTATTTTATGAGTTAAGTTGTTTTTTTACATCATCAGTATCAAGTTCCATAGACCACTCGAGGATAAGGGCTAGGAGTGTACAGTAGTCAATTGGACAATATAGTAATCGTTAGTAATAGAAATTCGGTAAATTTCTTAACTTAAGTGGAAAGGTTCATCAAGAACTTGTTTACATTGGACTTGAAGACAATCAGATTGTAGTCAGCTGGAAAGCAGGAAAAGCGGAAGGCAATTCCATAGGCGTGCAGATCTAAGAAAGAAGCTTTGTTCATGGAATCTACGTTTAGGTTTAGGCACAGATAAAGAGTGGGGGGGGGATTATTGATAGTGTTTTCAGTTAGACGAGTGTTTCTTGTGAATGTTTAACAAGAGGGGACCATAGATTGAAGTTCAGTCGAGTACTTGCCATGAAAATAACGATAAAGCAGAGACAAACTCGTAACATCTCTTCTGAAGTAGTTTAATTAAGTTTTATGCAGAGAAAGAAAAAAATAATCATGAAATTGATTTTAATCAAAATTGGAAAAAGAATTCCAGACTTAAGATTTAGCATAATTATATAATGATTTGGAATTTTCGAGATGAAGATTAATAATACCTATTATTTGGATTATTCGGAATACTGTTCTCATCTTATGTGTTATTCTCACAATGTTTCGGCCGGTGTAACCTCCGATCACACCTCAGCTGTATTGTGTCAAACTTGGGAATCTTTCTGTCGAACTCAAAGTTTCGAACAGAACCCATTCTTTAATCCACGGGGTGTGCACACGTCCTTTCTTTTGACCGGTTTCTCTCTGACTGCTGCGGTACAATGGCGCAAATATTTGTTATCATAGACAACTGGTTTCCAGGAATTAATTTGTTTTGAGTGGGCAAAAATATGTTTTGTTATTTATTTTTAAATTTATATAATTTTCATTTTTTCTATCTGGAGTCAATTTTCATATAGAAATATAATACCCTATTTTCGATATAATTTTGAGGCTTGTCTTTGTTGCTTCGATCCAAGCTATTAGTTTATAAATATCGGATTTACAAATATGCTCATCTTATAAATCCAAGATAAGCAATATTTTATTCAAATTTTATAGGCCTTATTTATTTTTCGTCTACTACTAGCAGGGTGGAGCGTCCGGTAGTAAAATACGCTTAAATATGATATTTTAATTTGTCCAGATTTCGTATATATAATTATAGAGTTGTGATTTCAAATGTAAAAAAGGGGGTTTGTATTACTGTACATATAGATTCGAAAAAGTTTTCAAAAATCAAATATATAACAAATAAGTATTATCAAAGGCAAGATAAGTCACTTTTCTACCTAACTGGATAATTTTTTAGTGTTTTTATTTAATGTAACATGTTTATTCAGCTCGAAAAACATAGTGTTTAACGATGCATTGGAAAATTAAAAATGGCGCCCGACTCTCTCTTTGACACGGTAAGTTTGGGAAAAGGAGTTAACAATAAAAAAGCTAGACAAAATACTGTTAGAAACTCGCTCAATATATGTTAACGTGACATAGGCTGAAATATATTCGGTGGGGTTTTTACTGTATTTTGTATAGTTTTTATTTTTAACTTCTTTTCCCAAACTTAACGTGTTCATCAGAGAGTCGGGCGCCATTTTAAATTTTCCAATAGATCGGTAAACACTGTATGCTTTTTACCGAGCTGAATAAACGTGTTACATTAAATAAAAACACTGTTTTGCTTTTGATAAGATTTCTTTGTTATAATATATAATATAAATCCCCCAACAAAGTATTTGAGTGCCATCAGCTAGAATTGAAACCGAATCATTCAAAGCTGGTGACGTTACCACTGTACCAACGTGACACGCATGTGAACTGATTAAAAATTAAAAATAAACTAAGATGAATGTACAAAATGTTTAACGATTGGTTAAATTTTTACCTAATTTTGACCGATTAAAAACTATTTTAACCGACTAAAAACTATTTTAACCGACTAAAAACTATTTTAACCGACTAAAAACTATTTTAACCGACTAAAAACCCATAAAAGAACTATTCATAAAAACTTCAATCATTTGAAGTACCTAGCGCCGCTCTGCGCCGTTTAGTTTCGGTGGTTGGTTGGTTGGTTGGTTGGTTTTGTTTTACGGCATATCAACCCTTTTCGGGTTATTTAATGCCGAAGCCAAAGATTTTGAAGAAAATTTTTTTTAATAGAATATATTTGTTGTTTTAAAGTCGGTTTCTATTTAACCCATAGTTGGGACCCTAACAGGTACTACCACTCCGGGTTATAGTGGATCTGGGAGCAATGGTAATTAAATGGTGGCTCCACACTCCCCAAAGCCCACAAGCTGGGGCCTCACCACTGGATATAGTTTAAGGTCATATCCAGGACCAGGTCGCCTGAGGAAGTCTCTTTGACTGAAACAGATGGCTATTTGTAGCAACCATATGTAACTTTTTACCCTCAAATATCCAGGACCAGTTTCGGTGGAGATAGAGTTTGAAAATATGGAGACAGACAGACAAATAGCGTTTTATATATTAGATTTATTTATTTAAATGCATATCTAAATTTTTACTTTGATCAGGGTAAGATGAAATTAGAAATTGTTATAATATGAGAAGATGTAGAAAATTGGAAGGTAGATCCAGAAGGAAAGGAAAAAAAGGAGACGAACGAGAATGAAACTATACAAGTCCATGTAGAAATTAAGGAATTATATTTTAAATTAAAAGGATAAAAAAGGAGGAATCTAAAAAAAAGAAGAAAAAGAAGAACTAAATTTAGAAGAAGACGAAAATGAAAAAGGAAAAGAAGAGAAAAGAACAGGTGAAGAAGAAGAAGAAGAAGGGATGGTATAAGAAGACGAAAGTGAAAAAGAAAAAGAAAGGAAAAAGGAAAAAAAAGAAGAACAAGCAGTGGGAGAAGAAGATGAAGGGAGAGGTATAAGAAGAACAAGAAAATAAAAAAGAAAAAAAAAGAGAAAGAAGAAGGAAAAAAGAAGAAATAAAGGGAGTAGGAGAATAAGTAAATGGTTATAAGAAAAAGAACAAGAAAATAGAAAAAAGAGAGGAAAAGGAAGAAGAAGAAGACGAAGAAGAAGAAGAAAAAGAAAAAGAAGATGAAAAGAAGAAAGGAGAAATATAAAAAGAATAGCAAGAAAAAGAAGGAAATGAAAAAGAAAAGACAGAAGAAGAAGAAGATAAAGAAGAAAGAAGAGAGTAAAAAGAAGAAGAAAACGCGAAAGAAAATAAGAAAAAGAAGAAAAAAGAAAAAAATGGAGAAGGAAAAAGAACAAGAAAAAGTGAAAGAAAATAAAAAATAACAAAAAAGGATTAGAAAAAGAAGACGAACAACATTTACACAATAAAAATGAAGACCATATGAAGAAGAAGGAAGAAAGACAGAAAGAAAAAAGAAAGAAAAAAGAAGGAAGCCATTATACAAAAAAAAACGAATTATGATTCAGAAAATAAGAAAATTGTCTTCAACTTGCAAGAAAAAAAAGAACCCATTTGGCCGTGACGTTTGTAACACGAGGCGAAATGTCGAACCAATGAAAATATTGAATTTTAATTCAATTGAACATTTTTGCTTTATTTTATTGCAATTTTATGAAGATTTCCATAAAACGTTCAGATGGAAATTGATTGGCTTGTTTATGGCGAGTGATCTGTCTAATTCGTTTCTTCTGTTTTGTCTTTGTTTATGGTTTTGTTTGTTAGAAATTTTTACTTTTCAGTTGGATTTTATTATTTAGTTTTTCGTTTTTTGTTTTGTTTTTGTTAGTTTGTTTATGTATTTTGTATTCATGTTTGATTTTTTTTATATTATTTGCCTGCATTGAGTGTTTATTGTTTATTATTTGTTTCGGGTTTACGGGAGGAGGTACTAATTTTCGTTTAAAGAATTATTTTGTTGACATTCATTGCCCAACAACATATCCTTTTTTTTTTCTTAAACCTTTCTTTTCTCTAACTTCTCCCCTCGTACTCTCTCTCTCACTTTCTCTTTCCTTCCCTCCCTCCATCCCCTCTATCTCTCTCTCTCTCTCTCTCTCTCTCTCTCTCTCTCTCTCTCTCTCTCTCTCTCTCTCTCTCTCTCTCTAGGTCCATCACCATCTACTTGTCGGGATGTCTTTTCTTTTATCTACTTCTCACTCTCCCTCTTTTTCTCTCTTACTCTCTCTCTCTCTCTTTCACTCTGTAATTGTATGTATGTCTATATCCCCCTCTCTCTTTATTTCTCTCTCTCTCTCTTTCTGTCACTATCTATATCTTTATAGTACTTTTCTTTATTGTTCAAAATGTATATATCTCTTTCCTCCCCTCCCCTTCTCTCTCTCTCTCTCTCTCTCTCTCTCTATATATATATATATATATATATATATATACATGTATATATATTTGGCTCTCTCTTTCTAACCTCTCTCCCTCCGTCTGTATATATATATATATATATATATATATATATATATATATATATATGGAGAGAGAGAGAGAGAGAGAGAGTCTGCCTCTATCTCTTAATCTTATTTCACTATCTATATCTAAACGTGCAGACCTCCCCCTCCTCCTCCTCCTCCCTCCCTCTTTATTAGTGTATGAAATCCTTTTCTTTATTCCCCTCTCCCACTCTCTCTCTCTCTTTCTCTTTATTCAATTCTCATAAAGTAATTTACGCATTTTCTCTTTTCCATTGTTTCCATAACACCATGTTTTTTAGCATCCCTCCACATCACCCCACCGCCGTTCCATCCCCATTTTGTCGAGATTAAGTTTATTCTTTCCGAGTCAGTTCTTCTAAGTCGCGGGGTCTTATTAGACTTAAGACTTTCATTTACATTCCAAGCATAACATGCCTCTTTCTAACCGTTCCTTACCCATATATATATATACGTGTGTGTGTGTGTGTGTGTGTGTGTGTGTGTGTGTGTGTGTGTGTGTGTGTGTGTGTGTGTGTGTGCGAGTGTGTGTGTGTTATATCGTCGTAAAGCTATGTAGTTTTCTAGTGTATAAATGACATTGTCCAATATGAGGGAGAGAATATAAAAAATATTACAAATTTAATCAGATCAGGAAATATATTAAAGTTGCCGGATGACCGAGAATTTTACGCCTAAAAAGGAATCGACACATCTCATAATAGTGCTGTTTCTTTTTTGTTTTTTGGTGCGAAACTGTCCTGTAATATGAAAATTTCATTCGCACTCACGCACGCGCACACACACATACACACACACACACACATACACACACACACATATATCTAGTCATCCACATACAGTACTGTTTCGCTGCATCACAGCTCATCAGTGCGGCTTGACAGGAAACTACCTCAAGCCATATATATATATATATATATATATATATATATATATATATATATATATATATATATATATATATGTGTTCTTTGTTTTGGTTTTAGCGATATGTTTTGAATTAATTCAATTATTTACGAAAGCGCATATCTCTACCTAAATGCGAGCTGGGAACAACCTTCCCTTTAACCAATTTGGTACCCCCACATGGGGAGCGGCATATATACCACTTCCAAAATGCAATTATCCGCTGACACGTGTTTCGTCGCCCACGACCCATCAGAGTGGCTGAATATAGCGAGTGATCAGAATGGGAATCTCGCTATATTCAGCCACTCTGATGGGTCGTGGGCGACGAAACACGTGTCAGTGGATAATTGTATTTTGGAAGTTTTATATATATATATATGTGTGTGTGTGTGTGTGTGTGTGTGTGTGTGTGTGTGTGGTATGTGTGTTTTCAATTATACTAGCGAGGGGTACCCAGTTTTGCACGGGTGTTTGGAGGTGTGTGTGGAAACTCCGGGGGTGGGGGTGGGTTTAAAAAAAGTAAGTATTAGGATCGAATCCGAACCATTGAGGCAAAGTTGTAAATTAAAGTGTGAAAAAAAAAAACGTGCGACGTTAACCATTGCCCCATCGCGAGATACTAACGGAAATACGTTTGAATTTATTTAATTACTTGGATTTGGCAGGTGCCCGTTTTAATGGGTTAATGAGGTCAAGTTTGACTGCGAGATTGTCTTCATTTACTGCGGAACGCTTTTTTTATTTTTATTTTCCCAAGATGTTATAGGAAAAAGACTAACCCACATGCGGCGAGCGACAAATGTTGAATATTTATCTTCCCGAAGTCGAGCAAATTAAATAGACAGGCGAGCTTCGTTGTTAACTGTGAGATATTACGATTTATATGTGATATAAAATGTTTTTAAAAGTTGTGAACCGACCGACCGCTTCTCTAAAAAAAGCCTTTTGTAGACATACAGAAAAAGCGAACGCACATACATACATATATACATACATACATACATTTTCGCTTTTATATTTATAGATTTCGTTCTTCGTAGATACTAATTCTGTTTGTTTAGAAGCTCAGTGTATGTTAAATATAATAACAGAACATATTTGAAATATTTATAATCCTACAGGTTCTCTGGGCCGCACCAGTCGCTATCCTGGTTTATATATTACAGAGGAATAATTGGCCGAAACGTCATGAAACAACAACTAAGATGGGGATAATAGTCCGCAATAAATAAATATATATATATATATATATATATATATATATATATATATATATATATATATATATATATATATATATATTAAAGGAGATTAGAACAATAGTCTAAAGAGCTGAGTGTATTTTAATGTAACAGTGAAATTACTAGTTTAATTAAAATACAGGAAAGAGAAAGTGCTCGTTGTAATTTAGATATATAATAAGCTCGATAGATAAATATCCTAGAGCTAATTCAATATTAAGTAATGTGATTGATAATTTAAAATTTAAAAATCAAATTATAATTAAATTAAAAATCAGTTTCACAAGAAGGAACAACAACAAAATCAATTATCTGTACGATCGTTTCGGAAAACCGTGTTTTTATTGTGGTAGACATCAAGTTACGGACAATAATTATTGTATATAGTTTTTTAATAAACAAGGTCTCCTCATCAGCAAATTTTAAAGGGTTTTTATTAAATCTAAAAGACACCATAAATAAACCTAGCATTAAAAGTAATGCAGATGTATCTGAAAAAAATTAAAATAAAAGGTCTGGATTTAAAATTTATAAGAAAATTAATATGGGTTAGAGATAGAAAAGAAATAGAGTAAAATATAGATTTGAATTTAAATTATAAATTTGCTTTAAGTACAACATTACAAATATACATGCATATATATGAAAAAATAGACACATACATGCATATACATAGATATACAGGTATATACATAAAAATATATAGGTACAAAAATTTACCTTTTAGTTTTTCGCCTTTTGAAAAATTTTGACCTTTGAGAACTCTACCAAACTCCTCCGACTATTTTTGATCTACACACTTGAAATTTTAGATATAGGTTCGTTGGACATGGATCTAACTTAATAACTTGAGTTGAGCCCAAAACAATAAATTTAAAGGGGTCATAATAGGGGTCAAATTTTACAAAAATTAATCCTTTTTTTGTTTTTGCAATGCATATGCCTCCAAACACCCGGGCAACGCCAGGCACCCATGCTAATTAATAAATAATACTCATCTCAATAACGAATTCCAATTAAATAATATATATACCATTCGGTACGGTGTGACCCGACCATGGAAGATCAGATAATAAATAAACGTGGATTTATAAAACCAAAAAATCCAGCCTTAATCGCCCTTTCGGGACCCGTGGCGCAGTGGATAGAGACGTTGAATCTCTACGGTTCCAGGTGAGCATTGTCTGAAGAAAACTGTTTCAATCCTACCCAAAGCCAACCAGAGGCTTGCTTGGCCAAAACGTGGTGAAACGATAACATCTATGGAAGGCTGTAATTACTGGGGATGCAGTTAGGAGATTCGGAGTTCCTATCCCGTCGTGGTTACCACTTGATGAAGGCCAGAGGAATAGTTGGCCGAAACGTCGTGAAATGACAACTAAAAAAAATGAGGATAATAATCCGCAGTGAATAAATTGGCAAACGTACTTATTACTACAAATTTTAACAAAGAAAAACCGAGCATTCTCACAACACGTAGACTGTAACGCTATTAACTATTTATTTACGCACCGGACGAAGACAAGACTTCCCCCTCGTATTTTAGAAGATATGAAAAACCAGTATAGCATTAATTGTGCCGATTAGGTCCGTTTATTGTTTCGAAAACTGGGTTTTACCGAACACATCTCCATCAAACTACTCTGCCAATTTTTGGTCTACAGACGTGAAACTTGATATATAGGGGATTCAGACTTGTGGAACAAGTTCGATTTGATCTTTAGTCAGTATAAATAGCTTCTTAGAGGTTTTAGATAAGTTTTGTTCGAGGAAAAGAGGGCGTGTTATTACCATTTATATTTTAATTTTAATAATATATGCTAAGCTTGCGTATTGATAAGCATTTAGGATGCCGGCTTAGTGAATCATTAACGAGCATATGAAGCGTATGCAAGAAATAACTTCTTTTTTCTTTTTTTTTTTTTTTTGCTTTTTTTAAATCCATTTTCATCCCAAACAAGGCACACTGCCACTTTTATATAGGAAGCTACTATCGGGGGTGTAAGTTGCAAGAGTACTATGTAGGAAGTTGAGCAGCTAGATGTCTGTTCACTTGAACTTATGCATGTTAGTACAGTTGGGAAAGCAGGAATCCGGAAGGGAATTCCAAAGTCTAGTAGTTCCGTGGAAGAAACTATTAAAGTAGAAAGTTTTCTTACATCTAGGGATCTCTACTGTGTAGGGGTGGGACTTTGCTGTTTGTCGGGTTTGTCGAGGGTATTTTCGTCGAGGAGGTACAAGGGCTTGTAGTTCGTCGGAACATCCACCATTAAAGTACTTTTAGAACAGGCAGAGGGACGTGGCATTTCGTCGATTGGACAGAGGTTGAAGCTTAGATGGCAGTTCAGGACCAGTCAAGTGAGCGACTCTCTTTTGAACCATGTCCAGGAGCGAGAGACTAGTAGCAGATGCGCCAGCCCAAATGTGACAACAATACTCCATACATGGGCGAATGGTGGCCTTGTAGAGGTACAGGATATTTTCAGGTGTAAGTAACTTTCTAGTACAGTAGAGAGAACCCACCTTCTCCGCAAGAAGAGGGACGTTCGTGGCCTTCGGGCCAAGATCAAAACGTAGTATCTGTTCTGGCAGATACTGCAAGCAAAGACCATATATGGGAGCAATCCCACATATAAGACCTTCATACTAATTGTCACTATCCAACTCCCCTACTCCTCGGGGAGTTGGTCCCCATTTCCCCTTCACTCCTCACATTAAAAATGGGCCTTGTGCCTAATTTGCTCGGTGCGGGAGCAAATAAATACCGCCCACCTTCTTTGCAGCAATGCTCTCGATGTATCTGTTCCAACTCATGTTCCCTGCGAACGTTAGACCGAGGAGTTTGAAGGAAGTATTGTCAGGTAATGTATCTTTAGCCAGAGCTATTTGTGGTTAAGAAGGTTTATTGTAATAGTTAAAGGAAATAGTAACGGCCATTTCGAACGCGCGCCTGTCATTTCAAAGAACGTACTGTTGATTTTTATGTCAGGCCTTTCGATTTGTGTGATAATAAAACTTCTCAAATGCACTTACGATGTTGGATTGTATAAGGTGAAATCATCTGTTACTCATTCATTGGATTTTTCGATTATCGCTTATTGATACTTATCAAAGAGATTCTGCTACAAAACTTATCTAAAAACACTATCAGGTAGATAATGTAGATTTTTGTGAAATTTCAAAAAAAAAAAATCGAGCCAGCCGTTTAGGAGTCAATAGGGAACGGACTCACACATACACACGCACACATACACAGACAGTGTTCCTTTTATATAATAGTAGAGATATATTTATTACTCGTCCCAGGGCGGATATATGCAATAAATATAACATTGTTTCCACGTTTTAATGTTTTGGGGGGTTTTCTTACCCTTGAGGTTCGTGGTATGGGTGCGTAAGCATGGTAAAAAAAAAGAAAAAAAACATTATTAATAATAATAATAATGTACATTATCTTGTATATATAATATAAGATGCCCAATTTTTCCCCCCTGGACGAAACTATCATACGTTGACAACAACAGAGGGTACATAAAAATGTATTATGTTCACGCCATTAGCCATTACCTTGTTTAACAATACAACGCAATTACATACACATTAATACGTAATATTAAAAGATTACCTTCATTCCGATGAGCGCCATGTTCATCAACGTCGTAATCTATAGAGGAAGTAGCTAGATTTCCACTCGCACTTGCTCTTACGACCCCATTCAACACCGCGTGCATTTATTCTGTTTTTACCTTCCTGTGTCTTTTTTTTTAACATAGGCGTCACCACTTATCAAGGCCGAAAGGCCACTCAAGGATAAGGGTTAAAGAGTGTACAGCAGTCAAAAGGACAATCGATAGTAATGGAAGTTCGGTAAATTTGTTAACTCAAGTGTAACGGCTCATCAGAAACTTGTTCACGTTAGACTTGAAGACAACCATATTATAGACAGCTGGAAAGCAGGAAAACGGAAGACAATTCCACAGGCGTGCAGTTCTAAGAAAGAAGCTTTGATCATAGAATCTATGTTTAGGTTTAGGCACAGATAAAGAATGCAGGGAATTATTGATAATGTTTTCAGCTAGACAATTGTTTCTTGTGAAAGTTTGGTGAGGGGATACCATAGATTGAAGCTCAGTCGAGCATTTTCCATGAAAATAACGATAAAGCAGAGACAAACTCGCAACATCTCTTCTGTGAGATAGAGGTTGCAGCGAAGAGAAAAGGACATCTCCCACCAGGCCACGAAGTCTATTTTGAACCCTATCAAGGCAAAACAAGTCTTTTCTAGCAGCTTCTGCCTATATGTGGCAACAGTATTCCATACTTGGACGTATCTGGCGCTTATATAGATAGAGAATTACATAAACAGTGAGATATCTACTGGATCGATAGAAGGATCCGACCATTTTTCCAGCGGTCTTGTCAACAGATTTGATGTACGTATTCCATTTAAGATCAGGAGTAAAGGTCAAGCCCAGAAGCCTGTCAAAACTTGAGACCTCCCCAAGACAAGAGCCATTCATTTTAATTGATGCCAGATGGGGATCAGAACGTTGATGATGTAAAGATAGAAGCTTGGTTTTAGATGCATTAAAAGAAACCAGCCACTCCTTTCCCCATTGTACAACGTGATCAAGATCAGAGGGGAGAGAATCAGAGAGAACTTGATCGTTTACTGTCTTAGATGTGCTACCATAGATGGTAGTGTCATCAGCAAATATCATCATCAATAAATAAGTTATCCGCGTTACTTTACCTTTTCGCCTTGAATGTTCTATAATTCTACTCAATCATTTTTTTTTTTTTACAAAGTCACCTCTTATCAAGGTCCGGAGGCCACTCGAGGATACAAGTTAATAAATTACTGTAGTCACTGGGACGATATCGGAGTAATGGTTAGTGGTGGAAATTTGATAAATTGGATTAGTTAAGGGGACTGCTCATAAACAACTTGATTACATTGTGCTTGAAGACAACTATATTGTAGTCAGCTGGAAAGCAGGCAAAAGGAACGGAGTTCCAGAGGCGTGCTATTCTAAGAAAGAATTTTTGCTCATGGAACTCACGTTTAAGTTTAGGCACAGATAAAGAGTGAGGGAAATTATTTATAATGTTTTTTTTTTTTACTTGACTGAAATGAGAGCAAACTACCTTCGTAGATTTAATCAAGAGTCCCGTTTAAAATTTTATACTGATTTACGAGTTCGACGAAATGCACGTGAAGAAGGACGGAGGTACCATCGATCGAAACATTGTGAATATATCAAGCAAGATGAGAACGGTAGTTCGAATAATCCAAATAATACGAATCCTGTGTATTAATCGCGCATGCGATTCGGAAACATTTATTTTAAACCATACGTATGTGCAACGCGCCTGTTCACTGGTTGGTTTTCCTGACTCAGGGCTTTTCCACAATACAATTCTATACAACTTATACCTGGAACAGCAATCACCAGACAAATTATCATTATTCATAAATAAAACAATTGAATCGATAACACCGACCCAAGAAGACGATAGGTTTATTGAGTTGCACCACAAAATGACACCACAATTTAATGCATCATAACGCCAAGGGTGTAAATTCCATATAGAAATGTTGATTTAATTTGAATAAAATACAATACGCATCAAGTGCGCTTGAAAGCCAAATCACAACGTAATATTAGGAAAATAAATAAATATTTTACTTGTTTTAAATTGATAACATAAATATATTTCAGAGTTAGACTCCATCTTCAGTATGTTGTTTTTTCTTTCTTTTTTCTTCTTTCTTTCCATGTTGTAAAATTGGAGAAAGAAACGTCTGTTTGTAAAGAGCCGCGCGCTGCATCTCAGCGGTTGTGTTTTGAAATGTAAGAACAGTGCGTAGACAACGCGAGAATTACAAACAGACTTTTGTTTCTCCAACTTAACAACATGGCAAGAAAGAAGAAAAAAAAGAAAGAAAGAAAACCACATACTGAGGATGGAGTTTAGCTCCGAAATATATTTATGTTATAAATTTCAAACAAGTAAAATATTTATTTATTTTCCTGATATTACGTTGCGATTTGGCTTTCAAGCGCACTTGATGCGTATTTTATTTTATTTTAAATGCATCAAAGTTGGTTAATTACGTCGGTCGTAATTATGATCGTTTGCAAACGTCACGTCCGCTGCGGATTAAGACTATCACTCATAACTGACTAGTGGGGGGGGGGATGTCTTTGGCAGGGCGTAAAATTCTCTTAAATGTGATATTTTAATTTCTCTAGATTTCGTATATACATATTATATAGAGTCCTGATTTCGTATATATATATATATTATTATAGAGTCCTGATTTCGTATATATATATATATATTATTATAGTCCTGATTTCGTATACATATTATTATAGAGTCCTGATTTCGTATACATATTATTATAGAGTCCTGATTTCGTATATACATATTATTCTAGAGTCCTGATTTCGTATACATATTATTATAGAGTCCTGATTTCGTATACATATTATTATAGAGTCCAGATTTCGTATACATATTATTATAGAGTCCTGATTTCGTATACATATTATTATAGTGTCCTGATTTCGTATACATATTATTATAGTCCTGATTTCGTATATATATATTATTATAGAGTCCTGATTTCGTATATATATATTATTATAGAGTCCTGATTTCAGAAGTAAAAGAAACGTATTTAGGTGTCATCGGCTACAACGGAAACCGAAACTGTAGCATTCAAAGCTGGTTACGTTACCACTGTATCAACGTGACACGCATATAAATCGATTAAAAACTAACAATTAAACCAAGATGAATGTACAAAGTTTTTAACAATTTTTTCAATTTTGACCATTTTTTACCATTTTTGACCATTTTGAAAACTATTTTAACTGACTTAAAACCCATAAAAGAACGGCTCATAAAAAATTCAATCATTTGAGGCCCCTGGCGCCGCTCTGCGACTTTTAGTTTCGGAGAGATAGAGTTTGAAAATACGGAGACAGACAGACAGACAGACAAACATATAGCCGTTTATATGATAGATTAGCCTGGGTGTCCAGCATTGCCTGAGTAGTTGGAGGTATGTGTTGAGCAAAGAAAAAAGGGGGGGGGCGTAGTAGGCAGGCAGGCTCGAACCCGTACCGCGAAGGAGGAAAAGAATGTGAAAAAACGCGTGACGTCTTTGCTGTTGCGCCCATCGCCAAACCGGAAATAACGAAGGTTTAAATAAAGGCTAGTCAATCATAAAGATGGGATGACTTTCGAAAATATTGGCGAAGAAAGCGACTCATCCCTGTAGAAAAGTGCCTAGTTCAGGGTGAAGGAATTAATGTTTTTATCAATTTTTCGGTATTTGTCGTACAAAGGATCAGGTTTCCAAACGATACCGATCTCGTGAAAATCTGTTGCCTCTGTCAAAAGTTTTTGAGAGACATACAAACATACATACATCAATACATACATACATACATGCATACATTTAAACAGACAGTTGGAATTTATATTATAGACTAGCAGAGAGTATCCGGCGTTGCCCGGGTGTTTAAAGATGTGTGTGTTAAAAAAACAACGTTGGCTGGGTTTTTGGAGGTGTAAAAGAAAAAAAAGTTTTATCAGGAAGGTAGGATTGAACCCCAAAGCCTTGACGCAAAGGTGAAAGCGAAAGCTAAAAAAAAAACGGCAGGCATCTAATAATCTCAGCCACGAGGGGACAGGAATTAGTAAGCCTGTTAAGTTAAGGTTTATAAAGTGACATATACAGGTGCGAGGAAGTTAAGTGGCGTGATGCTTGACCTAGTTTTGCACTGCAAGCCAGTTACTGCTTCCCCCGCCCCATCATTCGCTTTTCAAAGACGCGGCGATCCAAAATAACTGGTAAGAGTGAGGCAAATTAAAGATAGCCATGAACCCCGTTCTTAAGTCGTAGTTATTATGATTTAGACGTGATATAAAAAGTTTTAAGAAGGAGCGAGCCGACCCAGAAGGCCGACGAAAAAAGCCATTTGCGGACATACAGAAAAAGTGCACACACACACAGTTTTGCTTTCATATTTATAGACTAGCGAGGGGTACTCGGCGTTGCCCGGGTGTTTGTAGGTGTGTGTGGTTTTTGGTAAATGAAAACTCCGGGGGGGGGGAATAAAAAAAACTGATTGCTTTCGGGCATTTCCGGCGATAAAAATACCACCAGTATTAGTGTCGTTTTTATTATCCGAAAAAGCCTATCCACATGCGGCGAGCGAAAAATGTTGAATATTTATATTTTGAAAGTCGAGCAAATTAAATAGACAGGCGACCTCCGTTGTTAATTCGTAGATATTATGATTATATGGGATATAAAAAGTTTTAAGAAGTTGTGAGCCGACCCAGCGCTTCTCGAAAAAAAGCCTTTTACAGACATACACAAAAAGCGAACATACATACATACATACATACACACATTTTCGCCTTTATATTTATAGATTACTAGCGGGGGCGTACCCAGCGTTGCCCGGGTGTTTTCTCTGGCGTGGGGGTGTTAATCAAAACATAAGAATAAGCGAAGTAAATATTTTTAAACATTAAAAATGTTAAAACTTAAAAAAATCGAAAAAAAAACACCAAAAAAACTAACGTAAGGCAAACGAACGATGTTAAATTTAAAAATCGGAAAAACAAAAAAAGAAAACAGAAAAACGAACGTTAAAACATATTTAAAAAATCTGAAAAATAAAAACAAAAAAACACGTGAAAAATGGCTTAAATAAACCTGTTTCAATATTAAAAATTAAAAAATCGAAAAAAAAAGGCATCTCACACCACGATTCGAACACGAAACCTTTAGATTATAAGGCCGTCCTCTAAGCTACTGCGCTAAGACGACGTCGACGAAATTGGATTGGTTTTTTTTAATATTTAAACTAAATCATGTTCCGACGTCATTTGCGCATGCGTAGAAACGAACTTGTCATGAGAGGACGGTTTTTGCTGACCCCTCCATGTAGAAAACTGATGATTTTAGGGTGAAGGAATTAATATTTTTGGCCAATTGTTCGATATTTCTCGGGCGAAGGATCGAGCGCGAAAATGTTTTCAGCGAATTAGTTATAATATTAGCAACTTAATTATAATATTGCTAATATTTTCTCCTCTAAGAAGATTGGTAGATATCAATAACCTATAGATCAAGGGGATATACTAATTAAAATGAATTCTTTGTCTTTGATATAATAATCATTTCTAGGTTTAAAATTTAACTGACAATGTTTGCCTGTGTAAATAATTCCATATATATATATATATATATATATATATATATATATATATATATATATATGCATGTATCTGTTTGTGTTATTGCATTGTTATTTGGTAGTTCTTGCCTTGTATCAGACAATACACGAGCCTAAAAGAACGACACATTAATATTGCAAAGATTGAATATGCATTTGACATTCATATTTAAAAATATAATATCGATATATGTTGGAAAATATGAATCAGCAGATAAAAAGTGCACTTAGATGCAATTCCTGAATGTCGCGAAAATCCGTGACCCGTGTCGAAAGTTTTTGCGACACATACAAACACACATACATATATACAAACATACATACACATATTTTCGCTTTTATATATATAGACTAGCAGGGGGGTACCCGGCGTTGCCCGAGTGTTTGGAGGAGTGTGTGGTCGGGCGGGGTTGGGTGGTGTTAATGAAAACCTAAGAATAAGCGAAGTAAAAAAAAGAAAACAGAAAAATGAATGTTAAAACATATCTGAAAAATAAAGCGGGGGGTATCCGGGCGGTGTGTGGGAGGAATCAAAACATCGAAAAAAAAAACACACAAAAAAAACTAACGTAAGGAAAACGAACGATGTTAAATGAAAAAATCGAAAAAACAAGAAAGAAAACAGAAAAACGAACGTTAAAACTGCTTTAAAAAATCTGAAAAATAAAAACAAAAAAAAACACGTGAAAATGGCTTAAATAAGCCTGTTTCAATATTAAAATTTTAAAAATCGGTGGGTACCCGGGTGTTTTTGGGTGTGTGTGGTCGGTCGGGGATAGGATGTTAATGAAAACCTAAGAATAAGCGAAGTAAAAAAAAAATAGAAAAACGAACGTTATGTGAAAAATGGCTTAAATAACACTGCTTCAATATTAAAATTTAAAAAATCGGAAAAAAAATCTCACACCACGATTCGAACCCAAAACATTCAGATAATGATCCAACGCTCTAACCAACTGACCAAACACGACATACATGAAATTTTGGCAGTTCTTCAAATATTTAAACTAAATCAGGTCATGACGTCGTCTGACGCATGCGTAGAACTGAGCTCGTCATGAGAGGACGGTTTTTGCTGACCCACCTGTAGAAAAGTGTGGATTTCAGGGTGAAAAAATTAACGTTTTTTTGCCAATTTTTCGATATTTGTCGGACGAAAGATGGCGCTTTCATATGAAACCAAATTTGTGAATTTTTGTTCTGTCTGTCGAAAGTTTTTAGCAGACACAAAAACATACAAACATACATACATACATTTTCATTTTTATAAATATAGATTAATAAACCTCTTTATCCGCTTCGACGTCTTTTTTCTTTTCACATTTCTTTCTTCTCTTTCTCGTTATGATCATCATCATCATCATCATAAACATAATCAGTTTCATCCGTAGAGAAGTGGTGGTGGTTCAGTGACTGACGATGTAAAACTAACAACTTAGGTGTGCCAATTTCGAACCCTGTTCGCTCCACAGAAGCACTTTCACTTAGTAACATTGGCAACCTTCACGTGGTGTCTCCCGTAAGTGCCTGATATTTGTCTAGAAATTATTCTCAATAGAAAGATATCGGGGAAACGAATGTCCACAAAAATCATCATCATGAATGATAATCAAGAAACAAACTACATCAGCATCTTTTTCTTCCACTTTTTCTTCTTTTTTTTACTCCCCTCCTTCCCCTTCTGCCTTCTTCCCTTCTTCCAATTTTTTTTTCAATGTCACCATTTTTTGTTTCTCCTTCCTTTCCTTTCTTTACTCAATCCCTTGATCTGCTCCCTGTCTTTTTCTTTTTCTTTCTTTTTCTTTTTCTTTCTTTTTCTTTTCTGCTTCTTGTTTCTTTTCTTCTTCTTCCACTTCTCTTTTCTTAAATTCCATTTGCTTCAAGCTCATCAGTTTTCTTTTCTCTCTCTCTCTCTCTCTCTCTCTCTCTTTCTTTCTTTCTATGCTGTGTGCCTTTTACACTCTTCCCTATCCCCTCTTCCCCTCTTTCCTCTTCCCTCTCCCTTCTTTCCTCCTCTTTTTTCCTTCTCTCTTCCATCTTCTCTTTCCTTTCTCCCTTTTCCTTCTTCTCTCTTCTCTCTCCCCTCTTCTCTTTTCCCTCTTCTCTCTTCCATCTTCCCTCTCTCTCTCTCCTCTCCCTTATTTCCTCCGCTCTTCTCGCCTCTCCTTTTCCTTCTCTCTCCCCTTTTTCCTCTCTTTTCCCTTTTCACTCTTCTCTCCCTCATATCCCCTCTTCTCTTTTCTCTCCACTTTCCCCCATTTTCCCCCTCCCCTCTCCTCTCTCTCATCTCCCCTTTCTCGTTTCCTGCCTTCCCTCCTTCCTCTTTATGAAACCTACTTTTCATTTTTTTTTTATCCATTCTCTTCCATCGACTCCTCCTTAATCTTTTTTTTTATTACGTATTCATTTTGTAACATCCCATCATTTAACTTCACATATTCTCACATTCTTTCTTTTTTTTTTCTTTTCTTTCTCACCATTTTCTTTCTCCTTTCCCCTTTTTTTCTTTTTCTTTATCTTTTTCAATCTTCATTCATCTTTATCATTCCAACCCATGCTCCTTTCTACTCAGATACCTTTTATCCTGTGTCTGTAATTTGAAAACATGGCTTCTCTAGGTCTATATGATTACCGACCTGCCTTCCTTCTTCCATCTTCCTACCCGACCATCCCGAGCCGCTTCATTCACCGACGAACCCTATTTTCTCATAATGCGACCTCTTCGCCCAAAGAATTCTATACTTTTTTTTTTAAACATTCCCTTTAATAACAAGAGGAATATCACCATTTTTTATTTCGGAATTTACTTTTTTATCATTTTTTTATATAAAATTTCACATTCCGTTCTTAACTCCCACCTCCACCCCCAGGGCCAAAGTGTGGCTAAAGTCGCGCACAAAATTGAATAAAATACCATAAAAGAAAAAGAAGGCGAAACACGAAGATAAAATAAACAAGAAAAAAATTAAGACAAAAATATAAATAGATATTCATAAAATAAGTTCCAGATAAAATAAAAAGCCACTTCTGCAGTTTACGAACCATGCTGCAATAATAAGGTTATCATTTAGAAACATGAATATTTTTAATCTAGGAGGAAGGGAACTTTGTGAACTATTCTGTTCTTTCACCTAATAATTTAATAAACAAAAGATACTGTAAAAATATAATTTAATTTGAAAAATCCTATGTAAAAATATAGCACAATCCGTAAACTGCACAAGTTCCAACAGAAAATCACAGTTAAGATGCGTCCATTAAAATTGTGCGTTTAGAGATAATGTTATTTTAATTAAGAGTGTGACAAACCACTGTGTAACAGACTAATAAGATACGTTTGTTTTTTGTTTTAATTTAAGCTTAACATAATAATACAAACACAATTTTACTCTAAAACGTAACGGAAACACAAAATTAATGTCGCAAATTTACGTGTACCGAATCAAACCAAATCGGCACTCACCCTAGATGGGTTGAATCGGCTTTCTCTACAGGAGAGTTTCATAGGTATTTCAAATTCACAAGCGGTTCCCAGTCACTTGCATATCCCAGTAAGAGGAAATGACCACTTGCAGTTCTTGTAAGTGTCATCGTCCTCTTACATACAGTGGCAGGTATTTAAAAACAGTCACCCATCCGTTAATAACGAGACATAACATTGCTTAACTTCGGTGTTCTAACGAGAACCGATATGTCAAGGTGATTTTGCTTATAAACTTATGTGTGACAAAGGAAAGCGATTTTTATTTCCAAGTGTCATAGACTGAAATAACGTCCTTTTCAAATAAAATTGTGACAGACAGACGAAATGTCTATTCAAAACTTAAGCGTGACAGACCAAATAAAATGCTATATGGAATTACGCGTGACATAACAGCGATAATGCTATTATTTTTTTTATTTTTTAATTACATTTTCACACCAAACAAGGCACATTGCCACTTTGATGTAGGGGGCTACTATCAGGGACATAAGCTACAGGGGTACTATGTGGGGAGTTGGGCAGCAAGATGTCGGTTCACGTTACACTTGAACTTCTGCATGTCAGTACAGTTGGGGAAGCAGGGACCCGGAAGGGAATTCCAAAGTCTAGCGGTTCTGGGGAAGAAACTACTGGAGTAGAAGGCTCTCTTACATCTAGGGATCTCAACTGTGAACGGGTGGGATTTTGCTGCCTGTCGGGGGTATTTACGTTAAGGGGGTACAAGTGCATGCAGTTCGTCAGAGCATTCACCGTTAAAGTACTTATAGAACAGGCAGAGGAATGCAACATTTCGTCGATGGGGCAGAGGCTTGTCTAGGAGTGAGATGTACCAGCCCAAATATTACAACAATACTCCATACATGGGCGAATTTTAAACTATAACGTGACAGACCCGGAAAATCATACATTATTTAATTATTTATATTGAGATGAGTTATATTTATTGACTTGTTTATTGCGGACTATTATCCTCATCTTCTTTTCATGGCGTTTCGGTCAACTATTCTCTGGCCTTCGTCATGTGGTAACCACGACGGCATAGGAACTCTGAATCTCCTCATTTCGGCATAGGAACTCTGAATTTCGGCATAGGAACTCTGAATCTCTCATTTCGGCCCGGCGTTGCCTGGGTGTTTGGAGGCGTATGCTGAACAAAAAAAAAAGTCAATTTTTTAACCTTTTACCCCGATATGACGCCTTAACATTTATTTTTTCGGGCTCAAATCAAGTTATTAAGTTAGATCCATGTCCAAGGAACCTATATCTAAAATTTCAAGTGTTTAGACACAAAATTGTCGGAGGAGTTTGGTGGGGTTCTTAAAGGTCAAATCGTTAAACTTTGATCTCTTAACAGCAAAAATTTTGGCCGAAAACCGCATCCCATCAATTTTCCCACATCTCAGTACCCTGTATATTAAATTTCGTGTTTGTACACTTAAAATTGACAGAGTTATTGTGTAGGGAAATGTACACAGACATACAGACAGACACACACACACACGTCCACTTTTATAGATATATAGACATATAGATAGATTAAACAAAAATATGTACGTATACATAAATATATATCGAAACAATTTTGTGTTTACTATAAACTTTTTACGCAAATATTACGCAAGTATAAATCATGTAGAATATCTGCATGAATATAATTACACGTAATAGTTAACTAAAGATGATCAGCGCATAAAAAAAACGAAAAAAACTAATAGGGAATTAATTAAAATGAATGTTTAAAAGAATATGCAAATTAACTAGATCTTTTGCAGATAAATGCAGTTGCACGATCCATATATAAGAAAATTGTATTTTCTTTTTAAATAAATAGAAAACCGGGTTTTAAATATGAGTATCAATGCACACAAAAGGAAAACGAATTTATAGGATTAAAGAAAGAAGATAGATATAGATTTATTACCACCTGACGAAGGCCAGATGAATAGTTGGCCGAAACGTTGTGAAACAACATCTTAAAAAGATGAAGATGATAGTCCGCAATAAATAAACTAACCGGAAAGCTTATTTCAAACTTAAGCATAACCGACCAACTCTATTAATATCTCGAATAGAAAGATCATAAATGGAGGCTAAGCAGTAGCTAAGTAGCTATTCTTAGCTCCTTGACAACACAAACACACGTGGTCGGAAAAATACCGGTTTATCGGTACCTCGGTATATAGCATTTTTGGAAACATATCGGTAACTCGGTCTGGTAGGGTTAACTTGTTCCCGTCTGCCTCAAACTGTAACTGATTACGTTTACTGCTACGCTATCTCCTTACGTATTTAGTTTACGTTCCTATTGACTTGCCTCTCCACGAGAGCAGACACAAGGTCGGGGTTTTTTTTAATCTGGGGAAAATCCGGCTCCCCCAAAGGGGCACTCTGGACAGAAAAAAAAAATTGGCCCCAGTCATGAAGATTTTCTCTTTCGCTGACCGGGGGCAAAATGGTAAAGCGTAGCACCAGAACAGATACTACACTGTAATCTTGGCGCGATGTAAGAACTATTTTGACATAAATAATTTTATCTCTAAATATTTTTTTCGTTTTGATAACATTCTTTTTTGACATTCTATTTTTGCAAATGTCAATAACGATCATAATAACAATCGTCCAGCTAACTTGGCGTTGCCTCGGCGAATATCTTAACACTGTGAACACCCGGGAGAATTTCATGCTAATCAGAACATCCTGAGGCACGATTTTCGTGAGCCGTATGCAGAAATCTAGCTTTATTGGTAAAAAAAGCAAAATATACTTGGCCTTCGGGACAAGATCAAAGTGTAGCATCTGTTCTTCAGATGCTGCACTTTGATTTCTTGTTCTCTGTCAGTGGAGGAGAAATCCTTCACGACTGAGACAATTTTTATTTTTGTTCCTTTTCTCCACGTTAAAAACCGACCCTGGTGTCTAACTCTGTCCTCGTGGGGAGGCATTGTAAATAGGAACAACAACAACAACAAAAACAACAACAGCAACAACAACGACGACGACATCGAGCAAATCAACTAATTAAAATTGTTACGAGAAGTTCGGGGTGGGGGGAATGGGTGTGTCAAAGAAAGGGCGTGTCAAAAAGTGGGCGTGTCTAGCTGAAGAGGTCATCAGGTTTTTTCAATGTTGACTGTGACAATTGTCACATCTGATTGCCTTTTTTCAATGGAAGAATTCTTTAAGAGGAAAAGACGGAACTTCATGGGGAAGCTTCCTTTCATTTTTCACACGTTGTTATGTTTTTTACTCGTTTTTTTTTTTTTACTTTTTTTTTACGTTTTTCCTCTTGGTTAAGATTTTTTTCTTATGTTTTCTTTGCAGTTTGCATTTTTATCGTTTGTATTTTTGTTGATTTTTGTTTTGTTTGTTTTTTCTTTTATTTCCCTTGAATTGATCTAATTTTTCTTTTCTTTTTTTTTTGCTTCTTTCAATTTTTCTTATCATTACGTTATTTCTTCTTCTTCTTCTTCTTCTTTTTCGTCTTCGTCTTCTTCTTTCTTCTTCTTTTTTCTTCTTTTCTTTTTTCTCCTTCTTTTTCTTCTTTTTTTTCTTCTTTTTCTTATTCTTTTTTATTCTGCTTCTTTTTCTTCTTCTTCTTTTTCCTCCTCTTCTTCTTTTTCTGCTTCTTCGTTTTCTTTTTCTTCTTCTTTCTTCTTCTTTTTCGTCTTCGTCTTCTTTCTTCTTCTTTTTTTGCTTCTTTTTCTTTTTTCTCCTTCTTTTTCTTCTTCTTTTTCTTTTTTCTTATTCTTTTTTATTCTTTTTCCTCCCCCTCTTTTTCATTCTCGTTTTCTTTTTTCTTTTTTTTCTCTCATTCTTTTTCTTTTTCTTCTTCTCTTCTTCTTCTTTTTTATTCTTTTTCTTCTTCTTTTTTATTCTTTTTCTTCTTCTTTTTCTTCTTCTTTTTCTTCTTCTTCTTCTTCATGTTTTAGACATTTTCTTTTCTTTTTCTTCCTGTAGTATTCTGGGTTTTGTAAAAATCCACAGATTCGAAAAAGTCGTAAAAAATTCAAATATAACAAATAAATGTTACCAAAGGCAATATGGGTTACTCTTCTATTTATATACAAAAGTGTTTGTGGTTTTGCTCATTTTAAAATGTTTAATCGGCTCGTAAAACATATAATGTCTAACGTTCCGTGAGAACAAGCAATATGTCGCGATTTTGCTCCTAAAATTAAAAGTTTTAAAAATGAGTTCCAACTTAAGAATATACAAAATACTGTTAGAAACATACTAAATATATGTTACACTGAGATATAATGAGTGGGTTTTTAACACTAATTTGTATAATTTTTTAGTTTTAACTCATTTTCTAATCTTTGAATATTAGGAGCCAAATCGCAGTCATTTTCCTTGTTTTCACGTAACACTAAACATTATATGTTTTTCGAGCGGATGAAACGTTTTAAAGTTAGTAAAACAATTAAAAACATTTCCAGATAGATATATAGAAATATATAATATCTGGATATATAAAAACATATATTGCCTTTGGTATCATTTATTTGTTGTGTATTTGAATTTTTTAAAATTATTTTTGGAGATCTCTTTGGTTGGTTGGTTGTTTTTGTTTTACGGCATATCAACCTTTTTCAGGTTATTTAATGCCGAATCTAGTTTTTTTTTTTTTTTACACAGTGATCACCACTTATCAAGGCCCGGAAGCCACTCAGGGATAAGGGTTATTGCAAGTACATTACGTTAGTGAGGAGATTTGCTGAAATGTTTACTTAAGGGGGCGGTTCATTAGGAATTTGTTAACATTGGACTTGAAGACATCCAAGTTGTAGTCCGGAGGGAAGCAGGCAGGAACGATTATTAATGGAGTATATTTCTTTTTACGTCAGATTCTATTTAACCCATAGTTGGGACCCTAACAGGTACTACCACTCCGGGTCAGAGTGGACCTGGGAGCAATGGCAATTAAAGGGTGGCTCCACACTCCCTAAAGGCCACAAGGTGGGGCCTCACCATCGGATATAGTTTTAGGTCATATCCAGGACTGTAGATCTCTTTGGATAGTAAAACGAACCCGTTTTTTTCCCCCCCCATTTTCTTCTTCCTGTTTCTCTTCTCTTTCGTTTTCTTTCTTGCTTCCGTGTTTGGCATTTTCTTCTTCGTTTTTTTTCTCCTTCTTTTTTTTCACATTTATTTTCCTTCTTTTATTCTTCTTTCGTATTAGACTGTTCTTATTCCTCTACGTTTTCTTTTTCTTTTTCTTTTTTTATTTCCTCTTATCGTTACCTTTCTTTTTCATTTCTTCTTATAGCTTTCTCTTTGTCATTTTTTCTTCTTCATCTTTTTCTTTTTTCTTTCTTCTTTTTCTTTTTTTCTTCTTGTTTCTTGTTCTTCTTCTTTTCCTTTATTCTTTCTTCTTGATTCTTTTTTCTTTCTTCTTGATATTTTTCTTCTTTTTCTTTATTTCGTTTTTCTTTATTTTCTTTTTTCTTCTTCTTTTTTTATTTTTTCTTTCTTCTTGTTTCTTCTTTCCGGCTTCTTTCTTTCTTCTTCTTTTTCTTTTTTGCTTGCTTTTCTTTTTTCTTTCTTTCTTTCCTTTTCTTTTTCTTTTTTGTTTGCTTTTCTTTTTCTTTTTTGTTTGCTTTTCTTTTTTCTTTCTTCTTTCTTTCTTTCTTTCCTTTTCTTTTTCTTTTTTGTTTGACTATCGTTTTTCTTTATTCTTGTCTCTTCTTTCTTGTTTTTTTCTTTTCCTTTCTTTTTTTTTGCCTTTCTTTTAAATTTAGACATTTTTAAAAGTTTGGTTTTTCTTACGTCTCGCCTTTCTTTATTGCTTATTTTTATTCTTTTTTTGTTTTCTTTTTCTTCTTCATCTTTTTTTCTCATTTTCATCTTTTTTTCTTCTTTTTTTTCTTTTCCTTTTTTTTGCCTTTCTTTTAAATTAAGACATTTTTAAAAGTTTGGTTTTTCTTACGTCTCGCCTTTCTTTATTGCTTATTTTTATTCTTTTTTTGTTTTCTTTTTCTTCTTCATTTTTTTTTCTCATTTTCATCTTTTTTTCTTCTTTTTTTTTCTTTTCCTTTTTTTGCCTTTCTTTTAAATTAAGACATTTTTAAAAGTTTGGTTTTTCTTACGTCTCGCCTTTCTTTATTGCTTATTTTTATTCTTTTTTTGTTTTCTTTTTCTTCTTCATCTTTTTTTCTCATTTTCATCTTTTTTTCTTCTTTTTTTTCTTTTCCTTTTTTTGCCTTTCTTTTAAATTAAGACATTTTTAAAAGTTTGTTTTTTCTTACGTCTCGCCTTTCTTTATTGCTTATTTTTATTCTTTTTTTGTTTTCTTTTTCTTCTTCATTTTTTTTTTCTCATTTTCATCTTTTTTTCTTCTTTTTTTTTCTTTTCCTTTTTTTTGCCTTTCTTTTAAATTAAGACATTTTTAAAAGTTTGGTTTTTCTTACGTCTCGCCTTTCTTTATTGCTTATTTTTATTCTTTTTTTGTTTTCTTTTTCTTCTTCATCTTTTTTTCTCATTTTCATCTTTTTTTCTTCTTTTTTTTCTTTTCCTTTTTTTTTGCCTTTCTTTTAAATTTAGACATTTTTAAAAGTTTGTTTTTTCTTACGTCTCGCCTTTCTTTATTGCTTATTTTTATTCTTTTTTTGTTTTCTTTTTCTTATTCGATTTTTTTCTCATTTTCATCTTTTTTTTATGCTTTTTGTTTCCTTCTTTTGTGTTCTATCTTTAAACATTTCCATGAAATAAAACCTTTACTATTGTTTTTCTTGTTGTTTTCTCTATTATTTTCCTTTATTTTTCTTTCCTTCTTTCTTTCTTTCTTTCTTTCCTTGTTTATTCTTTTTTATACGTTTTCTTTACTGAACTATTTTCTCACTTCTTCTTCCTCTACTTCTCTTTTTCCTTTCTTTCGTTTTTCGCTTTTTCATTCTAGTTTCAGATCTTCTTCTCGCCCCCTTTTTTTCATACCTACCCTAACCCTAACCCTAACCCTAAACCTAACCCTAACCCCCCTTTTTTCATTTGTTTGTTTTTTATCCTTTTTTTTTTAATTTGCTCCCTCTTATTCTCTTTTTCTTTCTCTCTCTCTCTCTTCTTTTCTTTTTCAGTTTCTACTTTTTCTCTATCTTCTTCTACTTTTTCTCTATCTTCTTCTTTTACTACTACTACTACTACTACTAATAATAATAATAATAATAATAATAATAATAATTAATAATAATAATTAATGATAATAATTAATAATAATAATAATACACAATTCAATTTGTTTCCTTTTTATTTTTATTTTTGTCTTTGTTTTCCTTTTCCTCTTTGTAAAGTTATTCTATTTTTTCTTTTTTTACTCCTTTTTTTCTTATCTTTGTTTTTTTTCTCCTTTCTTTTTCTTCAATCGTTTCTTTTCCTTGCTGTCCGTTCGTTTGTTGTTGTTTTTTTTTTTGCTTTTGTTGTTGTTGTTCTTCTTCTTCTTTTTCTAACTCCTACTCCTCCTCATTATCTTTTTTCTTTTCCTCGTACTTGTTTCTTCTTCACTTCCTTCTTCTTTTTCGTTTGTTTGCTTTTTTTTTATCGGTTCCATCTTTCTTTGTTTCTTTCTTTTGTTTAAATTTTTTCTCTTTCTTTCATTTTTGCAATTCCACTTTTAATTTAAATTTTTTTTTTCTAACGACCTGTTCTTTTTCTTTTCTTTTTTTCTTTTCTTTTTTCTTTTCTTTTTCTTTTCTTCTTTTCTTTTTATTTTCTTTTTTCTTTCATAATTCATTCACAAGTTCCTTCTTCTTTGTGACAATTTTCTTTCAGTTTCTCTTAGCACTTTACTCATCAATGTTTTCTCTGCGTTAGCTCTTCCCTTCCCTATCCTCTCCCCCCTCTCTCTCCTCCTGTCTCTTTCTCTCTCTCCTTCTCTCTCTCTCTCTCTCTCTCTCTCTCTCTCTATATATATATATATATATATATATATATATATATATATATATATATATGTATGTATATACCTATCTGTTACTCCCTCTCCATCACCTATGCGCGCGTGTGCTAGCATGAGTAATCGTTCCTTAAGCCCCTTTTACATTGACAGGGTTCATCAAGTACGTGAATAATGTTCACATTTAAAGGACCTCAAATCGAAGCCGAATAGAGCATTACGCGCCACACACAAAGCGTTTTGTCTCTCAATCCAATTTCCAAGACCCATTAAAAGAACATGGCCGATTCCAATCCGACACAGGAAATGAAAAAAGGCAAATCGCTCCAGTGGATGCAACGACTAACAATAAGATGGTGGTGGTGGTGGTGGTGGTGATGGGGGCTGGGCAGGATGACCTGGTCTTTTATATTCAAGGTCAAGAAAGATCCAAAGGCGTACATGTGTTGTGTTTGACCGAAACAAAGAAATATCGTCATCAGTAGAATGTAGTTATAAATCGGGCCGAATTCGTCAGCAAGACCCCAGACATTGTTCGTTGTCGTTTCTCTACACAATCGGTAAGGTGCATCGTGGGTGTGTTCCAGAAAATACTTCCTTCGTTCCAACGGGATCATACCACGGCCACCGCCCGTTTGAATTACATGCGGAACCTGTTTTCCCGGGTCCATGCTGCTTGGCGTTTTCAATGATGTTATATCGTATCCTGGTTTTATTTATAGTTTTCTGATATTGTAGTCAATATATATATATATATATATATATATATATATATATATATATATATATATATATATATATATATATATATATGCTATATTAACAAAACCAAGACTTAAAAAAAGGAATTGATAGCAACAAAAGGTGTATTTCATTGTAAGTTACAATTGTTTAAAGACCGATTCGACAATTTCGAGCATTATAGCGTTTGAAAATTTTCACATATTAAAGAAGTTTGAAGAAAGGCTGATAAAATTAAAACTTTCAAACGCCATAATGCTTGAAATTGTCCAATCGGTCTTTAAACAATTGTAACTTACAATGAAATACACTTTTTGTTGCTATCAATTCCTTTTTTTAAGTCTTGGTTTTGTTAATACAGCATATATATATATATATATATATATATATATATATATATATATATATATGCGGTGTGTGTGTGAATATATATATATAAATATAAATATATATATATATATATATATATATACATGTATATATATATAAGACGGTCAACTAGTTTTTATGTACAGATCATCCTGTAATGATTAGATCACTGTGACAGACGTTAAAAAGCATTTAAATAATAAATGTTTTTCAATTTCAACAGTATTTCTCGCGGTTAACGGTGGCCGAATGGATTAGGTCCTTGCTAATTAAGCCAGACATGGCTTCTATTGCCGGGTTTGAATCTATCAACTGGTGTTAATCGTGACACCCTGCACTGGTGATTCCCGAAAGGATGAAATACTAGTGTCTGTAGGTAGTTAATAATCATTTTAGTAAATAATTATGTATATATATATATAAAGTAAAAAATGGTCACACACTTTTTGAAGACACTTATTTTTAAAGTAAAATTTAAATGGGAATATGAAACTTTGAAGTGTCGAATATAATGATAAAATCATTTTTATTTACTGATTTTGTTTTTTTTTTTGTAAAAATGGACTTACAAAAAAAATCAGTAAATAAAAATGATTTTATCATTATATTCGACACTTCAAAGTTTCATATTCCCATTTAAATTTTACTTTAAAAATAAGTGTCTTCAAAAAGTGTGTGACCATTTTTTACTATAAATCCCGCTCGAAACTGGAGCATTATACAATTGAAACCACCGGAACGGCACGTAAATTCTTTTCTCTTCGTCATAACACCAAAATGAAGAAAAAGAAATTCACGAACCGGGCTTTCGACCCTTATGAGGCTATTTATTAGCGAAATATCGTACTTACAAAAAAAAAATCAGTAAATATATATATATTAGCAGTTCCGCCCGACTTCGCTCGGGTCCTATGTACTGTAGCCTTCGTTTACGCTACGCGCGAGCATAAAGGAAAGCTGGTAAATATGCAATCGCGTACCGAACTGTCTTGTCCAAAAACCTTTAAACACGAAAGAAAATGGCCCCTCTCTCAGGAGGCCAGAAAGTGGGTACACATGTTAAGCTCGATTGACATTGAAAAGTGATCATCCACTTTTCAAAAAAGTAATTTCTGCATATCATGTAATGTAATAAGAAACGATGGGAAACTTCCGAAAAAATCGGAAAACCGGAAAGCAGAGAAAGAAACATCGAACAAAGCGAAATAAAACGGAAATGATGTATTATATGTTTATTTATAAAAAAAAGGAAAGCAGCCTTTTGTTTTGTTTGTTTCTTTTAGTGTAATAAAACAACGTATAAGTAAGCGTGTTGCGTTTCACCCAAATTCCAATCCAGTTTTTTTGTATAAACCGAACCCTGTGTTCGTTTGTAACTGTCTCTTGTGTAACCCCACACTGATAAAGCTCGGCTAAGACCCCTTTTTGTCTGGAAACTCTCAGCTCGTATCGTCTGGTCCTTTTCTGAGGGTTGTTACATTGAATTCTGTATGCTGAAAGCAAATATCGAAGCAAAACAAACTCGTGAAATTCTATTCTATAGAATTAATTTCACAAACTTATGTACAAATAATTTTACAAATATCATTCAGTTCTTAGTAAGTTTTTTCAAAGTCACAAATCTCTTCACAGACAGCGTCAGACGGGCGGAGGAGGAGGAGGAGGAGGAAGAGTCACGTCTCCAGGGAACGGCGGTCTCCACACGATCTGTGCCCCTCGGAATCAAAAAGTAATCTGACTAATTTTTGAGCGTATCGACCCGATATGGGTGAGGTGGAAAGTTTCCCCAGCCAATCAAATCACGCTCAACCCCAAACTGCGGGTGTGCGATTCAACCGCGATCTGAAACACAATTCAATATTAAAATCCCATGACGCTAAGGTCACCACCCATCACTCAGCCAGTACGATATATCCTTCTGACATCCTCACATTTCCTGTTGTTGAGTTTGTCTTCTTTTTTTTCAAATAACAAAATATCCCAGGTTTTCCCATCAAAAAGCAAATATATCTATTTTGACAATGAATTAAAATATATCTATATTTATGCACCCTAAATTCTCGGGGAACCTACCGTTACCCGGGATCGGTCAAAAGCTATCTTAGCATAGTTACTCGGCTCTCCTCGGGTCGCTGGGAGGGATCTAAAGCTCCCCAATGAGGGCAATTGCTCTCTCAGGTTGATTACGTCACACTTGTGAACGATCACGAACGGTGTAAATGGGTGGCGGTGGAATGAGGAGTTTATTAGAGAGAGAAGAGTTTACTACTTCCATTGATCCTAACTGATTTTCGCAGTGAACTCTCACCAAATGAAATATAGGAATCTAAGATCAGCGACATTATGGAAAGCTAATATGCCTATAACCCACCTCAGATATTGTGCTGCAGTTTGTGAATATTACACGTGCATAAAATATCTTGATTTTTAATCCTAATAAGATCAAACTCAGAGGGGAAAAATGAGTTCATTATATATATAGATAGAAAAGAAGAAGAAAGATAGAGGAAGAAAAGAAAGAAGAAAGAAGAAGAAAAGAAGAAGAAAAGAAGAAGAACCCATCTAACCCTAACCCTGACCGTAACCCTAACCTTAACCCTAACCCTAACCCCAACCCTAACTTTAACCCTAACCCTAACCCTAACCCTAACCTTAACCCTAACCTTAACCCTAACCCTAACCCTAACCTTAACCCTAACCCTAACCCTAACCTTAACCCTAACCCTAACCTTAACCCTAACTCTAACCCTAACCTTAATCCTAACTCTAACCTTAACCCTAACCCTAACCCTAACCCTAACCTTAACCCTAACCCTAACCTTAACCCTAACCTTAATCCTAACTCTAACCTTAACCCTAACCCTAACCCTTACCCTAACCTTAACCCTAACCTTAACCCTAACCCTAACCTTAACTCTAACCCTAACCTTAACCCTAACCCTAACCCTAGCCCTAACCTTAATCCTAACCCTAACCCTAACCTTAACCCTAACCCTAACCCTAACCTTAACCCTAACCCTAACCTTAACCCTAACCGTAACCATAATCCTAACTCTAACCTTAACCTTAACACTAACCCTAACCCTAACCCTAACCTTAACCTTTATCCTAACTCTAACCTTAACCCTAACCCTAACCCTAACCTTAATCCTAACTCTAACCTTAACCCTAACCCTAACCCTAACCCTAACCTTAATCCTAACTCTAACCTTAACCTTAACCCTAACCCTAACCCTAACCCTAACTCTAACCCTAACCCTAACCTTAACCCTAACCTCAGATATCGTGCTGCAGTTTTTGCACATTACACTTGCATAAAATATCTTGATTTTTAATGCTAATATGGTCAAACTCGGAGGGGAAAAATGAGTTCATTATATATATAGATAGAAAAAAAGAAGAAAAGAAAGATAGAATAAGAAAAGAATGAAGAAAGAAGAGGAAGAAAAGAAGAAAAGAAGAAGAGAAAAGAAGAAGAGAAGATAAATGAAGATTGTGAGAGGCAATAATTACCTCAGTCGAAAAGGATTTGTTCTTCTCCGACTGATGAGGAAAGAGCAGATACTGAATTTTTAATTAATCATTAGAAAATAAAATTAAAAACTCTTTTTTTCCGTGACAGATACTACACTTGGAATTATTTATTCACAAAACAGGTTTTATTTACAAATATTTTTTAATGATTTCTTAAAAATTTGAAACCTAAAGTTTGTTTACTTTTTGCATTTATTTTTATCGTTTGATTGACCGAATTAAAATTCATTCTTTTCAATAAAAATAATCTTATAATAGGAAAAAAATTGTTTATAATCTTTTCAATAGTGCTTTAGCGTATCAACTCACTAGACCCAAAATGAGTTTGAAAATCCCACAAAACTTGTTTCGTGTATGGATTTTTATGCGTACCATTTTATGATCAGAGAAAATTTCTTTCAATCATTTGCATAGAAATCAAAAGTTGAAGCAGAAAGACTTTTATATATAAAAACTCAATACAACAAAACTAAGAGTAGATTCCTGCATGCTTCTCAAAGATCATATAAGTAACTATATAAGATCAGATATGCATATTACCTTCCAGCTTCACGAGTGGTTTGCGATATATGTTTATGACATTCACTTCAAATTCAAAGTGGAAGGAAATTCAAGATGAACAAATATACATCGCCCCATTAGCCTCCTCCCACTTTTCAACAAAATATTTGAGTCCATAATTAACCAAGCTCTAGTCTATCACTTTACAGATGCGAAACTTCTGACTGACCAACAATATTGATTTAGGTGTTCCACAGTAGATATCCTAACTGTAATCTCTGAGCGTATATACGATACACTTGACAAAGCCGTGGAGGGTAGAGCGGTAGCTCTAGATATATCTAAGACTTTTGACAGGGTATGGCATGAAGGTCTCCTCAGGAAAATCAGATCACACGGCATCACTGGACGAATAGTCAACATAATTAAATCCTTCCTAGATAAGAGAAAAATTCAGGTTGTCCTCGACGGTCGTGCATCTAAACAATATGATATAAATGCGGGAGTACCTCAGGGGTCTATCTTTGGACCTTTTTATTCCTAATATTCATAAATGATCTCCATGACAAAATTGTCTCTGTGATGGGTATATTTGCTGATGACACTACGCTCTATAAGAGGTACGACAGGAAAACAATGAACACATATCTAAGGAAATAGCAAAACACTAGAGGAAGACCTCCAATCTGTTAGTGGAATGGGGACAAAAATGGATGGTCACATTCAATGTTGCCAAGACTAAGCTTGTTTCCTTCAATAATTACAAGAAACCTTCTCAACCACTAATAGCAATGGCTAAAGATACATTACCTGAAAATACTTCTTACAAACTTCTTGGCCTAATGCTCACAGGGAATATGAGTTGGAACAGATACATTGAAAGCATTGCCAGGGCCGCTGCGAAGTAGTCTCTCTCTCTACCGTGCTAGAAAGTTACTTATACCTGAAAGTATCCTGTACATCTATAAGGCCACCATTCGCCTATGTATGGAGTATTGTTGTCATATTTGGGCTGGTTCATCTGCTACAAGTCTCTTGTTCTTGGACATGGTTCAAAAGAGAATCGCCAACATGATAGGTCCTGAACTGTCATCTACGCTTCAACCTCTCTTCCATCGAGGAAATATAGCATCCTTCTGCCTGTTCTACAAGTATTTTAATGGTGGATGCTCCGACGAATTACAAGCCCTTGTGTCCCCTCGATGTAACTACCCCCGATAAACCCATCAAGCAGCAAAATCTCACCCCTACACAGTAAAGATAAAGATCCCTAGATGTAAGACGGCCTTCTACTCTAATAGTGTCTTTCTCAGAACTGCTAGACTCTGGAACTCCCTTCCGGGTTCCTGTTTTCCCAACTGTACTGACATGCTAAGGAAATGGCAGAAACACTAGAAGATGACCTCCAATCTGTAGTAGTATGGGGACGAAAATGGTTGGTCACATTCAAGGCTGCCAAAACTAAACTTGTTTCCTTCAATAATTATAAGAAGAGAATGCCACCAATAGCAACGGCCACAGACTCATTATCTGAAAGTACTTCTTTTAAACTTCTCGGCCTAACGTTCACAGGAAACAATTACATTGAGAACATTACCAGAACCGCTGCGAAGAAGGTAGGCTCTCTCTACCGTACTAGAAAGCTACTAATGCCTGAAAGTATCCTGTACCTCTATAAGGACACCATTCGCCCATGTATGGATTATTGTTGTCATATTTGGGCTGGTACATCTGCTACTAGTTCATCACTCTTGGACAAGGTTCAAAAGAGAGTCGCCAACCTAATAGGTCCTGAACTATCATCTAAGCTTCAGCCTCTGTCCCATCGACGAAATGTTGCATCCCTCTGCCTGTTCTACAAGTATTTTAATGGTGAATGCTCAAGCACTTGTACCCCCTCGACATAAATATCCCGGACAAACCCGCCAAGCAGTCAAATCCCACCCCTACACAGTAGAGATCCCTAGATGTAAGAGAGCTTTCTACTCTAGTAGTTTCTCCCCCAGAACCGCTAGACTTTGGAATTCCCTTCCGGGTCCCTGTTTCCCCAACTGTACTGACATGCAGAAGTGCAAGTGTAACGTAAAAAGCCATCTTGCTGCCCAACTCCCCACATAGTACCCCTATAGCTTCTGTCCCTGATAGTAGCCCCCTACATCAAAGTGGTAATGTGTCTTGTTTGAGGTGAAAATGTAAAAAAAATAATATATATATATATATATATATATATATATCAAAGTGAAAGTGTCTGTGTGTGTGTCTGTTTACCTTTCTCTACACAATATCTCTGGAAACTTTCAGTCTACAGATTCGAAATTTTATATACAGGGTACGGAGATTTGGGAAAATCTTTGTAATCGATTTTCGGCCAGAAATTTGGCTGTTAAGGGGACCAAGGTCAACGATTTGAGCTTTTAGCACTCTACTAAACTCCTCCGCCAATTTTATGGATAAACACTTGAAATTTTAGATATAGGTTCCTTGGACATGGATCGAACTTAATAACCTGATTTCAGCCCAAAACAATTAATGTTAAGGGGTCATAATAGGGGTCAAAGTTAAAAAAATTGACCACTTTTTTTTTTGCTCAACATACACCTCCAAACACCCGGGCAACGCCGGGCTTTAATGCTAGTTTTTTTTTTTAAATATAAAAAAAACCTCAATCGAAAAGATCTATTAGCCAGAGTGTTTCGCCTGAAGATAATCAAACTGATGAATCTGATTGGCTCACTACGATACTACATGTGCAAAACTGATTGGCTTTCCAGAAAAATCAACTCCAATCAAATTGATTCGATTATATCAGCTCAGTCCTCTGATATACAAACTGATCCAACCTTATCTGAAATAGTAAAGAGTCACGTGGTGCATGATCGTTGTGGTAATATCTCTAGAAATTCACCTCGCATGGTTGATGGTTAATGTACAAAAAGATATCCTAAAAAGTTTCCACTTGAAACTCAATTTAGCGAAGATGGTTATCCGTCTCATAGGAGATCGCCTGAAGATGGTGGCTTTAAAGCTATGCTTGGCAGGCATGAAGTTGACAATTTGCTTCCCCACGAGAACATATTAGGCATGAGGCTGTTTTTTTAATATGGAGAGGGTGGAGGGGGAAAGGGAATTGGGACCAGCTCCCGAGAGGTGGGAAATGGGAGCTGGATAGGGAAAGTCTCGCTTAAAAGGTGGGTTCTTGCTACCGTGCTAGAAAGCTACTAACGCCCGAGAGTATCATGTCCCTCTATAAGGCCACCATTCGCCCATGTATGGAGTATTGTTGTCATATTTGGGCTGGTGCATCTGCTACTAGTCTCTCACTCCTAGACAAAGTTCAAAAGAGAGTCGCCAACCTAATAGGTCCTGAACTTTCATCTAAGCTTCAGCATCTGTCCCATCGACGAAATGTTGCATCCCTTTATCTGTTCTACCATGACTTTAACGGTTGGCAGGCATGAAGTTAACAATAGGTGGACTGTGTTTATTTGCTTCCCCACGAGAGCAAATTAGGCGTGAGGCTATTTTTTTATGTGAAGAGGGGGGGGGAAAGGGAATGGGGACCAGCTCCCGAGAGGTGGGAAATGAGAAGCTTGTTATATAGGGTTGCCCCTACATAGAGCAGAAACTCATTGCCAGAAGGGCAATTGTCTTTGCTTGCAGCATCTGCCGGAGCAGATACTGTTACATATAGGGGTTTTATTAAAAGAAAGTCTTAGTGAGATATGATGTTGTATCTTAGTGAGAGGGATGTTGATGTACTCAGAGAGAGTGAGATGTTGTTGTAAGAGACTTAGAGAGATTTTTCATGTTAGGAGAGATTCTTATATATTAAATGTTCATTCTTTAGATGTGTAGATTGGAAGAAGAAAGCCCTTAGAATGATGAGATAGTGTTCACTTTTCAGACATTGTGTAGACATGATGTAGATTCTGATGTGGATATGAGAAGTCGAGATGTGTATGAAAAGACATTTTATAACACAAATATATAATACAATTTAACTTTACCTTTTTGTAAGAATCATAAACACAAGACGAGCTTTACAAAACACATGATGGTTTATTTCGTCACACGACCGTGTTTCCATCACCAAGAATTCAAGGCTTCACATTTTTTTTCTTGAAATGACGTCTCGCTTCCTAGACGACTGACTCTCTCCGAGTTTCTTCACTGACTAACTCTAAAGTTTTTTCTCTATTCCTAGAACTTTCTATTTTCCGTGACGTCATACACATGTTAAAACATGTGCCTTCTTTCACGTGTTCTGGACATACGTGTCCAAAACTTTTCCTATACTCAGTAACCTATTTTTCCAATATGTTAAAAACATTATCTTATAAGCTGCATTCTTTCAATTTAAAATTTCATAACAAACTTGATAGTTCACATTCTTTCCTTGAAATATTTTATCTATATTCTAAACAAGTTTGTTTTACATTTTTAAATTCTCACACGTAATCTATTTCTAAAACTAAATTACGAGGTTCGAATTCCGTCTGTTGCTATTTCATTTTCATTTTAACTAAATCTCTCTATTTTCATACTTACATGAAAAGGGGACAGCCCTTATCATGTAACAATACTACATTTTGATCCTTGTACGGATCATTGGATCATTGGATTGTACTTTACTCTCCTTTACTTTCAAAAAGAGATCCTCACAAAATGTTGAATTTTGCAATTCTGTGAAATCTATCAAATATCATCATTGACTTCTGTTATCTGGTCATCTGGTGAGAACCGGTGTGTAAACGTGATTATGCCGTACGAAGATTTGGAAGGCAAGAGGCTGTATATACTGCGCCGTGACATAAAAATTTCCAGGTTGGTATCTGAAGACGCGTTTATTTAACTGGAAGATGTTAGGTTTGAAATCTCGCAAAAGTATGTAATATATATATATATATATATATATATATATATATATATATATATATATATATATAGGGTGTCCACAAAGTCTGGCTGCATAATCTACAGGGTGTCCACAAAGTCTGGCTGCATAATCTAAAGGGTGTCCATAAAGTCTGGTTACATAATCTAAAGGGTGTCCACAAAGCCTGGATACATAATCTAAAGAGGGCCCACAAAGTCTGGCTACATAATCTACGTGGTGCCCACAAAGTCTGGCTGCATAATCTACATGGTGCCCAGAAAGTCTGGCTGCATAATCTACAGGGTGTCCACAAAGTCTGGCTGCATAATCTACAGGGTGTCCACAAAGTCTGGCTGCATAATCTACAGGGTGTCCGCAAAGTCTGGCTGCATAATCTACAGGGTGCCCATAAAGTCTGGCTACATAATCTAAAGGGTGTCCATAAAGTCTGGTTACATAATCTAAAGGGTGTCCACAAAGTCTGAATACATAATCTAAAGGGGGTCCACAAAGTCTGACTACATAATCTACGTGGTGCCCACAAAGTCTGGCTACATAATCTACGTGGTGCCCAGAAAGTCTGGATGCATAATCTACAGGGTGTCCACAAAGTCTGGCTACATTAAGTAGCAAGACTTTGTGGACACCATGTATATATATATATATATATATATATATATATATATATATATATATATATATATATATATATAATCACTTTGTGTGCGTGTGAGAGTTCCTTTCCCAGAGGTTCCGAAACGGCTGAGCCTATTTTTGCAAATTTAACAAAAAGGTCATTTATCTGTCTGGCAGTGTTCTTAGATATGTTTTGTACAGAAATCCATCCAATAAGTATCAAAAATCTAAAAAATACGATCTTAAATATAGTCTTTCTTATAGATTAGAAATAAGTTTTACAGGGGAATATTTTACGTTACACCGGCCAACGGAAATAATAAACTCTCAGCAAATCTTTTCTTCTTAAAAAAAAAATTATTGTCATCTGGAGATATAGCTCAGTAGTAGAACATTCGACTATAGATCGAATGTTGAAGCCCTGGTTTACCTCACCATTTTATTTTAATTTTTTCTCATTAATGAGTTCAATTTATGATATAAGAAAAGATACCATTTAAAATCGCCGCAAATCATTTCTTCGTTTGCATGTTTGAAAATAAACATTGATCAGAAGTGACTTTTTCATTGCAATTCTCTTCAAGCTCAAATATCAGCTGACATGATATTTAAACAAACACAGAACATTTTTGTTATCATTTTTATTTTTATTTTATTTATTTATTTATTTTTATTTATTTATTTTTTTTATTTATTTTTATTTATTTATTTTTTGTTTTTTTTGCGAGTTAGTCTACCGAGTAAATTATTTTGCCAGTATCATTGTAAGATTTGACAACCCTGCCTACAACACTCTTGGAACGTTTCACTTTTACTGAAATCTCTCTAATTCTTTTTTATTTTACTTTTCTTAGTTTGAAAAGATTAAGGGACTCCTTCCTGAGGCTAACACTTGATTCTGTTACAATTTAAATTCATATCCAAGGGTTCTTTTAAGAATAGACGCTGTTCCCTTTATGGCTGCTATCTGTATTTCCTTACAGCTTGGTTTTCCGGGGGTTGCTTCTAAGTATTTTTGAAGGTTTTTTTTTATTAGGCCAGTTGCTCCTGTCACAACGGGTATAATGTTTATTTCTTTCAGAGACATGTCGTTTTTAGATCATTTTTAGGTCCTGATATTTTGTTATCTTTTCCCGTTCAGCTCTGTTAAGGCCCAAATTTGGAACTGTGACGTCGATAATGAGTTCAGTTCTTTCGGGCTTGTTCCATTGGTGTGCTTTTTCTTGTGTAGCTTGTCTTGCAGAGTAATCGTTTTTTGGCGTTTTCCCATGGTGCCGGATGATGCAACGTTTACAAATGACTAAGTAAGGCTTATTGTTTAGAGGAAATCAAAAAAATTTGAATATAGCATACTGTTTACATTGTCTTTCTCAATTTTGTCCCTTACTTTTGGACGTTCCTTATTTTGAAAATAAATAAATCATTGTTATAATTCTTTTCCTATCCTTTGCAAATGATTCAAAGTTTAGTATGTTATTATGGATGATAACGAATACCAGTTGTCAAAATTTCACTTTTTCACAGTTGTTATTTCTTACAAATATTAGGTTTTAAAAGTTTGTCCCTTAGTTTTGGACGCTACTGTATATATAAAAGGCTGTCTGTCTGTCTGCCCCCATATTTTCAGACTGTATCTCTACTAAAACTAAAAGTCGCTGAGTAGCGTAAGAGGCCTCAAATGATTGGGATTTTATGAGCAGTTCTTTTATGCGTCTTTAGTCGGTTGAAATAGATTTTAAGGGGTCATAAAGATGTCAAAATTGAAAAATAATCGTTGCACATTTTCCACATTCATGTCAATTTATTTTAATCAGTTCATATGCGAGTCATGTTAACACAGTGGTAACGTCACCAGCTTTGAATGCTATAGTTTTGCTTTCGGTTTCGAGTCTAGTTAGTAGAACCCATACACTTTTTTTTTTTTTACTTTTGAAATCACGACTCTATAATAAAATCTGGGCAAATTAAAATATCATATTTAAGTGTACTTTACGACCGGGCAAAGCCAGGCAAAGTCAGCGAATATTCGTTTAAAAATGTTGCCTACCAAACTCCTCTGTCAGTTTTTGGTCTACAGAAATATCACTTAATATATGGGGTATTCGAACCCATGCGAGACTTTATATTTGAGTTTAAGCCGGGGAAAATCGGTGCAAAAACGTTAAAATAAAAAATATATAATTTTTCAGGTGAAAACGACGGCATTACGAATATGCATGCGTAACGTAAGAGCTATTGGTTCATGTTTTAATTTTTAGCCTTACAGGACACATGTATTCATAGCTCAGGCATTAACGTCAAAGGAAAAAGTAAATCGAGTCGGCAACGTGCCAGGGTACAGTTAGTAATAATATAATATATTATAATATAATAATAAATACAACGGGTGGGCTGCTAGTTTATATATATATATATATATATATATATATATATATATATATATATATATATATATATATATATATATATATACAAGTGTATATATAAGTGCAAATAGTTAATAAAACATGTTAAAAAACACTTTGAAAAAAGAGTAAAAAATATTTAATTTCAAAAGGAAACACTAAATAAGTGGATAGTCCTTAATCCACGGAATTTCGAAGAAATACTTTCCTTCTCATCAGAGGGTAGGAATTAGTAAAATGTGGGATCGGATTTTGCTTCCAAAAGTATTTGATGAAACTGCAAGTAAGTCTTACTTGATAACAAAATGTGAAGCAGAGGGAACATGGTGAAGAAAAAGGTGATTTCACGTTAATGGATAGTATATATATATATATATATATATATATATATATATATATATATATATATATATATATATATATATATATTCTTCAGAATAAAATTATCTAACAATCAACTGGTATGGAAACCTGTGATTATAAGCTTTACAAGATATTACTGGCAGTAATTTTCTCTATATTCTTTAGCAAATAAGGTGTAAACCATTATAACTATTTGCGAATATTTTCTTCTCTGAAGAGATGGCAGACATCGAAATCCTATAGGATAAGGAGTTAAATATTTCAAATGTATTCTTTGTTTTACATAGAATAATAAAAAATCTTTTGATCTGAAATTCAAACATTTCACGTCATAAATTTTTTAATTAATTGAATGACTAAAATTTTATATATATATATATATCGTGGATAAATGACAAAAAAATATATTCCAAAATTCATGATGTTGACCATCTTATTATTTATTCCTTTAATTCAGTTGACATTTACAATTCTTGACACTATCTGTTTCGGAGCGCTAAATCATTCACTTAATTATTATATCAATCATTGAATCGATTATACCCTTAACTCATCAGAAGAAATAGTAACAATCAATCCGTCAAAAGGAAATAAAGTGTGATTTAACATGATTAAAATCCGAAAATTGGAAGAGAAGCTACAAATATCTTTAATATTTTTTTTTAATTCAATTTTCACCCCAAACAAGGCACAGTGCCACTTTGAAGCAGGAGGCTACTATCAGGGACTTAATTAGCGGGGTCATTATGAAGGGAGATGAGTAGAAAGATGTTTGTTAACATTACACTTGAACTTCTGCATATCATTGCAGTTGGGAAAGCAGAATCCCGGAAGGGAGTTCCAAAGACCCGCAGTTCTGGAGAAGAAACTATTGGAGTAAAAGGCTTTCTTGCACCTAGGGATCTCTACTGTAAAGGGATGACACTTAGTAGCTTGTCGGGTTTGTCGGGGGTAGTTACGTCGGGGAGGTACAAGTGTTTGCAGCTCGTCAGAGCATTCACCATTGAAGTATTTGTAGAACAGGCAGAGGGATGCAACATCTCGTCGATGGGACAGAGACTGAAGCCTAGATGACAGTTCAGGACCTATCAGGTTGGCGACTATCTTTTGAACCTTGTCCAGGAGCGAGAGACAAGCAGCAGATGCACCAGCCCAGATGTGACAACAGTACTCCATACATGGGCGAATGGTTGCCTTATAGAGGTATAGGATACTGTCAGGCGTAAGTAGTTTTCTAGCACGGTAGAGGGAGCCAACCTTCCTTGCAGCAGCCTTGGCAATGCTCTCAATGTATCTATTCCAGTTCATATTCCCTGTAAACGTTAGGCCGAGGAGTTTAAAAGAAGTACTTTCCATTACGCCATTTTGAATTTCAAAAATAAAGTCACTAGACTCAACTATTCGTACTAATATTCCCTATTAATTTATGAATCTTCTACCAGAATGTTCTATTTAATAATTAGTAAATTTATTAATTCTAATTTGTGTATACATACTTATGAAAATAATATCAATAATTATAAACTATTATACATGTTTATTCAAAAAAAAAATTCGTCGTTATTTTATTTATACTTGGAGATTTTATTCTTCGTTATAAATTTTCTTCTCGTGCTTCTGCGCTTCTCTTTCTTTTTTTTTTTTTTTAACTCCTTTAACTTTTTTATTTCTTCTAGAACTTATTCCTCCTTCTCTGATTCTCCTTCTTTTTTTTAACTTTTTTTTCATTTTTTTTCTCTTTCTTTTTATTCTAGATTTTCTTTCTTCTTCTTCTTCTTCTTCTTCTTCTTCTTCTTCTTCTTCTTCTTCTTCTTCTTCTTCTTCTTCTTCAATGCAAATAATTCTATTTCGTTGCCGGGCATTTCTGGTATTTTGGTTGTCAAGGAAACAGCGTAATATTTCCCGCGCAACTTCCCGATCACAAACAATCGGAAATAACCTTCTCCGTGAGAGAGAAAAAAAAAGCGCCGGAGGTGAATTACAGCTGAAAACCTGTCTGGCACAAGTCCATCATAATTACATATTGCAAAAGGAGAGGAAGAGAGTTAGAGAGAGAGAGAGAGAGAGAGAGAGAGATATCTTTATAATAGTGTGAACTTGACCGACTTTTAAATTATTCCGCCATTCTTTGGAGTTGATTGTTTTTTTTTTCTTTTTTTTTTCTTTTTCATCTTTTCCTCTTTTTTTATTGTTCTTTCTTTTCTCTTCATTTTTTTTTATAGTTTTTTCCCTTCTTTTTCTTGTTTCTTTTTTTATCGTTCTTTTCTTCTCTTTCTTTTTGTTTTATTTTCTTTTTCTTTTTTCTTTTTTTTTTGTTCTTTTCTTCTCTTTCTTTTTTTTAATTTCTTTTTCGTTTTTCTTTCTTCATCTTTTCCTCTTTTTTAATTGTTCTTCGTTTTCTACATCTTCTTTCTTTTTTTTGTTTCTTCTTCTTCTTTTCCCTTCTTTTTCTTTTTTCAATCAAGTTCGCGCTAATTATTACGTTCTCTCTCGTACGGGTCCACACGCCACCTATCTATTAGTACCTATTACTACGTAATAATGATGACCTTCTTCCACGCTGTTTGATGTCTACGTTTTTTCTCTTTCTATTTCTTTTCCCTTCTTTTTCTTTTTTCTTTTTCTTTTTGTTTTGTTTTCTTTTTTTATATTTTTCCTCTTTTTAATTGTTCTTCGTTTTCTACGTTTTCATTTTCTTCTTTCATTTGTTCTTTGTCTTTTTCTTTTTCTTTACTGTTCTATTTTCTTTTTTCGTCTTCTTTTTCTTTTCTTTTCTTTTTCTTTTTGTTTCGTTTTCTTATTCTTTGTCTTTCTTCATCTCCTTTTTTTTTTAATTGTTCTTCGTTTTCTACATCTTTTTTCACTTCTTTCTTTTTTTCTTGTTTCTTGTTCTTTTCCTTTCTTTTTCTTTTTTCTTTCCCTCTTTTTCTTCTTCTTTTTCTTCTTCTTTTTGTTTCATTTATTTTTCCTTTTTTTTATTTTGTATTTTCTCTGTTTTAACCATCTTCCCATTTCCTCATCCCCGTTTTTCTTCCGCTTCTAGATTCCTCTTTCGCCTCCTCATCCTCCTCCTTCTTCTACCACTCCTCTTTTTCCGCTTCCGATTTTTGTCCATGTGCCCATGCGTCGTTTTCATACAAGAATAAGAAGAAAAAGAATAAGAAAATATTTAAAAAAAAACAAAAAAAACTGCAGACGAAGCAGAAGAAAAAGAAAAAAGAAATAATCGATTCCATAGAATGGCGTAAGAGAAGCCAATCAAGTTCGCGCTAATTATTATGTTCTCTCGCGCGTGGGTCCACACGCCACCTCTCCTATGTTAGCACGTAATAATGATGGCCTCCTTCCACGCTGTTTGATGTCTACGTTTGAGTTGTAATTCACCCCCGGCATGACAACTCCTATGTATTATTCCCGATAAAACAGCACACAAAATTATGACCAACTGTCCGGTAATGATTTGACAAATTGGGACAATTATTCGTTTAGTTACACCGTGTAGCATTCAAAAAGTACAGGACATCTGTGACCATTTTTGAACTGCTGAGAATCTTAGTGATATTAGTGATTAACCTGGCGAGAGGTTCCATCAAGGTATAATATTTCAATGATGACGAAACGTTTTAAAAGAAAATAAAACCCTTACATGTTGGCAGACGACAGCTGGAATATAAAAAAGGGATGACGCTCAACACTAGAGAGTAAAAAAGGACAATTTTATTTTATTAACATGGAAATTCCATTTCTGGCCTACATTTTGTTGAATTAGGTCCAGTTTTTTTTTTTTTTTATTTTGCTGAGAATCTTAGTGGGTGATAAAAAATATTGAGAGATTCCATCAAGGTATAATATTTTAAGGATGACGAAACATTTTATAAGAAAATGAAACTCTGGCACGTTAGCAGACTAATGCTGGAATATAAAAAGGGATGATGACACTCAACACAAGAGGGTTAAAGAAGACAAATGTTTTGTTTTGTTTGTTTTTAACTAACAATTCTGTGTTTTCATTTATAACCAATAATAACATATAATATAATATATATAATATAATATATAATATAATATAATATATAATATAATATAATATATATAATATAATATATATAATATAATATAATATAATATATAATATAATATATAATATAGTATAATATAATATATAATATAATATATAATATAATATATAATATAATATATAATAAAATATATAATATAATATATAATATAATATATAATATATAATATAATATAATATATAATATAATATATAATATAATATAATATATAATATAATATAATATATAATATAATATAATATATAATATAATATATAATATAATATAATATAATATATAATATAATATAATATATAATATAATATAATATATAATAACATATAATATAATATATAATATAATATAATATAATATATAATATAATATAATATATAATATAATATATAATATAATATATAATATAATATATAATATAATATAATATATAATATAATATAATATATAATATAATATAATATATAATAACATATAATATAATATATAATATAATATAATATAATATATAATATAGTATAATATATAATATAATATATAATATAATATATAATATAATATATAATATTATATATAATATAATATATAATATAATATATAATATTATATAATAACATATAACAATTATAATAAAATATGATTCCATCTGGTTGATCTTGTATTGACGCAAAACTGTAACATGGCGTTTCTTACATCAGAAGTCCTTGCTTATATTTAAATTCTTTATTTTCCGGTGCTTCCCCATTAAAAAAGATATTCTAGTCCTCAGTTTTACATCTTAATTATCTGTATGGATATATCACGATTTGCTGACTGTCTCTATCGACCTATGATTGCAAACTCTTCGTTACTGACTTAGCTAACTTTTTACGAGTAAATCTAAAATTTATTACGTCATCACAAGGTCTATGGCAAGAGAATATTCTTATCATTGTTTTGACTCTCGAGTATATATCCGACGTAGTAAATCAATCAAGAACCACATCACTCTATCTAAAAACATATTAGATATTAACTGATATATACTCGAGAGTCAAAATAATGAAAAGAATATTCTAGTCATCACTCACGTAACTAAAGAATCAAAACTCATTGTTTTTTCCAAAATCTATCTGTCAATTTATTTGTCTGCTAAATTCCTAAATTAATAACATTGTTAGTGGAAAACATATCAGAATGGCATTTCATCCATCAAGTTACATTCTTGGAAATTATTTAATGTTAATATTTTTATTCTTTTAAAATATAACTTTTCGCATCGATAACATTTTTCTATCTAAACAGCAATATCCATTTTAATCAAGTTTCAGCAAGACTAACCGGTATTGTCCGGGAAGCTAATAACTTAGCATTTGTGCGTCGGTAGCTTACCTTCTACAAATCAATATTTGGTTGTTGTTTGACAATTTTTTTTACTGTCTCTTACAGTATGTTGGGATAAATAATAAAATGTAATGATAGAGAAACATACCTTCCATTCGGTTGATCTTGTACCGACGAATTCTTGGATAAAAAGACCCAGCAATATGAATATTTTTTTTACACAGGCATCACCACATTATCAAGGCCAAGAGGCCACTCAAGGATAAGGGTTAAAGAGTGTACAGTAGAAATTGGACAATATAGTAAGCATTAGTAATGAAAATTCGGTTAATTTGATAACTTATATGGAACGGCTCATCAAGAACTTATTTACGTTAGACTTGAAGACAACCATATTGTAGTCAGCTGGAAAGCAGGAAAACGGAAGACAATTCCACAGGCGTGCAGTTCTAAGAAAGAAGCTTTGTTCATGGAATTACGTTTAGGTTTAGGCACAGATAAAGAGTGGAGGGAATTATTGATAGTGTTTTCAGCTAGACGAGTGTTTCTTGTGAAAGTTTTGCGAGGGGGGACCATAGACTTAAGCTCAGTCGAACACTTTCCATGAAAGTAACGATACAACAGAGACAAACTCGCAACATCTCTTCTGTGAGATAGAGGTTGCAGGGAAGAGAAAAGGGCATCTCCTACGAGGCTACGAAGTCTATTTTGAACTCTATCAAGGCAGGACAAGTCCTTTCTAGCAGCTCCTGTCCAGATGTGGCAACAGTATTCCATCCTTGGACGTACCTGGCTCTTATATAGATAGAGAATTGCATCAGCAGTGAGATATTTACTGGATCGATAGAAAGATTCCACCATTTTTCCAGCGGCCTTGGCAACAGATTTGATGTACGTGTTCCATTTAAGATCAGGAGTAATGGTCAAGCCCAGAAGCTTGTCAAAATTTGAGGCCTCCTGAAGACGAGAGCCATTCATTTCAATTGATGCCAGATGTGGATCAGAATGTTGATGATGTAAAGGTAGAAGCTTGGGTTTAGATGCATTAAAAGTAACCAGCCACTCCTTTCCCCATTGTACTATTTACAATAGAAATCTTGCTTATATGTACAGCCTTTATTTTCCGGTGCTTCTCCGTTAAAAAAGAAGGCACAGTGGTCTCCAGTTCTGCATTTTAATTATCGATATCCTTCTGCTCGGAGCCATCACGATTTCTTGACCCTCTCTCTTTACCTCTGATTGCCAACTCTCATTACAAATCGACTTAACTACGTGTAAATCTAAAATTTATTACGTCATTACTAGGGCTATAACAAGACTCTCGAGTATATATGCGACACAATTAGACACATTAAATTAATTAAATCAATCTATCTAAAAGCATAAGATATTAACTGATATATACTCGAGAGTCAAATAATGAAAAGAATGTTCCCTTGTCATAGCACTAGTTATCACTCACTTAACTAAAGAATCAAAACACGTCGTTTACTGTTTTCCCCAAGATCTATTTGTTAGTTTCTGTGTCTGCTAAATTCATAAATTAATAACATTCTTAGTGGAAAACACATCAGAATGGCATTTCATCCATCAAGTTACATTCTTGGAAATTATTCAATGTTAATATTTTTATTCTTTTAAAATATAACTTTCGCATCGATAACATTTATCATCTAAAAAACAACAATCATCATCATTGCCAAGGCTGTTGGAAAAATGGTAGGGTCCTACCGTTCTAGTAGACATCTTACTCCTGATACAATTCTCTACCTATATAAAAGCCAGATACGGTCAATGATGAAGTACTGTTGTCACATTTGGGCAGGAGCTGCTAGAAAGACCTTATTCTGTATTGACAGAGTTCAAAATAGACTTCGTAACTTAGTGGGGGATGCCCTTTTCTTTTCCCTTCAACCTCTTTCCCACAGAAGAGATGTTGTGAGCCTGTCTCTGCTTTATCGTTATTTTCATGGCAAGTGCTCGTCTGATCTCCAATCTATGGTCCCCCCGTCAACCTTTCACGAAAAACACTCACCTAGCTAAATGATTATCAATAATTTCCCCCACTCTTTATCTGCGCCTAAATCTAAACCTAGATTCCATGAACAAAGCTTCTTTCTTAGAATTGCACGCCTGTGGAACTCTCTTCCGATTGCTAGCTTTCCAGCTGACTAAAAAAGGATGGATCATCAAGAACTTAACTTTTTTACGTTGGACTTGAAGACAACTATATAGTTGTCTTCAAGTCCAACGTAAAAAAGTTCTTGATGAACCACCCTCCTAAGTAATCCAATTTACAAAATTCCCAATACTTATGTATATCCATTAACCCTTATCCTCGAGTGGCCCCCATGCCTTGATAAGTGGTGACTCCTTTGTAAAACAAGAAAAAAATAAGCTACTTTCAGCCAGACTAACCGGTATTTTCCGGGAAGCTAAAAACATAACACTTGTCATCGATAGCTTTCCTCCTACAAATCAATATTTGGTTCTTGTTCGTCAGTTCTTTTCATTGACTGCTACAGAATTTATGTGAAAAGTAAAATGTAATTCAATTTTATACTAGCCAAATCGGCGTCGGAATTATTTTCTATTAACTCCATTTGAAAAGGGGACGTAATTCTTTATATATCCATACAGAGCTACGACTCTTGTTTGGAACAACAAAGTGAAGATATTTACAACAGAAGTCTTGCTTGTATTTACAGCCTTTATTTTCCGATGTTGCCCCCATGAAAAGGTACCCTTGTCTTCAGCTCTACATCTTAATTATCAACCCTAACCCTACTTGGGACCATCACGATTCATTGACGGTACCTCTCGATCTCTGATTGCCAAAACTAACTTCCTACGTGTAAATTTGAAATTCGTTACGTCATCACTTACGTGACCAAAGAATAAAAACTCACCTCCTTTTATTTTTGTTTAAAAATTCAAATTTGTCTTAACATTCATACGTTAACATTCATGTCTTAACATTCATACGTTAACATTCATGTTTTAACATTTATACGTTAATATTCATGTTTTAACATTTATACGTTCACATTCATGTTTTAACCTTTATACGTTAACATTCATGTATTAACATTTATACGTTAACATTCATGTTTTAACATTTATACGTTAATATTCATGTTTTAACATTTATACGTTCACATTCATGTTTTAACCTTTATGCGTTAACATTCATGTATTAACATTTATACGTTAACATTCATGTTTTAACATTCATACGTTAACATTCATGTTTTAATATTTATACGTTAACATTCATGTTTTAACATTTATACGTTCACATTCATGTTTAAACATTCATACGTTAACATTCATGTTTTAACATTTATACGTTCACATTCATGTTTTAACATTTATACGTTCACATTCATGTTTTAACCTTTATACGTTAACATTCATGTTTTAACATTTATAAGTTCACATTCATGTTTTAACATTTATACGTTAACATTCATATTTTAACATTTATACGTTAACATTAATGTTTTAATATTTATACGTTAACATTCATGTTTTAATATTTATACGTTAACATTCATGTTTTAACATTTATACGTTCACATTCCTGTTTGTTTTAACATTCATACGTTAAAATTCCTGTTTTTTATATAAATATATTAATTATAAATTTTTATTTCGATTTGTTGATTTTGGGTTTTCGTTGATTCAGCAGTGGGAGTTTAGTTTTGCACAGATGGGAGATTCAACCTCCAGGGCCTTGCTCCTCTCTGATAAGTGATTAACTTATATCTGATCGCTTGAGGCGCCCTTACCGTGGTATGCCAACGAGGCTGCTCAGGAAATCTTTGAAGTCGGGGACGCTGACTTCTCAATTCCTCTTTCCGACCCTGGTGTCTAAGTTCTTGCAGTGGAAAAGAACTCAACAATATATTAAATGTAAATATTTTAATTGTAAATATTTATTTCGCTTTCATAACATTTCTTTCATTATTCTATTGTCCCAAATCTTCATAATCCGCTATTATATTTCCGGTGTTTTCCGGTAGACTAACAACATAATATTGGTCTCTCTTCTCCCAATGAGTAAACCCGGCATAATCACGTTGACACACCGGTTCTCGTCAGATCACCGAAGTTAAGCAACGTTAAGCCTGGTCATTACTGAAATGGGTGACGAATTTGCGAATTCCAGGCGCTGTAAGTAGGAGGATGTCGACACGTCCCCTAACGGGGATATACATGCGACTGGGGAACGCTTGTGAATTTCATACTCCCATGGAACATCCTTCTTTGGAGGAAGCCGGTTAAACCCGAATAGGGTTAGTGCTGACGCACACAATGAGTAAACTATCTCTCTAAGAAAACCTTTGGGACCTCAGCAAGGCTGTAGTGTGTTTCTAAGAAGGAGTTTTATTTGTCTGATCGAGAGCGACACAAGGCGGTCACCGGTCAGTCATGAACTACGAGAGAAGAGATTGTAAAAAGAAATAGCAGTTTTGATAAACACCTTGCGAAACGTATGTTATAAAAAAAAACGTAATTTTGTTGATTAGTCTTTTATGATTGCTCACTCGCGAGAACACGAACATACAAAATTAAACGTTTACGGAAACGATCTGGTGCGAACATTTTTTTTTTTTATTATTATTTAACTTCAGTAAGTTTTAAGATATCAAGGGGCTCCCACCTAGAGCTAACACTTGATTCTGTTAATATTTAAATTTATATCCGAGGGCTCTTTTCGGTCCTGTTGGTGGGGCATTAGAATACGTCGACTGCCCCCCTGCAGAGGGTAAAAGTCCCTCAATGGGGGTCCTGGATATGACCCTAAACTATATCCAGTGGTGAGGCCCCAGCTTGTGGGCTTTGGGGAGTGTGGAGCCACCGTTTAATTACCATTCCTCCCAGGTCCACTCTGACCCGGAGTGGTAGTACCTGTTAGGGTCCCAACTATGGGTTGAATAGAAACCGACGTGAAAACAACAAATATACTCTATTAAAAAAATGTTTCTTCAAAATCTTTGGATTCGGCATTAAACAACCCGAAAAGGGTTGATATGCCGTAAAACAAAAACAACCAACCAACCAACCAACCAACCAACCGAGGGCTCTTTTAAGAATAGATGCTGTTCCCTTTATGGCTGCTATTTGTATGTCGTTACAGCTTGGTCTTCCAGGGATAACGTGTACAATGTTATACTACTTGTGCATTTCTCTCGTCAAAGACCTCGTAAAACTCAGGCTAGATCGTCGGGTGGATGGGAAGCAGCTAAATCGTTCTCCAACCCTCGCATATTCTTTATTTTCCTTTCGCCATTTTTATTCCGTGCGTTCTCATCATGGCTTCTTTTACCTACACTTGCGATTGGAAAAAAAAAAAAAAAAAAAAACAGACAAATAAAAATACGGTAAGTAATTCTCGCAGAGAAAAAGTCTTTTCCTGACCTTTCCAAAAAAAAAAAAATCTGAAATAAAATAGAAAAAAAGAAAAGAAAGAATTTTTCTTTTTTTCTTTTTAGAAAACATTAACAAGTGCTTAAGATTTGAACAATGTCTGGAATCGAGAAAGCTTGTTTTCGCATAGATATCTATCTATGCATATCAATCATTCTATCTATTTATCTCCTCTCTGGGCTGAACTGCTAGTATATATATATATATATATATATATATATATATATATATATATATATATATATATATATATATATATATATATATATAAGTAGATTGTAGTTTGCTTGAAGCATTGTTGAAGAAAATTATAAGGTAAAATCAAAAGCCAAGAACAATGCGAGATTTTTTTTAATATAGAGTAAAATTAAATGAAAACAAAAGAAATAAATTTCTTTTGTTGTTGTTGTTGTTTGTTTTTTCTTTTTCACACAAATTTTAACTCTAAACAACAGTAATCTCATAACACCATTGAATACAACAGGAAAAAAAAAATTACTGTTGTTTAGAGTTAAAATTTGTGTGAAAAAGAAAAAAAAAAAAAAAAGAAATTTATTTCTTTTGTTTTCATTTAATTTTACTCTATATTAAAAAAAATCTCGCATTGTTATTGGCTTTTAATTTTACCTTTGCTTTTCAAATTTAAACTTTTACCGCTTTTCGGTTTTTTTCGGGGTTTTTTCCCGTTTTTATTTTCGTTTTTTATTCGTTTTTTTTTTTGTTGTTTTTTTAAACCCTTATTTACTTGATTCCCCCAGCCTTGACAGACGTGTTTTAAATATTCTCTCCAGTGCTTTTTCTTTTAATGATTTGGAATTCATTCCATTTGCGATTTTTTCCAAGGAACTCTGCCTTTTGGATCATTTTGGACCATTTGGAATTTACCCATTGGATTGGAAATTTTTAATTCGACCGCTGTGGATTTTACCATTCTTGGATTTTTTACCCTTCACCGGACTATCCATTCATGTGAAATCTTTTTATCATTTTTCTTTTGCCTCCTATTCCCCTTACCTCACTTTTTTATTTTTAACCAAGTAAGATCTGTGACTTATTTGTAGTTTCATTAAATAAATTAAAGGAGAGTATTTCGTCGAAACTCCGCGGATTAAGGACTATCCACTTATCTTGTGCTTCCTTTATTAAAATTAAATATGTTTTTAACTCTTTTTCAAGATGTCTTTTAACATGTTTTATTAATCATTTGTTCATATATATATATATATATATATATATATATATATATATATGTATATATATATATATACATATATATATATATATATATATTTTGTGTACAGAAAGTTGTTAGTTGAGACAGGTCATTGGTACCGTCGGTTTCAAGCCCGATAATAAGGCCCGTTTAAGGTATCCTTATCGAGCTCTCTTCAGCCAATATTCGTCTCACGGTTGTTTTTAAAGAAGGTGGTCTTTACTTCCTGTTTTGTGGTGTTCTTTCCCGATAGTGCTCAACCACTAGGCTATTGGTATTTACCGTAAATTCCTGGTGGGGGCGAATATGATTAGTTTTTTTGGAAAAAGAATTCCAGCAGAGTGCTCAATTAAAAGGAAAATCCAAATTTTAAGAGCGTACTTATATTTTGTGTACAGAAAGTTGTTAGTTGAGACAGGTCATTGGTACCGTCGGTTTCAAGCCCGATAATAAGGCCCGTTTAAGGTATCCTTATCGAGCTCTCTTCAGCCAATATTCGTCTCTTTAAAGAAGGTGGTCTTTACTTCCTGTTTTGTGGTGTTCTTTCCCGATAGTGCTCAACCACTAAGCTATTGGTATTTACCGTAAATTCCTGGTGGGGGCGAATATGATTAGTTTTTTTGGAAAAAGAATTCCAGCAGAGTGCTCAATTAAAAGGAAAATCCAAATTTTAAGAGCGTACTTATATTTTGTGTACAGAAAGTTGTTAGTTGAGACAGGTCATTGGTACCGTCGGTTTCAAGCCCGATAATAAGGCCCGTTTAAGGTATCCTTATCGAGCTCTCTTCAGCCAATATTCGAGACGAATATTGGCTGAAGAGAGCTCGATAAGGATACCTTAAACGGGCCTTATTATCGGGCTTGAAACCGACGGTACCAATGACCTGTCTCAACTAACAACTTTCTGTACACAAAATATAAGTACGCTCTTAAAATTTGGATTTTCCTTTTAATTGAGCACTCTGCTGGAATTCTTTTTCCAAAAAAACTAATCATATATATATATATATATATATATATATATATATATATATATATATATATATATATATATATATATACTAGCAGTTCAGACCAGCTTTGCCCGGGACCTATGTACTGTTCATAACTTTATGTGCATGTATATATATATATATATATATATATATATATATATATATATTAAAAAGTTTGACTCATGTCCAGGTAACCTACATCTAAAGTTTTTCACCTTTGACCTCTTGGCAGCCAATTTTCCATCCAAAAACTTATTAAGACGGTTGCTGCGTGTCTGACTATCCTTTATTTAAATTTTCAAATGTTTAGAGTCAAAATTGGCTGAATGGTTTGCTAGAGAACGCAAAGGTAAAATCTTTTGAACTTTGACCCATTGACAGAAAAATTTCGGTTAAACATCGATTAAAAAGCTTGCCATATGTCTTAATACACTTTATGTAAAATTTCAAATGTTTAAACCAAAAATTGGCTGAGTAATTTGGTAGAGACTGTAAGAGTCACTTTTTCTAAATTTTAACTCTAATTTTGAACCCTTAACATTTATTGTTTTGAACTCAAATCAAATCACAAAGTTCGATCCATGTCCAAGTAACCTACATCTAAAATTTCAAGTGTTTAGACCCAAAATTGGAGGAGAAGTTTGGTAGAGTTTTCAAAAGTAAAATCGTTGAACTTTTACCTTTTGACAGCAAAATTTCTGGTCGAAAACCGATTAAAAAGATTTTCCCAAATCTCAGTATTCCTTATGTACAAATCTCGAGTCTGTAGATTGAAAATTGACAGAGTAGTTTGGTAGGTAAATGTACACACACAGACACATACATGCAAACAGACAATTTCACTTTTATAGATACTAGCATGGGTGCCCGGCGTTGCCCGGGTGTTTGGAGGTGTGTGTTGAGCAAAACAAAAATGTGGTAGTAGGACAGCAGGCTCGAACCTGTACCACGAAGCAGGAACAGAACGGGAAAAAACGTGACATCTTTGCTGTTACGACCACCGCCAAACCGGAAGTGACGTAGTTTTACATTAAGGCTAGACAATCGAAAAGACGGCATGACTTTCGAAAATATCGATGAAAAAAGCGACCCCTCCTTGTAGAAAAGTGTCCAGTTGAGGGTGAAAAAATTAATGTTTTTAGCTAATTTTGCGGTATTTGTCGTCTGAAGGGTTGAACCTCAAAACGATATTGATCTTGTGAAAATCCGTCGCCTCTGTCGAAAGTTTTAGACAGATATGCAATCATACATGCATAGATTTAAATATTGGTAGCTCAAATTTTCGACCGAAACCGATTAAAACGTTTGCCCTATCTCTGAATACCCTATATGTAAAATTTCAAAGGTTTAGATCAGAAATAGTCTGAGTAATTTGGTAGACACCGCAGAGGTCAAATTGTTTTAAAACTTTGACCCTATTATGACAACTTAACATTTATTGTTTTGGGCTCAAATCAAGTTAAGAAAACCGATTACAAAATTTTCCCAAATCTCCATACTCTGTATATCAAATTTCGAGTCTGTAGACTGAAAATTGACACAGTTTTTGTGTAGTGAAATGTACACAGACAAACAGACACACATACACACACACACTTTCACTTTTATAGATATACTATCATGGGTGCCCGGCGTTGCCCGGGTGTTTGGAGGTGTATGCTGAGCAAAAGAAAAAGGTCAATTATTCTAAATTTGACTCCTATTATGACCCCTTAACATTTATTATTTTGGGTTTGAATCAAGTTATTAAGTTAGATCCATGCCCAATGAACCTATATCTAAAATGTCAAGTGTTTAGATCCAAAATTGTCGGAGGAGTTTGGTAAAATTTCTGGCCAACAACATATCACATAGATTTTCCCAAATCTCAGTACCCTGTATATCAAATTTCGAGTCTGTAGACTAAACATTGACAGAGTTATTACGTAGGGAAATGTAAACAGACAGACACACACACAGACAGCCACACAGACACGTTCACTTTTATAGGTATACTAGTATGGGTGCCCGGCGTTGCTCGGATGTTTGGAGATGTATGCTGAGCAAAAAAAAGAGAGCGGTCAATTTTTTAAAATTTGACCCCCTATTATGACCCCGTAACATTTATTGTTTTGGGCTCAAATCAAGTTATTAAGTACGATCCATGTTCAAGGAACCTATATCTAACATGTGAAGTGTTTAGACCCAAAATTGTCGGAGGAGTTTAGTAGAGTTCTCAAAGGTCAAATCGTTAAACTTTGGCCCCTTAATCGCCAAATATCTGACGGACAACCGATCACGTCGATTTTCCCAAATCTCAGTACTCTGTATATCAAATTTCGAGTCTGTAGACTAAAAATCGACGGAGTTATTGCGTAGGGAAATGTACACACACAGACACACAGACACACAGACACATGGACAGACAGATACACAGACAGACAGATACACAGACACGTTCACTTTTATATATATATAGATAGATAGATCCAGGGCAACTCTCATCAAGAATATGCCAACTTTGTGGATGTTTATTATTATAGATTGTATTACTTTTAACTGGACATACGCACGACATTCAAACATTAAAATAACCCATTATAATCACCATATGTCTATTTACCATCTAGTTTGGAAAACGAACGAGGGTGATAAAAGGCTGAAAAAGATTCATTTCTATTTTGTCTTTTTATCATTTACTAGCAGGAAGACCAGACGTTGCCCGGGATTGAATGATGATCAACTAATGTTTCACACTCCTATATTTTTTTATTATCATCGAAATCCGTGAAATCGCCAATTTTTCAATCAAACCGATTGATTGCCTGCTCTTATTGGGGACCCACCGTAGTGCACCAGGATGAAGCTCCACATTCTTCCCTGCAGTGACTTAGTTCACAATACAGTGTAGTCTACATTGTACTGTAGAGAACCTACTGTTGATTGTATAAAATTGTAGAGAACCTACTGTTGATTGTATAAAATTATTTTTTATAAATAATGGCTCGAATTAAATTTTAAAATGAAAAAGTTAAGTACCAGGGTTCAATCGTGCTCTAAGCATCTCTCTCATATCAAATAACTTACTGTTGATTTTATATGTCGGACCTTTCAGCTTGTGTGGTAATAAAACTCTTCGAAGGCACGAGTGGTGTTAGTTTGTGTAAGGTGTTAACTTTGGTCAAAATCGCCTGTTCGATATTCCATCGGGTTATTTCGATACTTGTCGAAGACATTCCGATGTTAAACCTACCCAAGAACACTGCCAGGCACATAAAATGCGATCGTGTGAAAATTCATAAAAATCGACCCAGCCGTTTTCGAAGTGTATAGGGAACAAATTCACACACACACACACATACACACACACACACACACAAAGTCCCTTTTATATATTAATAGAGTATATAAATAGCGATAGATAGATATATTTAACTGGCTTTGAATACGATATCAATGGCTGACCCAACAGTAATACGAGTTGCATGTGCGTCTTCACGTTCTTCCTCGCTATTCAGGCGTTCTTGATAAACTAAGATGGCAATTTTTATTCATACCATATGATGTTCTTTCAAACGGAATGCGTGCTCTTGTAGTTTTAGTGAAACGCTCCTCTGTGAGTGTTCTCTCCGTAGACGAATTGAGATGGAAGAATTTCTCAAAGAATTCAAATGATTCTGCTTTCAAACGAATCGGCGGCGTTTGGCCTTTATGGCGTCTTTCGTTTTCGTTTTTTGAAGATATCGCGAAAAGGTCAGGAAGCGAGCTGTTCTGTGACGGAATCGTTTGCTGCAACGGCGTCCTGCATTTGCAGTAGATGGTGCGTGTCGTGTTGGGAAGGAGTGGGGAAGAGCAGCGAGACAGATAGAAAGAAAGAAAGAAAGAAAGAGGGTGGGAGGGGGTAGAGTGGTTAAGGCTGTATGGATAGTTAGATTTGGTTTGATTTACTTGTTTTGTTTAACGGCATATCAACCCTTTTCGTATTATTTAATATCCGAGCCCAGTAATCTTGGAAGAGGGAGTTTCCAGTTCTTTATATCGCTAACTATCTATGCACGAGGTTTCGTTTAGTTGTCTTGTGTTACGGCATATCAACACTTTTCGAGTTAGTTAATGCGGAATTCCGTTAATTTATATCTTCCCTATATCTTTAAATATTTATTCATGCTGTTTTTTATTTATTTTTTTTTTTACATGGGGGGGTCACCGCTTATCAAGGCCCAGAGGCCACTCGAGGATAAGGGTTAATTGGTATATATTAGTCATTGTGATTTTAGCGTAGTAAACATTAGTGTAAATTGGATTACTTAGGGGGACGGTTCAATAAGAACTAGTTCACGTTGGACTTGGAGACGATCAGATTGTAGTCAGCTGGAAAGCAGGCAAACGGAATAGAGTTCCACAAGCGAGCAGTTCTAAGAAAGAAGCCATGTTCATGGAATCTATGTTTAGGTGTAGGCACGGATAAAGAGTGTGGGTAATTGTTGATAGTGGTTCTGGCAAGATGAGTGTTTTTCGTGAAAGTCTGGCGAGGGGGGACCAGAGATCAAAGTTGAGATGAGCACCTGCCATGAAAATAACGATAAAGCAGGGATATGCTCGCTACGTCTCTTCTGTGGGAAAGAGGTTGCAGAGAAGAGAAAAGGGCATCCTCCACTAAGCTACGAAGTCTATTTTGAACTCTGTCAAGACAAGACAAGCTGCTTCTAGCAGCTCCTGCCCAGATGCGACAATAGTACCCCATCGTTGTTCGAACCTGGCTTTTATATAGGTAGAGAATTTCATCAGGAGTGAGATATCTACTGGAGCGGTAGAAGGATCCTACCATTTTTCCAGCGATTTTGGCAATGGATTTGATATACGTGTTCCATTTCAGATCAAGAGTAAATGTCAAGCCCAGAAGCTTGTCAAAACATGAATCCTCCCCACGACGAGAGCCATTCAATTCGATTGATGGCAGCTGGGCAGCAGAGCGTTGATGATGTAAAGATAGAAGCTTGGTTTTAGATGCAGTAAAAGTAACCAGTCACTTCTTTCCCCATTGTACCACATGCTCAAGATCAGAGCAGAGAGAGTCAGAGAAAGCTTGGTCGTTCACGGTCTTCGAAGTGCTTCGATAGATGGTAGTGTCATCAGCATAAATGTCTACGAATGATTTAAGGGTGTGGTCTGGAAGATCATTGATGTAGATCAGGAAGAGAGTTGGACCCAGGATGGACCCTTGAGAGACTCCAGCATTAATACTGAGAGCCTCTGATTTCTGCCCATCAACCACTACTCTTAAGAACCTATCAGAAAGAAATGATTTTATAATTGAAAAGACATTTCCAGATATACCATGACTGGAGATCTTGTGAAGTAGACCTGTGTGATTGTTTTGTTTTACGGCATATCAACCCTTTTGTAGAAGTTTATATGTTTCACGTTTTTATATCTTCAAATTCATTGTTTTTGTTTGGTTTTGTTTGGTTTGGTAATTTTATATTACAACATACCAACACTGTTTTTGGTAATTTGTTTTACTTGCTTTTCACCTTAACAATCACCTTTAAAATAACGATATTTAAAACTTTCCGTGTATGCTGAAAACGAATATCGCTTTTAAATTTGCCTCAAACAAGTAGTTTTGCGGATATTTAGCAATGTGTAATTTCTGATGCCATAGATAGTGAGCATAATTGTACGCGCAGGCGCACATCTTTTTGACGCACGCGCGTTTGTTTTCGCTACCGTTTGAGCTCACCCGATAGATAAGAAGGTTATAAAATTAAACGAGTTTTAGCTATGATTATTTTACGCATGCGCAAACTCATAGAAATGTCGGCAAGTTGAAATGAACATTTTGTATTTCAACTTGTTAACTTCTGTACGCGGTGTGTGTGTGATTTTGTTCCCTATGCACTCGAAAACGGCTGGGCCGATTTTTATGAAATTTCACATGAACGTATTTTATGTGCCTGGCAGTGTTCTTGGATAGGTTTAATATCGGAATGTCTTCAATAAGTATCGAAATAAGACGATGGAAGATCGAAAAGACGATTTTGACCAAAGTTAACACCTTACACAAACGAACGTCACTCATGCATTCGAAAAGTTTTATTATCACACAAGCTGAAAGGTTCGACATATAAAATCAACAGCAAGTTCTTTGATATGACAGAAGTGCGTTCGAAATGAATGTTTATGTTTAGAGCACAATTGAACCCTGGTACTTGACTTTTTCGTTTTAAAATTTAATTCATTCAAACAAAGATTTTACTCGTTATAAACCATCGTTTGTGTATGATTACCATTTCTTGTCAATTTCAGTGTTTGTGACTAGTTTAAAAGTTTATTGGTTAAATATTTTCACACAGGTAGACACACATACATACATCTGCTGTTTTATTTATATAGATGAACCTGCACAGGGACGAGAAATTCGGCTAGTATATATCTAAATGAATAGATGAAATATAAAAAAAAAAATTGCATCTAAATTACAAAAGAGTTCATGTGAATCAAGTTATATGAACAATAAGATTGAATAAAAGACTTTACTACATCTTTAAAACAAAATTCTAAACAAAATGTTAATTATATTTTTACTAATGTTTATTATTTTTTAATTAATGTTTATTATTTTTTAATTAATGTTTATTTTTTTAATGGAAAAGATCCTGAGTAGAAGAAGCAGAAGATGTTTATTATTTTGTATTAATGTTTATTATTTTTAATTAATGTTTTTTTTTAAATAATGTTTATCTTTTTAATTAATGTTTATTATTTTTTAAATAAAGTTTATTTTTTAATTAATGTTTATTATTTTTTAAATAATGTTTATTTTTTAATTAATATTTATCATGTTTTAAATAATGTTTATTTTTAATTAATGTTTATTATTTTTACAATAATTTTTATTATCTTTTTAATTAATGTTTATTATTTTTTAAAATAATGTTTATTACTGTTTTCATTAATGTTTATTATTCTTTTAAATAATGTTTATTTTTTAATTAATGTTTATTATTTTTTAATTAATATTTATTATTTTTAAATAATGTTTATAATTTTTTAATAATGTTTATAATCTTTTTAATTAATGTTTATTATTTTTAAATAATGCTTATTATTTTTTTTATTAATGTTTATTTTTTTTAATGTTTATTTTTTAATTAATGTTTATTATTTTTTAATTAATCTTTATTATTTTTTAAATAATATTTATTATTTTTTAAAAAATGTTTATTATTTTTTTAATTAATGTTTATTATTTTTGAATAATGTTTATTATTTTTTTTATTAATGTTTATTATTTTTAAAAAATGTTTACTTATTAATTATTGTATATTATTTCTTAGATAATGTTTATTATTTTTTAATAAATGTTTTTTATTTTTTTTAATAATATTTATTATTTTTATGTAATGTTTTTTTTAAATTAATTTTTATTACTTTTTAAATAATGTTTATTATTTTTTTAATTAATGTTTATTATTTTTAAATAATGTTTATTATTTTAATAAATGTTTATTATATTTTAATTAATGTTTATTATTTTTTTAAATTTGCGTTTTTTTTTTTTTAAATAATGTTTATTTTTTTATTAATGTTAACTATATTTAATAAATATTTATTATTTTATAATTAATGTTTACTATTTTTAAATAATTTTTTTATTATTAATTTTTATTATTTTTAATTAATGTTTTTATTTTTAATCAATAATAATTGTACGTTATTATTGTTTATTACTTTTTAATTAATGTTTAGTATTTTTAATTAATGGTTATTATTCTTAACTTATGTTAATTATATTTTAATTATTGTTTATCATTTTAAATTCATGTTTATTATTTTATATTAATGTTTATTATTTTTTAATTAATATTTATTATTCTTAATAACTGTTTATTATTTTTTAATCAGTGTTAATTATATGTAATTAATGTTTATTATATTTTAATAATGGTTTATTATTATATTTTAACAAATTATTATTACTTTTTATTAATTTTTATAATTTTTATCAGTTTTTTCATTAATGTAACTTATATTTGATTAATGTTTCTTACTTTTTAATAATGTTTATTGTTTTTATTAATGTTTATATTTAGTACATGTTTATTAATTAATGTTTGTTATTTTATAAGTTATGTTTATTATTTAAATTAATGTTTATTATTTTTAATTAATGCTTATTATTTTTTTATTAATGTTTATTATCTTTTCATCAATGTTCATTTTTTTAAAATAATTGTTTATTATTTTATTTATGTTTAATATTTCTTAATTAATTTTTATTATTTTTTCGTTAATGTTTATTTTTGATTAATGTTTGTCCTTTTTACTTAATGTTTATTAAATTTAAAATAATGTTCATTATTTTTTAATCAATAGTTATTATATTTGTATTAATGTCTATTAGTTTTTATTAATATTTATAATTTTAAGCAATGTTTATTGTTTTTTAATTAATGTTTATAATTTTTATTAATGTTTATTAGTTTTGATAAAGGTTTATTAATTTTATTTACTTTTTTTATTTTTAATTAATGTTTTTTAAGTAATGTTTACTTGGTAGCGGAACGGCATTACTGTCAAAGGAAAAGTAAGATGCCTTTTTCCCTATACAAGTCAGTGGGAGACCCTTGAGCATGGTCGAGAATCCTCTAACCCCCCCCCCCCCCCCGATAATGGTCACGTGAGATCATGGAATGGGTATAGAATAATGGGAAAGATCCTGAGTAGAAGAAGCAGAAGATGACAGCAAGAAACATGCGTTGACAGTCTGAAAACTTTGGCAACATCAAAAATGATGAGCAACAATGAATTCATTAATTCTTTTAGGGAAAGAGATAGATAGACAGCCGGAGCTGTCAATGCTTACACCTAGCAAGACATCACTTGAATGAATGAATGAATGAATGAATGAATATTTCAAGTATTTAGCGTAGCGAAATTTGTTAAGCAATAACGCAGCGCTCTTATCCCCATTAAACTTCAATTAAAATGATGATATCTCGTATTAAAGACACATCCTGCTTCAACAAGCTTACTGACTTGAAATGGAAGCATTACCTTAGATCTATGGCTAGAAAAACAGTTGCATCATTCTACCGCTTCTCAAAGTCCCCTCCCCCGGACCCAATCCTCAAAGATGGAATACTGTTACCACATCTGGGGAGCAGCTGCTAAGAATACAAAAAAAAAAGTGCAAAACCGGCTTCGAAATCTAGTGGCTTACTTCCTCTTTTTTACAGAAGAGACGTTGCGAATCTATCTCTGCGTTATCGTTATTTTCATAGAAGGACCTCCTGTAAAATATTCATACTAAATACTTGTTTACCTACAACAACTGCCAAAAATTTCACTTACTCTCTATCTGTATCAAAAACTAAATGAAAATTTCTTGACCAAGGTTTCTTTCTTATAACTACAGTATGTGAAAGCCAATACCGCAGAGCTGCTTCCCAGCTGACTATAATATGGTCGTTTTCAAGTTTTGTTTAACCGTCCTTTTAAATAATCTAATATATAAAAGGCTATATGTGTGTCTGTCTGTCTGTTTCCATATTTTCAAACTCTATCTCCTCCGAAACTAAAAGTCGCAGAGCGGCGCTAGGGACCTCAAGTGATTGGATTTTTTACGGGCCGTTCTTTTATGGGTCTTTAGCCGCTAAAAGTTGTTTTGAGGGGCCAAAAATGGGTCAAAATTGAAAAAAAAAATCGTTAAATATTTTGTACATTCATCTTAGTTTATTTTCAATTTTTCATTTTTAATCAATTCATATGCGTGTCACGTTGGTACAGCGGTAACGTCACCAGCTTTTTAATGCTTCGGTTTCGATTCTAGCTGATGGCAGCAAAAAAATTTACTTTTGAAATTACAATTCTGTAATAATATATACGAAATCTGAATAAATTAAAATATTATATGTAAGCTTATTTTACGCCCGAGCAACCCCCCCCCCGCTTATATATATATATAAATATGGACAAATTAAAATATCATAAAACCCCTCTCCCCTTGCTAGTTACATAAAATAATTAAAACCATCTCGTTAAACCATTACCGATTATCACGGTGGTGTATCACCGGCTACCTGACATTCATTAACCCTTATCGTCAAGTGACCTTTGAACTTTCACGAGCGGTGACCCCTTGCCCTAGTAAACGGCAACTTTGAAGAAGTCAAGCGAAAAAGAGAAAATGAATGAAATTCATAGGAGGGAAAAAGAATAGACTGGAATTCAGGAGGAAAAGTAGAAGGAGGATTGAGATATACGAAAAGATTGACCAATCAGTGATAAGTTTGTATTTTTAAGGGCTGATGAATCACGGGATACAGTGTCATTGCTTGATGAATGGACTGCCGTTTCGAAATCACAATCAAATGAGAATCACGGATGAGAATCAGTGGAAGCAAAGGTTAAGGTTAGAATTAGGGTTAGGATTGGGGTTAGAATTATCAAATTGGGAATAACGGAAGGAAATTACAAATTCGTGAATTAGATGAATGATCTTTGCCGGGTATTTTGACCGAATAGAAATTAGTTGAGGTGGGGAAAAGGGACCGAATAGTTTCCCCTATTTTTAGGCTTCTTTTCTTTTTTTTTTTTTTTTTTGCTTGCTTTTATGCGCGTGCGTGATTTTTACGCGTTTTACTCGCCTTTTTTTATTTAAACATTTAGAGCGGGGTGGGGATAGAAGATTATTTGTTCGCATTTCAAGGTTAGACCTAAAGTTATTTACTCGCAAATTCATTTATAAATGTTACAGAAAGAAGGGGAGCGTACTCCAGATCAGAGGTTAGTTGCCACCCAGAGACCAGTGAACACCACTGGTTGTTGTCAATGATGATGATCTGTGTGAGAACTCCTAGGGAATAATAATAATAATAATAATAATAATAATAATAATAATAATAATAATAATAATAATAAGGAGACCCCTGGAATGCGGAGACCAATACACGAGCCACATTCTCGGGCCAGACGAGCTACTGCAGGGACAAAACACGAAACGTTACATGGAACCAAGAACACTGAAGCATCTATAAGTTCTCCATCCCCTTTCCAATAACCCAATCACCCCCACCTCAAAGAATGATGCCAAATAGCCGAAGAGGCTCAAGGAGGATGGGAAAACTGAGGAGAGAGCACTGACCAGACCTCCGCTGGACAAATGATGAGAGAAATGGTACCTTGGGGGGGCTTATTGCCATTCAAACTCCAGTTGAGGCCAATGGCCGCTGCTTGCGAGAAATCAATGGTAAGCGGCTGTTGCGATAATGCAAATTCGTTTGCAATTGTTATCGAAAAGGGTGGAGAGTACTGGAAATCTAGGGAGACTTGTTGTCACTCAGCTTCCGGGGAACACCACAGGTTGTTCTCAAGGGGAAATTCTTTATGACCTGTGTGAAAGCTCCTTATAAACCAATAATAATAATAATAATAATAATAATAATAATAATAATAATGATAATAATAATGATAATAATAATAATAATAATAATAAGAAGAAGAAGAAGAAGAAGAAGAAGAAGAAGGAGGAGGAGGATATATACAAAATGAATGCTAAATCCTGAAATGGAAGCTCTTGGTAGTAGGGAGGTAAAAAGGTCCAACGCGTATAGTAATTTTTCCAAGGCACCAGGTAACAATCCCATTTGGATTTGAGGTTCAATATACTTTTTCCTGCCTCGATATTTAATTTCCCTTATTTTATATAGCTAAAATGATTAAAAAACTTTAAACCCTAAAAACTTTCTGTTCATTACCTTTAGCAAATGAGGTGCAAACTATTTATAATATTTTCTAATATTTTTCCTCTTAGGAGATGAATAAGCATCGAAAACTCATGGGTTAAGGAAATATACTTATTAAAATGTATTCTTTGTTTTGCATATAATAAAAATTCTAGATTTGAAATTTAACAATTTCACGTCATAAAATTTAAATTCCTAAATTATGATTTATTTGCTCTATCTTGTATATTGAGCAATATTTATTTAGCTGGGATTGTCTTTATAAAATATTACATCCAATAATATTTTGTAAGACTGATAGTCACTGGATTTACATACCAGTAGACTTATTGTATTTCATTATTCTGAAGAATATAATATATATAATGGTTCAAAGCCTTGACTGTCGCACGGGCGGTCAGGTTTCAATCCTACCTTAAGGTAATTGCCTGTCAAGCCGCACTGATGAGCTGTGATACAGTACTGTATGTGGATGACTTTAATGTTGAGTGTATTGAGAAGTGATACACAATATACCATTAGCGTATTAAGCGATGCTCCTTGTGTAAACAAATCGATCGGAAAATGCCAAAAACATCGTTAATTCACCACCAGCACAGCGGCTGCCAATTAGCGTAATGGTTCAAAGCCTTGACTGTCGTACGGGCGGTTGAGTTTCGATCCTGGCTTGAGGTAGTTGCCAGTCTTGCCGCACTAATGAGCTGTGATACAGCGAAACAGTACTGTATGTGGATGACTATATATATATATATATATATATATATATATATATATATATATATATATATATATATATATATCATAAGCATAAACAAAGACCGGAGATTTACATGCAAAAATTTATTTTTCAACAGAATACCTCCAATAAAACAGGGAACGGCACTTGACCAATAAACTTCCCCTATTAGTTGCTTGAGTATATATATATATATATATATATATATATATATATATATATATATATATATATATATATACTAGCTGTACCCTGCCACGCGTTGCTGTGGCTCAAATTTGCGCCAATAAAAAAAGTTCCAATATGAGAAACTGCATGTTTCTTATAGGTTTAATTTCCCATTTCGTATGGGTACACAGTTTTTGTTGTTCCATTTTCTTAGCTGATATAGAGATTTTTTTGTTTGGTGACTCTTGAACACGTAACATAAATTGTCCATGTGAAAAAACAGTCAGTGTGTAGCTATAAACCACACAATTGTAAAGAGTCTTCCCGTAGCTTTGTTGATGGTTATTGCAAACGACAATAAAATTGGAAAATGTAATTTCCCCAAGTGTAATGGTGTATCCGGTGGAATCATAGGAATGCATGGAATGAAGATATATTCACCTGTGAAAGGTCCTGTTAAGATTGTTGCTTCTACGATATTGTTTGTTTGTTTATTTGTTTGTTTTTACTGCAAGCCATGTGCCATTGCAAAGCTTGGATTGGTTTATATTTCACAACATGATAATTAGTACGCCAATTTTCAGTTGCAATACATGCAGTGGCATCACTGGAAAATCAAGCTGTTGGATAATTAACGACTTTATCTGCTTTCACAACAGTGTCGATGGATTTTTATTTGACTACCTCACTTGGAATTTTACATTGAATAATAGCGTTAAGTTTATGGACGTCTTTGTAATGATCTGCAGGAATAGCTCGTTCACTCAGTTAAGTGGAATTCGTACAATTAATTTGAATATCTGCAAAAGCCTTTTAAACCAACTCTTCTTTTGGTGCAATAAAATTACAGAAGTTAAGAATTAAAGAATTTTGCCGTTAACTCGGATCAGCTGGCACTTTTGCGTACCCAATTTCCCACAAGTGATGCAAAAATTTCAGTGCGGGTCGAGCAGTCTGCAACTGGACACGCATATTTTGAGTTAAGTTTAAGTACTAAAAATTGATCAGAAAAGCGCAAAATTAAAAATAACTATTGATTAAAGAAATGCATGATGCGCTTATCAAAATTTCGTAAATAAAAAAAAAAAAAAAACAGTATGGCAAAATCCATTTAGAAACAACGTGGGTGGCGCGTGTAACATTGCAGCCGATGCCTGTGTGGAAAATGGGCCTGGGAACGTTTATTGCCAATTTTCTTTTAAAAAAAAATTTCTTGAAACACAAACTGTACTTTAACATAAAAATTTACGGTAAAAAGAAAACATTAATCGACTGACGTACACGAATCGAGCCCTCATTGCCAAATAGGCACCGGCGTCATCCATGTTTTTTAAGTGGATTTTACCACACTGTTTTTATTTAAAATGTTTTAGTCGCAGTATGTATTATATGTTCAGACAGTTATTACAACAGAAATGCTTTTGTTAAAGTTTTGCACGTCTTTGTTTACTTCTAATTTCTGCTCCACGACCAATGCCCTGGAAAAGTCACTTCTGGTTAACGTCTACTCTCGACGTATGTTTTGTTTGTTTTATTTTTTAAAAGAATTTTTTTTATTTGTGGCCATTTTTTTATTTTAAGAAATGTATGATACTGTTATCAAAAATTCTTAAATAAAAAACAAAAACAAAAAAACATTATATCAAAATCCATTAGAAACAGCATGGATGTCGCGTTCAACATTATAGTCGCTGCCTATTTGACACTTGGGGTTCGCCTCGTGTACGTCAGCTAATTAATCTTTTTTCTTTTGAAAAAAAAAAAAAAAAAAACAACTCTTGTTTGCTAAAATAAAGATCGTCAGTCTTTCCATTCTCCGATATGAGAACTTCGCGCACCAGCTTAAAACACATGGTATCTGTCCAATCTCTTTTAATTGTCCCCATGTGGGCCATAGCGAATTGGGCCTGGGATGACGAAGCGATAAATTTTGCGTCTCCCGCTTTTAGAATACAACCAATTGGCGCTTTTCTCATTGCGACTGTATAAAATAGACGATTATCGCCGAGAAAAAAACGATTTTTTTCGTTTTAAATATATAAGAATACACTTGGATTAGCTGTCGCAAAATATCAGGGCAAACCGGCCTGTAGTTTTTTAAATTTTTTATTGATTACAAACAAACCAAGAGTTTCAATTACACACACACACACACACACACACACACACACACACATATATATATATATATATATATATATATATATATATATATATATATATATATAATATCTTCATAAATTTGGGTTTCGGTTTAGATTTAAGCTGATACACCTGTCATATCATATACATTTATTTTATTTTGGAAATCTCAACTGTATAATATATAAGAATCGATAGAAAATTTACTCTATTATAATATATAAGAATTCTGCATAAATTTAAATATCATATTTAAGCGTAGTTTACGACCGGGCTACGCCGGGCGTCACTGCAAGCTTAGAAAAATACTTTTGCAGCTTTAACAAAAGAGCTAAAATAGTATCTAGGCATCTACATTCATGCTGAACATCCACAGAATGCTAACATCAATATGTTACATATTTCCACGGGTCTCGCTATTTCGGATCTCACTAGATTCAGCCACTCTGATGAGTCGTAGATGATGAAACATATGTCAGTGGATAATTATATTTAAAAAATAATAATACATATACCGCTCCCCATTTGGGGGTACCAAAATTTGTTAAAAGGGAAAATTATTCCCAAACTCGCATTTAGGTAAAAATGCACTTTTGTATATATGAATCCATTAAAAAAATATCGCAAAACAAAAACAAATAACATCTACATAAGAAAAGGCGATACATTTAGTCGTGCGAGAAAGCCTAAAGGTAGGGAATTACGCTTCTTACCTAAGGGGTCCAGATTTCGAGTCTCGTAGACGGCGAAATACGTGTCAGTGGATAATTATATATATATATATATATATATATATATATATATATATATATATATGTTTTTATTTGTTTTTGTTAGCGATACTTTCTTGAATGAATTCAAGTATTTATACGAAAGTGCATTTTTACCTAAATGCTTGTTGGGAATAATTTTCCCATTGACCAATCTGGTGCCCCCTTTAATGGGGGAGCGGCATATATATCATTTTTAAAATATAATTATCCACTGACACGTGTTTCGTCGTCCACGACTCATCAGAGGGGCTGAATCTAGCGAGATTCGAAATCGGCACCTTGTGATAAGAAGCCTAAACCTCTACCCTATATATATATATATATATATATATATATATATATATATATATATATATATATATATATATATATATATTTATTTATTTAATTTTTTTCCTTTTAAATGTCTTTCCATTGTGTGTGTGTGTGTGTGTGTGTGTGTGTGTGTGTGTGTGCACGCACGCGCGTGCGCGCGCAGAAAGCGTTTCATTGAATCTCCTTTTTGTTAGTCAATCGTTCTCAGCTGGTTCGGCAAAGGGTCAGGTATGATCCATTTTATATTTACCTGACTATCTCTTCGTTCTCCCCCCACCCCACCATTAATTAACCTCGGGTCTCTCCTCCCTAAGACCCCCGGATGTTGACCTTTTGCATCAAGGTCATCTAATACTTATCGTGTCAAACACTTCACATTCCTTTTATTCCGTTTGGATCAAACGCATATGAAACTTTCTTTCAAGTTTATTGTTTCGCCATTTTATTACTTACCCCCCCCCCTCATCATCATCATCGTCTCTCTCTCTCTCTCTCTCTCTCTCTCTCTCTCTCTCTCTCTCTTGATATTCATCCCTCTCTCCCTCTTCCTCTCATTCCTTCTCCCTCGCTCTCTCTTTCTTTATCTCGCTCCCTATCTTTCCCCTCTTTCTCCTACCCCACTCTTTCTTTCCTACCCTTCATTTCCCCCTCTCTCTCCTCTTTTCTCTCTCTTTCCCCTCCGCTCTCTTTCCCTATCTCTCTTCTCTTCCTCATTCACCCCCTATCACTTCTTCTCTTTTTTATTCCTTACCTCTCTCTATCGCTTTCTCTTTCCATCTCTCTCTCCAGCTATCTTAGCTGATTAAAATTGTTTTTAAGGAGTCAAAAATAGGTAAAATTTGAAAAAAAAAAATCAGTATACATTTTGTACATTAATCTTATTTTTTAATATTTAATCAGTTCATATGCGTGTCATGTTGGTAACGTCACCAGCTTTTGAACCCTACAGTTTCGGTTTCGATTCTAGCTGATAGCAGCTAAACACTTTTTTTTTACTTTTGAAATCACGTAATATATACGCAATCTGGACAAATGAAAATATCACATTTAAGCGTATTTTACGCCCAGGCAAAGTCAGGCGGCCCCTTCTCTTGCTGGCCGAATATATAAGAAGCTATATGTCTGTCTGTCCGCCTGTTTGTCTGTCTGTCTCCATATTTTCAAACTTTATCTCCTCCGAAACTAAAAGTCGCAGACTGGCCTCAAATGATTTGATTTTTTTATGGACCGTTCTTTTATGGGTCTTTAGCCGGTTTAAATTGTTTTTAAGGAGTCAAAAATGGGTCCCAATTGAAAAATTAATTATACATTTTGTATATTTATCTTAATTTATTTTCTGTTTTTAATTTTTAATCAGTTCATATGCGTGTCACGTTGGTACAGTGGTAACGTCACCAGCTTTGAATGCTACAGATTTGCTTTCGGTTTTAGCTCTAGCTGTGTGTACCCAAATACTTTTTTAAGTCACGACTCTATAATAATATATACGAAATTTGGACAAATTAAAATATCATATTCAAACGTATTTTATGACCGACCAAAGCCGGGCGCCCTCCCCCCGCTAGTTTAATTATAATAAGTTAAAAATTATACTCCATAGCGTTCTCTGGTTACTTTATAATTTGTATACGAAAATTCTAAGCCTTAGAGTGCAGAGCTATCTTTTTTTTTACTCCTGCCACAAAATGACGACTTTAACACCGGATGATGGTCGGAGGTTACATCAACCGAAACGTTGTGCAGATAACATTCGTCCGATTAATTTAAATAATACTAAATTATTTTATTTTAACAATTAAGCAGCATTTTAAGACTTTGTGAGTTGACTACACGCGACCAACCTAAGCGTCGCCGACCGAGATCAGAATCCCAAATCCTGCGACCCGTCGCCGACTGTAATCAGCTGTAACTGAATTACAATTCTCACCTCACGGCAAAATGCTGTGTTGTCGTTTATATAGCCGTGTTTATGTATGTCTAGTGTATATAAGGTATACGTGTTTCTGTAATCGATGCTCGTGTATCGTCTAGTGGTTAGAATCATGAGAACAGTTATTTTTCTTTGCATATGGAGTGTCTGTACGTGTTGATCTGTTACGTGTTTGTTTAATAGACTTACTATGTGTATGTGGTAGTTTTCACATATTCACGGCGATTATGAACGAGATAGTAAACGAAAGTCTTTAACAAATGACTAATAAACCCTTGTTTGCTAAACACATGCCTTATTTGTTCCCTCTCTCTCGCTCTCTTTCTCTCTCTCTCTCTCTCTCTCGCCCTCTCTCTCTCTCTCCTTCTCCTCTGATACTAAACACCTGAAAATGAAGGCACCCTTTTCCGAATGAAACACCGAAAACGCCGAGTTATCATTTTTAGATCTTTATTTCCTAAATGTTTCACGTTGTGGAGTCTGCAGCTCTTAACCTTAGTTGGTCCATAGATGTTTCCATTGGACTCAGAGACAACTCCTGTCCGCTAGCTAACCCAGTCATAGCCAACTCACAAATCGTCTCGTCGACGTCCCGTTACAGACTCATCCCGAATACTGATTTCTCCTGGTTTACATGTCTCTGAAGTCGGCCAGATTGGACAATCTTGTTTGTCACGTATGCCACATCGTTGTTTACTAAACCAAATTCCAAATTAGCTTCGTTTATGCTTTTCCTCTGTTCATAATATTTTTCCTTGAGCCAAAATTACCACGTTTAATATTTAACATGAATATTTTAACTAACATTCTTTCAAAACATTTTCTGAATATCTTTTTGACCTAAATAATTTAACAATTAAAAATAATAATCGTTCTGACCCTTGACACTGCCCGCGACAATATAACACAGATACTACGCTGTGATCATAACCAAAAGGTCACTACATCAGAAAAGATGAATCATGTCATATCGTGATCATTCGACTACGGTTTGTTTAGGGTACTTCTGTAGTTTTGTTTTTTGACCTCAGTTTACACAAGTCATCTGCCTTTTAGTACAATTTCATTTGCATCTAAGTTATCCTAATGTGCAGTAAGGGTGACCCTTGTCAAAATTCAAAGTAGCTAACTTAATCGCTACTTACTGACTTAGGGTCCCTTCTATATCACATTTTTACATCGTGTCTCATCGTAATGGTGACCGCTCTGTCGAACAGCCATTAAAACTGGCCGCAAGGACAGTTGATAACCTCGTGAATTTACGCAATGGACACCATCACTAGGTGTATCAGAATTTTTGTAGGAATTTTTGACACCCCTAACACGAAACTGCAAATAAAATATAAAAAAACTCGTAATTTCTCTTTTAACGGTAGATTGTTTATTTTCTTTATGGATTATACTTCCAAAATAAACTATTAAAGTTGTATAAAAAGTAATAGAAATATATTTTTTTTAAATAGTAATGAAATTAATTGAATGTTACGAGTTCAGTATTTTTCAATTTTTAAACTTTAAAAATCTATCAAAATTTTTCTATTGATTCTATTTTTACGATATTTTCAGGGTCAATGTGAAATCTTATGCTCTTTCCAATAAACCGAATTTTAGACAAACGTTTTTTTTTTTAATTCACGCTCCCCCATTTTCAAATGTCTATTAAAAAGTAAATAATTAATTTATGTACCAAGGTTTTATATATCACAAATTGAAGATAAAAGATCAATAAATAATATATTCAAATTTAAAAACAAAAAAAGTAGTGTTTTTTTAGAAATTTACCTGTAAAGTCCGAAGTTTAAAACTTTTTTTTTTTTTAAACCCACGTTGTTTGTTTTTGTGGTTTTTGTTTTCTTTTAATGTAACCTTCGCCCTTGCTCCTTTAATTGAAAAAAAAAGTAGGGCTTGAATGACATTTTTCGAGGAGTTATAAGCTTGGAAAGATGGCGTTTGGAATTATTCAATAGTTTTCACGAAATTTCTTACACTGCTACACCATCGCTAGCCTTTTCCCTTTCTTTCTTTTTTTTTTTATCTATTCCTCGCCTCTCGACGAAGGGTGAAAGTCTTCTTGACAATAAACAAAGGCGAAAAAATAAAACGGACAAAATAAAATGGACGCACTTTCACGACAAAGAAATGTCATTTGTGTTCATTTGCGTGCGAATTTTATTTCTCCAGTCGTCGTAAATAAGAACGGATAGCTGGTCTTGCTCATTCAGCAAACAATTCTATCAACGGGCAAAATGATGCCGCCTCACATGACATAGTCATTAAGGTTGACCAAACAAATGGCCAGATTCTTGGACAAGTGTTTGGTCAACAATGGCTTGATTGCCATCGAAGCAAAAAATTGAAACAGGAAACGGAAATAGAACATCGATCTAATACGAAATATCCAATTCACTTAACATCGGAAGAATAGATCTGCTAGTATATAATTTAGTTAGTTGAAAGTTTGGTACTTCTGTAGTTTACGGACCGTGCTGAAATATTGGCGTTAAATTGTTGTGACGTCCACCTTATGGATAACAATAAACTGTCTCTCTGCGTTGTACACAAGTCATACAGATTAAGCAGTCGGACTGACGTATAACCACACAAGTCATGCACACTTGGCAGTCGGACTGACGTATAACCACACAAGTCATACACACTTGGCAGTCGGACTGACGTATAACCACACAAGTCATACACACTGGGCAGTCGGACTGACGTATAACCACACAAGTCATACACACTTGGCAGTCGGACTGACGTATAACCACACAAGTCATACACACTTGGCAGTCGGACTGACGTATAACCACACAAGTCATACACACTTGGCAGTCGGACTGACGTATAACCACACAAGTCATACACACTTGGCAGTCGGACTTACGTATAACCATACAAGTCACACACACTTGGCAGTCGGACTGACATATATCCGCATAAATCATACACACTTGGCAGTCGGAGTGACGTATAACCACACTTTGTTTTAAATTTTTTTGTAACTCCTTTTCTATTAAATATATTTCGTTTCCACTAAATACCGAGTTGCATCTTTCTTCCGAATTCTTTAACGACCCACATCATTTAACATGAGGAACAGGTCCTTGTTAACTATTGTGTACTTTCATCTATCAATCTAATGAATAAAAGATATCGTAAAAATTTAATTTAATTGGAAATCCTATTTAAAAGATAGCGCTATCCATAAACTGCAGAAGTACCGAAAGTTAAACCGTGGTCAACTTGGCGAAATCAAAGGTTAGTTTTATTTTATTTTTTTTACTCGGTCGTGGAGATTGACAGAAACAGATGTAGCCTCATATGGTTCGAAGGGAGTGAGAGCAGGAGAAATAGTCAGTTTGTTAGAAATCCTAGGTGTGAACATGTTAGTAAAAATGTTTTATATAAGTTTATTTAGTGATTATATATATTTTTCTACCCTCCATCACACTGCTCAATGATCTGGGATAAAGATCAAGCAGAATAAACCTCTTCTGTCTTCTAAAAGGTTGTCTTTACTTAATCTTATTCGTTTTAGACATGAAAGAATCTAATTGCAGGCGTCGTTTCCTCGATCTAGCAAGACATCATAATTTTTAAAGTTTATCAACGTTTTTATTTAACTCCCTGCCCTCCCTAGTTAGTTATTAAAAACAGACAATCCTAGGCGAATAAACGTCTTCTTGCCTTCAACCGTTGCTATAAAAACAAAAAAGAAAGAAAATTCTTTTTTCGCATCTAAAAGCATGTTCTAAAGTAGTTTATCTAATATGTATATATATATATATATATATATATATATATATATATATATAACTACTTCATTTACTCACATAAAATTAATATACAAAATATAAATTTATGCGTAAACTTTAAGTATTTACTTCAACAATGCTCAATACGTAGGTAGAGCTAGTTAGTAAGTTATAAAATATATATGGCGATTAAGCTATACAGAATTTTCCGCGTTTCATCCACTCTAGCCTGAAGAATCATAGAGTGGATGAAACGCGGAATATTATGTGTAGCTTAATCACCATATATATTTTATAACTTACTATATATATATATATAATTTTAGCTTTGCTTCACGCCAATCATAGTATATTTTCTCTCCTCAAAGTTTGAAAAGGTCTGGAACCTTTTTTTAATTTTTGTATTTAAATTTTTCTTGCCTAATAAAGTCAAATATGATTGAAACGTCTGCACATCGTAGCAAAATATGACTGTATTTACAAAAATAATATATATATATATATATATTAATGCCTACAGACCCTAGTGTTTCATCCTTTCGGGGATCATCAGTGCAGGGTTACGCGATTGCTACCAGTCGGGAGATTCGAACGCGGCCAGGAAGCCATCTCTGACTCCATTAGCAAGGAACAAACCTCACGGCCAATCTCAATCACAAGAAATATCGTTGAAATTTTAATATTTACTTTTAAAATGTCGTAACATCCGGCCATAGTGATCTAGATAGTGATCTTTTTTTTTTAAATGTCGTAATATCCGGCTATTATGATTTACGCATGCGAGCTTAAGTGATTAACTTTCTATTTCAACTTTAAAATACTCAACAATAAGAACCGAGTTACTCAAATTGGCTGACATAATTATTACAATATATATCTACAGGATTTGGATTATCTTACATGAATCAAGCATCAGTTTTTGAGTGGCATAAGAGATTCAAGGAAGGCAGAGAGTCTTTGAGGGATGGTGAGAGATATGGGAGGAGTAAGGAAGTCAGAACACCAGAGTTGGTTGGTCAAATGTAGATTATGTAGCCAGACTTTGTGGCCACCCTGTATATATATATATATATATATATATATATATATATATATATATATATATATATATATATATATATGGTGGATACTCTCATCGAAGACGATGAATGAGGTTTAAGTATGCAATCTTCAGCAGCTCCCAAGCTCTGTAACACCACATGCGTAATTGCAATCCTGTAGACGTCCGGCGCACTCCTCCGCAGATGGTGAACTTTCATATGCTCGTAGGTCAACGATGTCTTCTCGAATGAACAGATAACCCTGCTTTGCTGCGTGCTCTGAAACCACAATGGCATACATATTCATTTTTAGGTGGATGTTTCTTGTGTTTTGCCTTCATATTTGCACGAAGGTTGTCCCTATGACAAAGGCGGTTATGTTCAAATTCTTTGGTCCCCAGGAAACACATCTTCCTCCATTTTCTGCGATCCCCTGCTGCACTCTCCCAGGAACTCAGAGAAATTCCACAACGTTTCAGGTTGTCTTTTAGTTTATCTTTGTAACGAAGCAGGGGACGCCCTATTGGACGGCAAGAATTTGTCAGTTGCCCATAAAAAAAGTTGCTTGGGAACTCTTGAGTCATCCATTCTTACAAGATAACCTGAACACCGCATTTGTATCCTGATCAAAAATGATTCAATACCAGTGATTTCACATCTCTCCAGTAATTCACTATTCAGAACACAATCCTACCATCCAACATTGCAGATAAAACGCAGACATCTCATATGGAAGGAGTCAAGCTGATTTATATGCTTGCGGTACAAGGTCCACGTTTCGACACCATACAGAAGAGTAGACAGAACAACAGATTCGTAGACTGCCACCTTTACTTTTAGAGACACATCGTGGCTGTTCCAGAGTCTGTGTCGCAACCTACCAAATGCCTCACTAGCTTTATTAATTCTACATTGGATGTCCTTTTCAAATTTAGCATCATCAGACACAATAGAGCCGAGGTATGTAAAAGAAGATACTGTTTTCAAAGCTTTACCATCAACATATACCATTGGTTGTGAAGAGGACGTAGTGTTTGGTTTTGGATGGTGAATAATTTCAGTCTTTTTTATGCTAATTGTAAGACCGAAGGCTTTACATGCACCAGAAAAGCTATTGATATGTGTTCTGCGTGTCATCAAGACTATGGGTGACAAGAGCACAGTCATCTGCATAAAGGAGGTCAAGAACAGTATGCACAGAAGTCTTGGTTTTGGCCTTGAACCCTTGCTGGTTAAATAATCCTCCACTTGATCGATACTCAACACCTATGCCTCCTGAGGTGTTCTTGAAAGCTGTCTCAAGCATCACCGAAAAGAAAAGAGCAAATAGGATCGGAGCAAGGACACATCCTTGCTTAATTCCATTTGACACTTCAAATGGTTCACTTTGTTCACAGCCAGATCGTACTATCGCCACCATTCCCCAGTGAAAGGAGACAATCACATTCAACATCCTGTCCGGAATACCAAGCCTCCTCAAAACAGTCCACAGGGCATCCCTACAGACGGTATCAAATGCCTTTGTGAGGTCAACGAATATGACAAACAAGTCCTTATTCTGCTCCCTCGCTTTCTCCTGTAGTTGCGGAAGGCTGAAGATCAGGTCCACAGTACCTCTTCCTGCCATAAAACCACCCTGGGTTTCTGGGAGCACAGTTTTACAGATTGAACCATTGAGTCTGTTTAGGATTACACAAGCTAGAATCTTACCAGCAACAGACAAAAGAGAAATTCCTCTATGGTTATCACACTCATACTTATTTCCTTTGTGCTTAAACAGGTGAATAATTGATGCGTCTTTGAACTGTTGTGGCACGGTACCAAGTTCCCATATTAATGAAAACAAGGTAATTAGTTTCCTGATTAACAGTTGGCTTCCACATTTGTATATTTCTGCAGGTATGCCGTCATCACCTGGAGCCTTACCATTTGAAAGTTGCTTCACAGCCCATTCAATCTCCGACATGGATGGAGTATCAGCAAGCGCCTCAATGGTTGGCCTCTGAGGAATATCATCACTCACTCCTCGATCCACTGTCGATTCTTTGTTTAAAACATTTGGAAAGTGTTCAGCCCAGCGCTTAGTAATTTCTTTCTTATCAGTGAGGAGAATGCCATCCGACGAAAATATTGGAGATGTCCCCCTTAAAATGGGACCAAACACAACCTTAAGGTTTTGGTAGAATGATTTAAAGTCGCATCTATCTGCCGCATCTTGTAAGGCCTCAGCTTTCTGCTCCCACCAGTTTTGTTTCATTTTCCGGAGCCGAGATTGTGCCAACCTTTTGACCATTCTGAAAGCCTTGTGTTTCACTGAAGAATTTTTGTCAATAATCCATACTTGATGGGTTTCATGCATGTTATTGAGCAGTGGGACGATAGTTGGATCATTTTCATCAAACCAATCTTGGTTTTTCCTTCGAACATATCCTAATGACTCTTTAGCAGAGTAATACACTGCAGTTTTAAACTCTCTCCATATATATATATATATATATATATATATATATATATATATATATATATATATATATGTATATATATATATATATATATATATATATATAATTTGTTCTCTTTTGAAAACTTGTTTTTCCCTAGTACAAGCAATGCAACCCCTGCTCAGTGGATGACTCAGCAGGTTCTCTATTTTTTTTCTGGTTTAAATATAAATGAATGAACGCAATATATAACGGTTGGAGTCACTCAGTCAGAATGTATATACGACGCCATCTTGAATATATTGTCAATGTATTTGCGACTTCCTCCCTTGAGCACGTCTTTTGTACGTTGGCCATTTTCTGAACAAAAGGATGTCTATCTTTATCCAAAAAAATCCATCAGTTTTCGCATGTAAGGGGGGTAGAGAATGGCAAAGGCGTAGTCTGATATTTTTAACCGCATTGCATTGGGTACAGTGTCGGTAGTTTTACTCAGTAACCTGCGCCGATTCCGTGCAGGATTGCGGAGAGAAAGCGAATAAGAATAAACGCCAGGTTCGATGTTCTGTCATCCTTAAGTTTGTAATAATATTTTCGTTGCACTGTCACGCTTAAGTTTGAAATGTAGTTTTCGTTGGTCTGTCATGCTTAATTTTCAAACAGAATACTTGTTAATTTATTTATTGTGCACTATTATCCTCATCTTTGAAAGATGAGGATAATAGTCCGCAATAAATAAATTTATAAATAATACTCATCTCAATAATGTATTCCAATTAAATAATATAGATTCTTATTGATGATCATATAATTTTAAAGAATAATAAAAAAAATATTAAATAAAAGCAATGAAAACAACGACAAAATAAACAATAAAAAAGTGGACACTATGAAAAAAATAAAAATAACACAAAAGACACATATATAACTAGTATAAATTACTACTACTACTACTACTAATAATAATAATAATAATAATAATAATAATAATAATAATAATAATAATAATAAACCAACTCCGGACAACAACAACCATACTAGAAATAAAAATAAAAATACTAATAACGAACAAGATAATGCAACTGTAAATACCTACCGCACATTTTGCCCACTTCAAATAAATGTCTAACCAAAAGCATAGTTTACCAGGCCACAACATTTGCGAAAGATAACCCGAATAACAAGAACTATTACATAGGTATGACTTCCTTAGATTTCAAAACTCGATATTATGACCACAAAAGTACATTAAATAATAAAAAACACCGTATGAAAACAACTCTAGCAAACAAATACTGGGAACTCAAGGAAAGCGGACATCGTCTGTAACCGAATGGAAAATAGTAAGACAAGCAAACACATGTAGAGACCTAGACGATCCATGTAGATTATGCTTGCATGAAAAATTTGCTATCCTATACTTTAAAGAACCCCAGCATCTATTAAACTATAGGAGAGAATAGCGACCAACTGTGTTCACAAGATAAAATAGATATATTAATCGCCATATATATTTTATAAATTACTATATATTTATATATATATATATATATATATATATATATGTATATATATATATATATATATACTAGCAAAAGTACCTGTCGTTGACTGGGTTCAAAAATAGCCTACAGAAAATGGACTCTGATTTATGAAAGTATGATAGGTTATGAAAAGGAAGGGTTGTAATGACATAGCTTCGAATTTGGGGGTATCAAAACCAAAGCAAAATATGATAAAAGTAAAAATAAAATAGATAAACCCTATAATTTATTATAACATACCTGTTCACACTGAAACACTTATCACAATATTCTGTGGATCTATATTAAAAAAGATTGTTAAAACTTGTGACATATTTCCATTCTATGGAGGTCAGGCGCGAACGAACACCCTATAATTTTATTATACCATATTTCTTCAAACTGAAACATAATTATCAAAGTATACTTACGCAGATAGATATGAAAAGTCTTTATTAAAGTTTGTGCCTATTTCCATTCTATGGAGTCCAGGCGCGAACGCAGGCCCCACAATTTTATTATACCGTTCCTATTTAAGTTAAAGCATACTTATCAAAGTATTCTTATGTACATCTATATAGAAAACACTTGTAAACGTTTTTTATTTTAATTTTTTAATTTTTTATTTCCATATTTTGTGGACCAGGCGCGAACGCAGACTCAACAATTTTAATGAACCACTGCTCTGCCAGATCAAACATACCCATTCCTGTGTCTCGATACATCTTCTATCATTATATGTAATCAGTTTTTTTAAATAGTCAACCATATAGGAGCCTATTCGTGACCAGACACACACATACATACGCAAACATTCAGCTTTATATATATATATATATATATATATATATATATATATATATATATATATATATATTATATATATAAGTACTTCATTTACTAACATAAAATTAATATACGAAAGTATAGATTTATGCGTAAACTTTAAGTATTTACTTCAAAAGTGCTCAATACGTAGGTAGAGTTAGTTAGTAATTTATAAAATATAAGAGGAATCCTAGACTGGATGAAACGCCGAATATTCAGTGTAGCTTAATCGCCATATATATTTTATAAATTACTATATATATATATATATATATATATATATATATATATATACATATATATGCATATATATATGTATATATATGTATATATATGTATATATATATATACATATATATACATATATATATGTATATATATGTATATATATTTACATATATATACACACACACATATATATATGTATATATATATATGTATATATATGTATATATATACATATATATACATATATATATGTATATATATATGTATATATATTTACATATATATACACACACACACATATATATATATATATATATATATATATATATATATATATATATATATATATATATATATAGGGGTTGTTTACTTTCTTTTGGACATTGGACTTTTGTATTTTTAGTCTCATTTCCTCTTTTGCCCAACCCACCCGCACAATCTATTTTTTTTTCGTCTTTGTATTCAAAATATGCGTGGCCATCAGTCATTGAACAAATATATATATATATATAAATATATATATATATATATATATATATATATATATATATATTTATATATATATATATATATATATACTCCACTTCCTTTTTTTTCCTTATCTTATCCTCAATCTTGATGTGCCTCTATGATTGATTAACTATCGCTATAAACGGATGGAGACGCGACAAAAGAATTGTTAGGTTACTAACAGAGAGATTAAGAACATATATGAAAAGCTCTAATTGGTCGAAAAGGAAAATGGTATGAGAAAATAAAATGTCTTGCAAGTTAATCTGATTGAACTCACTGACGTCAGACTAGCTATTTATCTCCCTTTCCACGACGAGAAAAAAAACCGGACAGTCAGATTTAAGAGTCAGCGTTCCAAAGGCGGGGCATTCTTGCTTCAAAGGATGTATGTGCAGTCACTTGTAGAGCCATCTTAGGCGATTAGCAATGACCTAACACTTTCTCAGAGAATGAAGGATATCCTAGAAAAGCAGACCTCCTAGAATGGCACAGCGCCAGTAACACATAATGTTAAAAGGTGAAAAAACATTTCAGAATGGCATAGTCCCTGTTGACTTTTGGATAAAAGAAGGAACAGGCGATTTTGACCAAAGTTAACACCTTACATAGCCTAACATCACAGGTGCAATTGGGAAGTTTTATTATCACTCAAGCCGAAAGGCCCGACATGTTAAAGCAACAGTAAGTTCTTTGATATGACAGAGGTGCGTTCGAAATTAATTTTTACTTTTTAAAGCACAATTGCATCATGATACTTGACTTTTTCATTTTAAACTTAAATTCAAGCCATTATCACCGCACAACCCGTAAAGTCAGGCATATAAAATCAACAGCAGATTCTTTCATATGACAGGTGCGCGTTCGAAATGACTGTTTCTGTTTAGAGCACAAGTGAATCTTCTGGTTCGGATAATATCACGTCTCGGACTGTAAGCCTTCTTTTAGATGCATTTAACTTCCCTTGAGTTCCCTACAACACGATAAACAGTCGTAGAAGCGTAGCCAGTATCCCTAATAATGAATGATGTCCTATGCCCGTCGCGAAACAGTTCAGAAATCTAGAATTTAATCCCACCTGTCTGTTTAAATGTATGTATGTATGTATGTATGTAATCACGTTGACACACTGGTTCTGGTCAGATCACCGAAGTTAAGCAACGTTGAGCCTGGCTAGTACCTGATGAGTGACCATTTAGGAATTCTAGGCGCTGTATGTTCTTTCCACTTATCTCGGCATCGTTTCCAGTCGTCCTGAACCTCCAGTTTCCACTGGCATTCAACAATGTCGACTCAGGAGAAAAGTGGTTGGAGATTGTGCAACTCTTGCCACAAAAATTTCACGCGCAGGCACCCTTACTGTGGGTATCCATAGTCTGCCAAGACTGAAGGAAGCTATTTTTATATATGTATGTATGTATGTATGTATGTATGTATGCATGCATGTATGTATGCATGCATGTATGTATGCCTAAAACTTTCGACAGAGGCGACGGATTTTCACAAGATCTGTCTCATTTTGAAAATCGACCCATTGGACGACAAATATCGAAAAATTGGCTAAAAACATTAATTCATTCACCCTCAACTGGGCACTTTTCTACAAGGAGGGGCCGCTTTTTTCGTCGATATTTTTGAAAGTCATCTTCTCTTTTCGATTTACTAACCTCAATTTAAACCTTCGCCACTCCAGGTTTGGCGATGGACGCAACAGCAAAGACGTCACTTTTTTCACGTTCTCTTCCTCCTTCGCGATGTGTGCCTGAGCCTGCCTCCCTACTACCACTTTTTTTTTTTTGCTCAACACACATCTCTAAACACACGGGCACTGCCGGACACCGCCGGGCACCCAGGATAGTAACTAATATATGGTTATATTCTATACTGGCACTTATGTTTTTTAGTATTTTTTTTTTTTTTTAGTATTTTAGCAATCTGGAATATTAGACACTAAAGGCTGCAGCAACTAGCATTTCAGATTAATAATACCGCTTTGAAAAAAACTAAATTCTCTTTCCGGTGCATGTCTATAACAAAGGTTACTCGCACCGTCAATATCTGCAACAGAGTTATACAACTTCTATGTCACGAATGCATGGGTTCAGTCATCATAACAATGCAATTTGCAATCCGTTCTGATTCATTGGAGCGGAATAAAAAAAATAGGAGCTATTACTTCTGGAACGTCCCTTGTATTTTATATAATTATACCTGCACTAGCAGGGGACCCGACGTTGTCCAGGATTGAAAGATGATCAACGATTATTTTAATGCTTCCCCACTGAGCAAATTAGGCACAAGGCCGTTTTTTAACGTGGAGAGAGAGGGAGGGGGAGGAAAAAGGGTGACCAGCTCCCGAGAGGTGGGAAATGGAAGCTGGATAGTAACTGTTGGTCTGTAGGATGATCTCTACATTGACCAAGGTCTGATATGGGATGATGGGACTACCCCCACATATGGTCCCTGCTTGCAGCATCTGTCGGAACAGATACTACACTTTGAGGTATTTATTTGCTCCCCCACTGAGCAAATTAGGCACAAGGCCGATTTTTAAAGTGAGGAGTGAAGGGGAAATGGGGACCAACTCCCCGGGGAGTAGGGGAGCTGGTTAGCGACAATTGGTATGAAGGGTTGCCCCTACATTGACCAAAGTCTTATATGTGGGGTTGCCCCCACATATGGTCTTTGCTTGCAGTATCTGCCGGAACAGATGGTGTTTATTTGCTCCCCCACTGAGCAAATTAGGCACAAGGCCGTTTTTAATGTGAGGTAAAGACCAGCTCCCCTAAAAGTAGGCAAAAAGGGGGCACTCTGGTTACCAAAAATAATAATTGTCCCAGTATAGAGGGTTTCCCCTCCATTGACTGGTACAAATTATCTTAAGTGCAGCATCTGCCGGAACAGATACTACACTTTGATCTTGGCCCGAAAGCAGAGGCCACATGAGGTATTTATTTGCTCCCCCACTGAGCAAATTAGGCACAAGGCCGATTTTTAAAGTGAGGAGTGAAGGGGAAATGGGGACCAACTCCCCGGGGAGTAGGGGAGCTGGTTAGCGACAATTGGTACGAAGGGTTGCCCCTACATTGACCAAGGTCTTATATGTGGGGTTGCCCCCACATATGGTCTTTGCTTGCAGTATCTGCCGGAACAGATTGGATTTATTTGCTTCCCCACTGAGCAAATTAGGCACAAGGCCGTTTTTTAATGTGGAGATGGAGGGAGGGGGGAGGGAAAGGGAGGACCAGCTCCCGAGAGGTGGGAAACGGGAGCTGGATTAGAAACTGTTGGTATGAAGGGTTGCCCCTCCAGTGACCAAAGTCAGATATGTGGGGTTACCCCCACATATTGTCTTTGCTAGTCATAGCTAGTCATTGCTTGCAGCATCTGCCGGAACAGATGGTATTTATTTGCTCCCCCACTGAGCAAATTAGGCACAAGGCCGATTTTTAATGTGAGGAGTGAAGGGGAAATGGGGACCAACTCCCCGGGGAGTAGGGGAGCTGGATAGTGACAATTGGTATGAAGGGTTGCCCCTACATTGACCAAGGTCTTATATGTGGGGTCGCCCCCACATATGGTCTTTGCTTGCAGTATCTGACGGAACAGATGGTATTTATTTGCTCCCCCACCGAGCAAATTAGGCACAAGGCCGATTTTTAATGTGAGGAGTGAAGGGAGGGGGAAGGGAAAAAGGGGACCAGCTCCCGAGAGGTGGGAAATGGGAGCTGGTTAAAAGTCAGGCATGTGGGGTTTCCCCCACATCTGGTCTTTGCTAGTCATAGCTAGTCATAGCTTGCAGCATCTGCCGGAACAGATGGTATTTATTTGCTCCCCCACCGAGCAAATTAGGCACAAGGCCGATTTTTAATGTGAGGAGTGAAGGGAGGGGAAAGGGAAAAAGGGGACCAGCTCCCGAGAGGTGGGAAATGGGAGCTGGTTAAAGGTCAGGCATGTGGGGTTTCCCCCACATCTGGTCTTTGCTAGTCATAGCTTGCAGCATCTGCCGGAACAGATGGTGTTTATTTGCTCCCCCACCGAGCAAATTAGGCACAAGGCCGATTTTTAATGTGAGGAGTGAAGGGAGGGGGAAGGGAAAAAGGGGACCAGCTCCCGAGAGGTGGGAAATGGGAGCTGGTTAATGGTCAGGCATGTGGGGTTGCCCCCACATTTGGTCTTTGCTAGTCATAGCTAGTCATAGCTTGCAGCATCTGCCGGAACAGATGGTATTTATTTGCTCCCCCACCGAGCAAATTAGGCACAAGGCCGATTTTTAATGTGAGGAGTGAAGGGAGGGGAAGGGAAAAAGGGGACCAGCTCCCGAGAGGTGGGAAATGGGAGCTGGTTAATGGTCAGGCATGTGGGGTTGCCCCCACATCTGGTCTTTGCTAGTCATAGCTTGCAGCATCTGCCGGAACAGATGGTGTTTATTTGCTCCCCCACAATTAGGCACAAGGCCGTTTTTAATGTGAGGTAAAAACCAGCTCCCCTAAAAGGGGTCACTCTGGTTACCAAAAATAATAATTGTCCCAGTATAGAGGGTTTCCCCTCCATTGACTGGTACAAATCATCTTAAGTGCAGCATCTGCCGGAACAGATGGTGTTTATTTGCTCCCCCACCGAGCAAATTAGGCACAAGGCCGATTTTTAATGTGAGGAGTGAAGGGAGGGGGAAGGGAAAAAGGGGACCAGCTCCCGAGAGGTGGGAAATGGGAGCTGGTTAATTGTCAGGCATGTGGGGTTGCCCCCACATCTGGTCTTTGCTAGTCATAGCTAGTCCTAGCTAGTCATAGCTTGCAGTATCTGCCGGAACAGATACTACACTTTGATCTTGTCGCCCGGGCCACAGAAGGCCGTAGTCCAAAATATATTTTATTTTACATTGCACCCTAGAGAACCTACTGTTTTTTTTATAAAATTATTTTATATGAACTTCTTTCCTGTAAATGAAAAAAAAAACATTAAGAAATTTACGCGCGGGGTTTGAGCCTACAGACCATAAATAAATAAATAAATAAAACACACGCTATCAATCTACCCACAGTAGAATTTTAACGGCCCTTTGTTTTACCATTTTTGCTAAGTGACGACATGGAAAAATGGTTTTACCTATGATAAATAAATTAAAATAACGGTTTCGATTGTAATTGTCTGTATTTTTTAGATGAAGTGTTCTTATTTATTGAGATTGTCGAACTGACTTCCTCATCTTGGTTGGTATAGTCACAACGTTTCGGCCGTTTTTTCCCTCCGGCCTTCATCAGATGTTGTGTATCGAACTGAGGAACCGTTTGTTAGGAGTCTCGAACCCAACCCTTTATTATTATTACGGGGGTACCGTGTTCCGACTCCAGCTAGGCTCTGGGGCATAGTTGCTGATTCTCTGTTTTGAATGTTACTTTTTCAAAGTTTACAGTTACCCAAAGATGCTGAGTTCAATCCTGAACGAAGGCAGTGAAAAAGTAACATTAAAAACAGAGAATCAGCAACTATGTCCCAGAGCCTAGCTGGAGTCCGAACACGGTATCCCCGTAATAATAATATAATAATATAGGGTTGGGTTCGAGACTCCTAAGAAACGGTTCCCCAGTTCGATACAAAACACCTAATGAAGGCCGGAGGGCAAAACGGCCGAAACGTTGTGACTACAACAACCAAGATGAGGAAGTCAGTCCGACAATCTCAATAAACGGTTTCGATTATTGGTAATTATCGGGGTTATTTTGAGACACATCTTAACTAAGATCACTTCCTGACTTATACACTGAAATTCTGTATATTTTAAAGAAAATCTGTTCAGCCGTTTCGGAATCTATAAGAAACGAACTCACACACACACACACACACAGACAACGTTGCATTTATATGATTGTAGAAATATGAGACGATAATATTATAATTCTCGTATTCGATAAATTTATTTCCAACTTTTCCTGTTCCTCTAATGGCGGTAGGCTTTCAACAACTCGCATCATCGTTACCGAATTCCTTTTATGCGCCCCCATTTCAACCCCCTACACGACCACCTGCTTCTATCCCCTAACCAAACCAATCAACCTGTCTAGACGGAAGCTATGACTCATGCGGACTCAATGAGAAGCTAGTCTGAAAGAGCGGGGGTATCGGTCGTTCGGTCGGGTTGGAAGGGTGGGATGTAAGGGTATCTGTTTCTATTTCGAAATCGCACAAAAGACGTTGCGAACCTGCCCTGGCGCGAATAGAGTAATGAGCTCCCTTTCTTTCCTCTTCTTTCAAAGTCCCTACACAGAATGTGCATATATTATTTCCTCCCCAAGAATATTGTCCACGCCCCTTCCCCGTGTCCCCGAGTGCCGCGATTAGCCTGCAGGACTTCCTACGTAGCGGCAGACACGCATGTGCGTGCACACGCAGAAATGCGCTCGGCGGAATGCGCTTCTTGCGGATGCTTACACATGAGGTATAAAAGAAAGCACACGTGCTTGCAACGAGACACGTATAAGAATTTCGTGCATTCATTGCGATGAAATCACGGAAATTGATATTTATGAAGACATTTATTAATAGAGAATGACGTGACAAAGATGGGACACACTAACAAACACATACAAACACACACGAACACTCACAAACACACACAAACACACACACACACACACACACACACACACACACATATATATATATATATATATATATATATATATATATATATACAAGGGGTCACCGCTTATCAAGGCCCAAAGGCCACTCTAGGATAAGGGTTATTGATAGTACAGTAGTCAATGGGATAATTTCAGAAGCCATACCATATGTTCATTCGCAAGGACCAAATCTCTTCGGCTACCGCTAACCGCGTGAAATGCTCCTGAACTTCAAACATTTATTTTGAAATGCTTTTTAACGTCTGTCAGAGTGATCTAATCATTATATGATGATCTGAGCATATATATATATATATATATATATATCTAATCATTATATGATGATCTGAGCATATATATATATATATATATATATATATATATATATATATATATATATATATTATTTTTAAACTAGAAAGGGGGTACCAG